>NC_138525.1:38758029-39305529 GCF_000230855.2 Cajanus cajan
CTATTATTTGTTAAAAATAATCTGTCACTAAATGGGACTGACTCTCGAGACTTCCCCAGTGGAGTCGCCATCTGTCGCCACCGGCCCGAAACGGGCTTTCGGCACTCGCGAAGGATGGTTGGACTCTTTTATTTGTTTAAAAAATATGGATTGCTAGAATGACTTATTCTCAAACTGAGGCCTTGTCAAACGAGCAATTTTATTAAAAGGCTCACCAATCCATGTTAATCCCAAGCGGGACCCTCCATGGATTAGCGGTTTTCATAAAAAGGAAGGGTTCATGGAGTCGCCACCAATGTTTTACTCAAAACATTGGAAAAAGAAGTTTAAGGCAATCGATTCAAAAATCGACTTCGGCCATTACAACCAGAGTCGGGTAAGGGAGTCGGTTACGCGTGGGGAAGGTGTTAGCACCCCACAGCGCCCCTTTCGGGTTCCCTATGACAGATTATTTAAAAAATAATAGTGCGAAATTACTAAATTACCCCTATTTATTCTAAGCAATTATAAATTAACTATCTACATGATGACAGTTTAAATATGCACACAGAAAGCAGTAAAAGGAAGGTCTTAAGAAGAAACCTTTGAAGCGTGCTTTTATATTCAAGTAAAACTGGGAAGCTTTTTGGCGTTCCCTCGCTCTACAAGCCCGCTCGCTCCCTCCTAGAAAATTTTAACTATGGAAATCCTCCGGATTTCCCTTCGACTCAGTTCGAGACTCAAGCAAAAAGCTCAGAACTCGAGAACTTTGTCGGATCAACTCTCCGAGTGATTTCTAGGCAGAGCACTGCTCAAAAAAAACCCAGAATACTCAATAAGAGGGTTAAAACTCAGTGTAAAAGTGTCCAATGACGTCCCATTGACGTCATATTTATAGGGAAGAGGCTCAATACGGTTTATGAGGGTCAATACGGTCAACATTGAAATTTTGAACTAATACGGCCGTATTGAATTCAATACGGCCGTATTGAAGTTCAAAAACCTCAATACAGCCGTATTGAAGTTCAGTGCAGCCGTATTGAGTTCAATGCAGCCGTATTGAACTTCAATACGGCCGTATTGAGTTCAGTGCGGCCGTATTGTAGTTTAAAATGTTCAATACGGCCGTACTGAACTCTTGGGAGGCCGTATTGGGCTTCATCCTAGGGTCTTCCAGGGTCTTCCAGGAGTCCTTCCGGCTGACTTTCCTTTAGTCTTCGAGAGTCTTCAAGCTTTATTTCCGACCCGGACAATTTTAGGAGTCTACAGGGATTCCTAGCGGGTCTTTTGCTCTTATTTTTGCGCAGCCCCCCTTTTTGGGTTTCCTGCCGAGCTTCTTTTATTTTATGATTTTTGTTTTTGAAGGACTTCTTTTTTTTATCCATGATGGCACTTGTCGAGGCCAAGGAAAGGTGCTCTAAGTTGTCACGCACACTTCCACATAAAAATGATGCGGGTTTATTGTTATTAAGACAATTTTAACCTCATTCATGTTTATTCAAACAGGGTTAAAAATAATGCGGTTTAGAAATTTATTGTAAGCAAGAAGAGAAGCAGTAAGAAATAATAAAGAATGATTTTATTATAATCATAATGGAAACATGTGCCCTATTGAGGCTCGGGGGTCGGGCTGTCCCCGAGGAGTGATCTCTAATAGTCATCAGGTCTATACATCCCTATCAGAAGGAGAAAAGCACTTGATGACAACGACCGGCCTTGACGTTTGTGAACCGGCCTTCCTAAAGATCTGGCTTAAAGAACGTCAAGAAGGATCTTGGTTCCTCTTCGTCCTTTGATCTTTATTAGGGTTGTATCCTAACCCTTGTTTCCCCGGATTATCCTTGATAGTGGGTAGCTCGGGAATTCCTTGGGAATCCTTGCCAAGTCCTTGTCCCGGCAAGTATCCGTTCTTGGTGAGCATATGGGCTACCTTCTTCATTTCTCGGGGAAACGTTTCGACATTGGCACTTTCCAATGCTTGGAAGGCGGTCTCTAGATTTTCCTCCTCGGATTCTTTATTTTCCTTTCCTTTATTCTTGGGAGCTTTTATCATGAAGATCATTGGGAGTGTAGATCCTGCCACTCCTAGTCATGCCCCCAAGTCCAGCGATGTTAGAGAAATCGCTGTCGGCAGAAAAATGGATGTCGTATATCCATGGCACAACCTTATTTGATTCGTAGGGAAAAGGCCTTGGAGTAGTGATCCTTAACGGTGTCGGACCTTCCCCTTTGTTCTTCTTGATTACCAACAACGAAGTTGTCGTGTGCTCGCTTGGCGCAGTTGTTGGTTTGCATTTGATAACAAATGGCGTGCGATCCACTCTTTGATTATACGCATCGATTAATTCTTTCTTTTTATTAATGTTTATTATTAAATTACTTGGAGAGATGTATGCAAATGAATGACTATGAAATGCAAAGGCAATTGAGAGATTTCATAAATCAAAAACTTGATTTCATTGATCATAGAAAGTGTACAACTTATCATACAATGCTTTGAAGCAATTTTTACAATATGAGAAAAGCCGATAAAAACCCACAGGCGGGTTCATTTTTCTTCTCCATTCATCTTTGGCTTCCTCTACATGGCGAGCCATTGCTTCGACTTGCGTATGGACTGCTTGGCTCATATCATCACTGATCTTTTGAGCGTCCTTCGCCTTTTGATTATGGTAGTTGATCATGGCCTGCAGTTCATTAAGTTCGTCTTCGGCTCGATCCTTCTCCTCCCGGAGTCTAGCCATCTGTGCTAGTCCCTCTCTTTCCTTTTTGCGGAAATCGGAAAGGCTTGCGGTTTGTTGTTGAGCAACTTCCCGCCATTGTTGTGCGTCGGATCGAGTCAAGAGCAGATCGTCTTGCATGTCCTTGATCAACTGTGCCTGCCTTGCATGCTTGGCTTCAAGGTGTGCTATCTTTGTGTTGACTTCTAGGAGTTGACTACTCGGTTCAACCTTTGGCATTTTGGATGCCCGAGTAGCCTCCTCATTGAGGTTAGCACACTCATCCTTGAGCCGCTCTATCTCGTGGTCTTTCTTCTTGCATTGCCTTTGTAGACCATCGATGACGAAACTGGATTCTTCATTTTTCTCTTCAAGAACTCTCATTTGAGCTCCCATAATTTCCAGCTTCTTGGTCAAGGCGTCGACTTGTTCTTGCATTAACCTCCTTGTGGTTGCGGTTGCGCAAGAGGTGGATGGTTGAGAGACCCCCCTCTCGCTCCTCCATATCTCGTAGTCGATGGAGGCGGATACCCGAGGCTTTCCAAGCTCTCGATCTCCCTCATAGATTGGTTTCTCCCACGTTCTAATGACAGCGTGCATATCCCTCTGATGCTCGGAATCAAAGGAGAAACACAACCCTCCAAGCTCCTCTTTAGTAGGAATAATTTGAGTCCTCATTAGTTGTCTCATAACCAATCTAGGTGAGTAGGCTATGCAACCTCTGAGGCCCATCAATGGTATGCTTGGATAACTGCCGCATCTTGTCAATACATTACTTGGACGGAACCAAGGACAAACCCACGTGAAGTGCTCAATACTCCACTGTTCCATCTCTTCCTTCCACTCGGAAGCATATCGGCGGCATACGGGGATCTTCGAAAAACTCCTCAACGGATCGGGCAAGGTCCCCATGTGACTAGCGGCATAGAAGTGTGTGATGCCCCACACATACAACAAGGAGGTGCAGCATCGGATAGTCTTCCCTTGCTTCTGTTGAGATAGGTTGACAGAAAGCAAGGTGTCGGCAAGAATGGTAGGCACGGGACTCTTCATGTGTACGTCCCAAGCGAAGAAGGCGTCCATAGCAGCATGGTCCACTGTGTTAGCGTGAAAGGGGAATAAGATCGTCCCAAACACGACTAACGCTAAAGTTTTGTTGAAAGCTAACCAATCTCCCTCACCAGCCAAGGAAGAGAGGTGGTCTTCAATCATTGCGAGCTTCCAACCCTTGATACTGCCGTTCCCCACTAATGCAGATAAACGTGATGGCATTTTGACTTGAGTTGCGACCCTCTCCACGGCCACATGATTGCCATGAAAGATATAGACCCCGGCTGATTTGGGCCATCGAAGCATGAGCTCGTACTCCTCGAGAGTAGGAACTAAGTCAAACTGAGGGAACTCGAAACAATGCAGATCGAGACTCCAAAAATGGACCAATGCTCTCAGAAAAGCTGGATCCACACAAATCTTCATCAAGTCGAGGACTCGTCCATAAGATTTTTCGAACTCCAAACGAGCCTCTTGCGGCATCAAGGAACAGAGGTGATCCAACCTCTCGGCACGGTACAATAAGAAGTCCACTTTCTTCAATTGCCCTTGTATTCCCCTAGATCCCTCCATAATCTACAATAAAATGCATGATATGAGATGGTGATGTTGAATATGCATGCATAGTGTTTATTTAACTAAGCATTATCATGTTTTCAGGATGTTCCTAAGATGATGCATGATATTGCTTGGTTTGGATAAATAATATTTTTCTTTATTTTTCATTTGGGTATTTTTTTTGTATTTTTTGGGTGAAAAGGGAAACTACCTATATGAATGTGATGAAGGTAGATGTTAACACCGTATAATGGAAGATTCTTATTCCTATTTATTCTTATTTTTAAAAGAATAGGAATGTTGTATGTTTAAAGAAATGCAATGTATGCTCAAACAATTTCACATAATCAATGCACAAACAATTCACTCATCCACGAACAGTCACGAGCGAATCACGAGGTAGGGGTATCCTGCAGAAAAGTGCATATTCAAGGAGGTTCTAACTGTTCTCACTGGTCTGAGGCCCCCAAGGTGCCCCCATTATAGGGACCCAATTCCTCTCGTCGTAAGTCGATGGAAAGTTCCAACGCACTGTCGGACTCGAGTTCATGGTTATCACCTTGAGTGATGTTTTCCGACAACGGTCTACGGGCACCTATAGACCCATTCGACAACCGGCCGTACTAACATCCACTCCCTATGGCTTTCCACTCATGCCCCCGGGTATAGAGGGAACTGTTGTGTGCAAAGGTTCGTGTACAGTTTGTATTCCAAACAATTGCGAGAATTTAAACATACAACAGTTATTTAAAGCCAAATAGATAAAACATATTATCATACAAGCGAGGGGTAATGAAGTAATTTTAAACTATTATTTTAGAAATAATCCATCACTACATGGGACTGACTCTCGAGGCTTCCCCAGTGGAGTCGCCATCTGTCGCCACCGGCCCGAAACGGGCTTTCGGCATTCGCGATGGATGGTTGGACTCTTTTATTTGTTTAAAAATATGGATTGCTAGAATGACTTATTCTCAAACTGAGACCTTGTCAAACGAGCAATTTTATTAAAAGGCTCACCAATCCATGTTAATCCCAAGCGGGACCCTCCATGGATTAGCGGTTTTCATAAAAAGGAAGGGTTCATGGAGTCGCCACCAATGTTTTACTCAAAACATTGGAAAAAGAAGTTTAAGGCAATCGATTCAAAAATCGACTTCGGCCATGACAACCAGAGTCGGGTAAGGGAGTCGGTTACGCGTGGGGAAGGTGTTAGCACCCCACAGCGCCCCTTTCGGGTTCCCTATGACAGATTATTTCTAAAAATAATAGTGCGAAATTACTAAATTACCCCTATTTATTCTAAACAATTATAACTTAACTATCTACATGATGACAGTTAAATATACACACAGAAAGCAGTAAAAGAAAGGTCTTAAGAAGAAACCTTTGAAGCGTGCTTTTATATTCAAGTAAAACTGGGAAGCTTTTTCCCTCGCTCTACAAGCCCGCTCGCTCCCTCCTAGAAAATTTTAACTATGGAAATCCGGAGGATTTCCCTTCGACTCAGTTCGAGACTCAAGCAAAAAGCTCAGAACTCGAGAACTTTGTCGGATCAACTCTCCGAGTGATTTCTAGGCAGAGCACTGCTCAAAAAAAACCCAGAATACTCAAGAAGAGGGTTAAAACTCAGTGTAAAAGTGTAGAATGACGTCCAAATGACGTCTTATTTATAGGGAACAGGCGCAATACGGGCCCTGGAGTCAATACGGCCCGTATTGAAGTTTTGAACTACAATACGGCCGTATTGAATTCAGTACGGCCGTATTGAAGTTCAAGAAACCTCAATACGGCCGTATTGAGTTCAGTGCGGCCGTAGTGAAGTTCAGAATCTTCAATACGGCCGTATTGAGTTCAGTGCGGCCGTATTGTAGTTCAAAATGTTCAATACGGCCGTACTGAACTTTTGGGAGGCCATATTGGGCTTCATTCCCTCCACTTCCTTATTTTGAGCTATTACAAGACCTCTAGACCTACAGAGAATCCGCCTAGGGCCTTCCATGAGTCCTTCTGGCTGACTTTCCTTCAGTCCTCAAGAGTCTTCAAGCTTTATTTCCGACCCGGACAATTTTAGGGGTCTACACCCATGCATGAAAAATGTCATGACATGAGAGGAAAGACCATGTGTGAAAATATAATAAAAGTGAGGAGCATGTGCATCATTACAAATAAGACATCATGCATCCTCATAACCATTCATTTTAGGCTCACCAATACCCCTTGACATGAGTGAAAGAGACCCATGATTATTGAGATTCTCCGTTGGGGAGAGATCATAAGTCAAGGAGGGTGGTAAACCTCCGTCTTAAAAAGGGAGCGCCTTAAAGATGGAAGGTTATCAAGCTCATGTCAAGAGTGTATTCATTCCATAAATAAACTAATTAGATTAAGCATTCATTTTAGAAAGTGGCTGGTCATCTCTCTGTCCTCACGCGCGCGCAGAAACTCAAGAAAATGGACGCGTTGGAGGAACAAAACAGGAAGCTTACAACCGAGCTCTCACAACTCAAGGAGCAAATGGCGCAAATGATGGAACTCATGCGTCATCAAAATATGCACGGGACTCAACACAGTGACCATGAGTCCCATCATGAGGAGGAGCAAGAGCATGAGCCTCCGCAAGTTGTACCCCTTGGGGCGGGGGTTACAGTTAGGGAGCCCGAGATTTCAAAGGAACAATTTCACGCTCTCGAGGACCGGCTGAGGGCTATGGAGGGGCATGATTTTGATATCAAGGATGCCGCCGACATGTGCTTAGTAAGGGACATCCAATTCCCTCCCAAATTCAAAGTGCCCGATTTCCCAAAATATGTGGGATCGACTTGCCCCAAAAGTCATCTCACCATGTATTGTCGAAAGATGGCTGCATATGCCACTAATGAAAAGCTCTTAATCCATTGTTTCCAAGAGAGCTTAGTTGACGTCGCACTCAACTGGTATATGCAGCTGGATGGGAATCAGGTGCGTACATGGAAACAGTTGGCTGACGCATTTCTCAAGCGCTACAAGTATAACATCGACCTAACACCCGATAGGTCCGATCTTCAAGCCTTGAGTAAGAAAAATGATGAATCCTTTAAGGCGTACGCCCAACTATGGAGGGAGTTGGCGGCACAAATAGAGCCCCCGCTGTCGGATAAGGAGACGGTGTCCCTGTTTATAAACTCGTTGACCGGTCCCTATTATGACAAGATGATAGGGAACACGACAACACTCTTCTCGGACATCATCACCATTGGAGAAAGAGTGGAACAAGGGCTGAAAAGTGGGAAGCTAGCTAAGCCTTCCCAATCATTTGAAGCTAAGAAGACCTTTGGGAAGAAGAAGGAGGGAGGAGTCAACGCCATAACTATCTCTTCATCTTCCTCTGCTTCGAAGTCGGGAAAGTCGCAGTACAACCCTGTGAAGAAGTTTGATAAACTTCCGACCACATATAGCGACCTCCTACCGAAGCTAGTGCAAGCTCATCTTCTAGCTTACATTCCACCAAGGAAAATTGATCCACCTTACCCCGATTGGTACAATCCGCAAGACAAATGTCTATACCATTCGGGGGCACCGGGGCATTCAACGGAGAACTGTAGAGCTCTCAAATATAAGGTCCAAGACCTTATCGATGCTGGGTGGGTCACTTTTGATTCAACAGCGCCCGACGTGAGCAAGAACCCTCTGCCGAAGCAGGAGTAGAGAGAAGAGCAAGCCACGATAAGGCCCCTCCACATTTTTCTTTTCTTTTTGGGACTCATGATCAGTACCCGAAATCATGAGACCCTTTTCATGTGAATAAGGGTTTTTTGTACAGTTTTTTATACATATCAATAAAGAGGCATTTTTCACATATCATTCTCTCATTTGTTCTTTTCTCTCTTTCTCTCATTAACGTTAATAATTCTAAACCAAAAACAGAATCGATAAAACAATTATGTCTGTGATTGTTCGCTCCGACCGGGATCCGAAAGTCGAGGATGAATGGGTTGAGTTGGACAGTGATGAGGAGACCATCTCTCCGGATCTGCAAAGACTGCTAGATCAAGAAGCTCGTCTACTCCAACCGTATCAAGAGAAATTGGAGACCGTGAATTTGGGGCAGGACCAAGAGATAAAAGAGGTCAACATTGGGACCCATATCAGTGATGAAATAAGGGCGCAATTGATCCAATTATTAAGGGAATATAAGGACGTATTTGCATGGTCGTATCATGATATGCCCGGTTTGGACTCTAACATCGTCGAGCACAAGTTACCGTTGAAGGAAGGGTTTCGATCCGTCAAACAAAAGCTCCGACGAATCAAGCCCGAGTGGTCTTTAAAGATCAAGGAGGAGGTAGAAAAGCAATTAGATGCGGGGTTCTTGGTTGTATCTCAGTATCCCGAATGGCTGGCTAACATCGTGCCAGTCATTAAAAAGAATGGAAAGGTTAGAGTTTGTGTTGACTACAGGGATCTGAATCGTGCCAGTCCAAAGGACGATTTTCCCTTACCGCACATCGATACACTAGTGGATCATACAGCCACGAACACACTCTATTCCTTTATGGATGGGTACTCTGGGTACAACCAAATTAAGATGAATGTGGAAGACCGCGAGAAAACTTCCTTCATTACACCCTAGGGTACTTTCTGCTACAGGGTGATGCCTTTTGGACTCAAAAATGCGGGTGCCACCTACCAACGAGCGATGGTGATGTTATTCCACGACATGATCCACAAAGAAATCGAAGTATACGTGGACGACATGATCGCAAAGTCGAAGGACGAAATGGACCATATCCAATATTTGAGAAAATTATTCAGCCGGCTTCGCAAGTATCAGCTTAAGCTAAATCCGGCTAAGTGTACTTTCGGAGTTCGGTCGGGTAAGCTTCTCGGGTTCATCGTCAGCAAGAAAGGCATAGAGGTGGACCCCGATAAAGTGAAGGCAATAATGGAAATGCCTCCTCCTAAGACCGAGAAAGAGATAAGAGGATTCCTCGGCAGGGTGAACTATGTCACAAGGTTCATCGCACAGTTGACTGACACGTGCAAACCAATATTCAGGCTGTTGCGCAAGAATCATTCCGAATCTTGGGATGAAGATTGTCAACAAGCTTTTGATAAGATTAAACAGTGCTTGGCCAATCCACCAGTATTGGTGCCGTCTGCCGAGGGAAGACCATTAATCCTCTACTTAACTGTGCTTGATGAGTCCATGGGAGCTGTGCTAGGACAACAAGATGAAACGGGAAAGAAAGAACGAGCCATCTACTACCTGAGCAAGAAATTTCTCGACTATGAAACCCGCTACACGCCGTTAGAAAAGACGTGCTGTGCGTTAGCATGGGCAACACAACGGCTCAGGCAGTATATGATTAGGCATACTACTTGGTTGGTTTCCAAAATGGATCCAATTAAGTACGTGTTCGACAAACCAATAATCACTGGGAAGATTGCCCGATGGCAAGTACAGTTATCAGAATTTGACATCATACATGTCACACAAAAGGCCATCAAGGGTAGTACCCTAGCTGATTACCTAGCACACGGGCCGACCAACGACTACCAATCCCTTCAGGATAATTTCCCCGATGAGGATATAATGAATCTACAACATGAAGAGCCTAAAGATGATGCGTGGACCATGTATTTTGATGGAGCCTCCAACATGCTTGGACGAGGGATTGGCACAGTGCTAATCTCTCCACAAGGAAAATACATTCCCATAACGGCAAGACTCAACTTCGATTGTACAAACAACATGGCTGAATACGAGGCTTGTGCGTTGGGAATCCAAGCAGCCATCAACAATGGTATCCTAAAGCTCAAAGTGTTTGGTGATTCGGCCTTAGTCATCCACCAACTACGAGGTGATTGGGAAGTCCGAAATCCTAAACTGATACCATATGTTGAGCACATCAAAGATTTGAAACATCTCTTCCAAAGTGTCGTCTTTGAATACATTCCAAGGGAGGAGAATCAAATTGCCGACGCTCTTGCTACGCTCTCGTCGATGTTCGCCTTGGATCGTGAGCATGAAATGCCCATCATCAATATCCGGCGGCACGATAAGCAAGCGTTCTGCCTTCTGATAGATAAAGCTGTCGATGATTGTCCATGGTTCCACGATATCAAGCAATATTTAACAAAAGGGGAATATCCTGATGCGGCCAACGACAATGACAAGAAGCATATCCGAAGAAGGGCCATGGGATTTCTGCTAGTCGGTGAAACCCTCTACAAGAAAAATTATGACTCGGTCTTGTTGAGATGTATAGACCAAGTCGAAGCTCAAAATATGATCAAAGAAGTACATGAGGGGGATTTCGGTACCCATATCCCCGGTCCTACAATAGCTAAAAAGATCCTCAGGGCGGGATACTATTGGTCGACCATGGAAAGGGATTGTTACCAGTACGTGCGAAAATGCCATAAGTGTCAAGCATACGCTGACAACATTCATGTCCCACCAACTCCGCTCAACGTATTGGCTTCACCTTGGCCATTCGCAATGTGGGGCATGGATGTTATTGGACCCATCGAGCCGAAAGCATCCAATGGACATAGATTCATCCTTGTGGCCATTGACTACTTCACCAAATGGGTAGAAGCGGCATCGTATGCTCATGTGACCCGAAAGGTGGTAACATCCTTCATCAAGAAGAACATTATATGCAGATACGGTATTCCCGATAAAATCATCACTGATAATGGATCTAATTTGAATAACAAAATGGTGGAAGAACTGTGCCAGGAATTCAAGATCCAACACCACAACTCTTCCCCATATCGGCCAAAGATGAATGGGGCAGTCGAGGCAGCCAATAAAAACATTAAGAAAATAGTGCAAAAGATGGTTGTCTCATTTAAAGACTGGCATGGGATGTTACTGTAGACCCCTAAAATTGTCCGGGTCGGAAATAAGACTCGAAGACTCTCAAAGGTCGAAGGGAAGTCAGCCAGAAGGACTCCTAGAAGACCATAGGATGACTATCTGTAGGTTTAGAGGTCTTAGAGTAGCTAAAAATAAGGAAGTGGGAAGATTGGAGCTCAATACGGCCTCCTTGGAGTTCAGTACGGCCGTACTGCACATTTTGAACTACAATACGGCCGTACTGAAACCAATACGGCCGTATTGAAGTTTTTGAACTTCAATACGGCCGTACTGAATTCAATACGGCCGTATTGAAGTTCAAAAACTCAATACGGGCCGTATTGACTCCAGAGGCCGTACTGCGCCTCATCCCTATATATAGGACGTCATTTGGACGTCATTCCACACTTTTACACTGAGTTTTAACCCTCTTCTTGAGTATTCTGGGTTTTTTTGAGCGGTGCTCTGCCTAGAAATCACTCGGAGAGTTGATCCGACAAAGTTCTCGAGTTCTGAGCTTTTTGCTTGAGTCTCGAACTGAGTCGAAGGGAAATCCGGAGGATTTCCATAGTTAAAATTTTCTAGGAGGGAGCGAGCGGGCTTGTAGAGCGAGGGAACGCCAAAAAGCTTCCCAGTTTTACTTGAATATAAAAGCACGCTTCAAAGGTTTCTTCTTAAGACCTTCCTTTTACTGCTTTCTGTGTGTATATTTAACTGTCATCATGTAGATAGTTAAGTTATAATTGTTTAGAATAAATAGGGGTAATTTAGTAATTTCGCACTATTATTTTTAGAAATAATCTGTCATAGGGAACCCGAAAGGGACGCTGTGGGGTGCTAACACCTTCCCCACGCGTAACCGACTCCCTTACCCGACTCTGGTTGTCATGGCCGAAGTCGATTTTTGAATCGATTGCCTTAAACTTCTTTTTCCAATGTTTTGAGTAAAACATTGGTGGCGACTCCATGAACCCTTCCTTTTTATGAAAACCGCTAATCCATGGAGGGTCCCGCTTGGGATTAACATGGATTGGTGAGCCTTTTAATAAAATTGCTCGTTTGACAAGGTCTCAGTTTGAGAATAAGTCATTCTAGCAATCCATATTTTTAAACAAATAAAAGAGTCCAACCATCCATCGCGAATGCCGAAAGCCCGTTTCGGGCCGGTGGCGACAGATGGCGACTCCGCTGGGGAAGCCTCGAGAGTCAGTCCCATTTAGTGATGGATTCTTTTTAAAATAATAGTTTAAAAATTACTTTATTACCCCTCACTTGTATGATAACATGCTTTATTTATTTGGCTTTAATAACTGTTGTTTGTTTAATTTTCCGCAATTGTTTGAAATACAAACTGCACACGAACCTTTGCACACAACAGTTCCCTTTATACCCGGGGGCATGAGTGGTAAGCCATAGGGAGTGGATGTTAGTACGGCCGGTTGTCGAATGGGTCTATAGGTGCCCGTAGACCGTTGTCGGAAAACATCACTCAAGGTGATAACCATGAACTCGAGTCCGACAGTGCGTTGGAGCTTTCCATCGGCTTACGACGAGAGGAATTGGGTCCCTATAATGGGGGCACCTTGGGGGCCTCAGACCGGTGAGAACAGTTAGAACCTCCTTGAATATGCACTTTTCTGCAGGATACCCCTACCTCGTGATTCGCTCGTGACTGTTCGTGGATGAGTGAATTGTGTGTGCATTGTTTATGTGACATTGTTTGAGCATACATTGCATTCTTTAAACATACAACATTCCCCTTTTTAAAATAAGAATAAATGGGAATAAAAATCTTCCATTACATGGTGTTAACATCTACCATCATCACATTCATGTAGGTAGTTTCCCTTTTCACCCTAAAAATACAAAAAAAAAATATATTCAAAAAACAAAGAAAAATGATATTTACCCAAAACCAAGCAATATCATGCATCATCTTAGGGACATCCCGAAAACATGATAATGCTTAGTTCAATAAACACAATGCATGCATATTCAACATCATCATCTCATATCATGCATATAGATCATGGAGGGATCTAGGAGTCATTCATTTCATACATCTCTCCAAGTAATTTAATAATAAACATTAATAAAAAGAAAGAATTAATCGATGCATATAATCAAAGAGTGGATCGCACGCCATTTGTTATCAAATGCAAACCAACAACTGCGCCAAGCGAGCACACGACAACTTCATTGTTGGTAATCAAGACGAACAAAGGGGAAGGTCCGACACCGTTAAGGATCACTACTCCAAGGCCTTTTCCCTATGAATCAAATAAGGTTGTGCCATGGATATATGACATCCATTTTTCTGCCAACAGCGATTTCTCTAACATCGCTGGACTTGGGGGCATGACTAGGAGTGGCAGGATCTACACTCCCAATGATCTTCATGATAAAAGCTCCCAAGAATAAAGAAAAGGAAAATAAAGAATCCGAGGAGGAAAATCTAGAGACCGCCTTCCAAGCATTGGAAAGTGCCAATGTTGAAACGTTTCCCCAAGAAATGAAGAAGGTAGCCTACATGCTCACCAAGAACGGATACTTGCCGGGACAAGGACTTGGCAAAGATTCCCAAGGAATTCCCGAGCTACCTATTATCAAGGATAATACGGGGAAACAAGGGTTAGGATACAACCCTAATAAAGATCAAAGGACGAAGAGGAACCAAGATCCTTCTCGACGTTCTTTAAGCCAGATCTTTAGGAAGGCCGGTTCACAAGCGTCAAGGCCGGTCGTCGTCATCAAGTGCTCTTCTCCTTCCGATAGGGATGTATAGACCTGATGACTATTAGAGATTACTCCTCGGGGACAGCCCGACCCCCGAGCCTCGATAGGGCACATGTTTCCACTATGATTATAATAAAATCATTCTTTATTATTTCTTACTGCTTCTCTTCTTGCTTATAATAAAATTCTAGACCACATTATTTTAACCCTGTTTGAATAAGCATGAATGAGGTTAAGATTGTCTTAATAACAATAAACCCGCATCATTTTTATGTGGAAGTGTGCGTGACAACTTAGAGCACCTTTCCTTGGCCTCGACAAGTGCCATCATGGATAAAAAGAAAATCCTTTAAAAACAAGAATCATTAAAATAAAAGAAGCTCGGCAGGAAACCCAAAAAGGGGGCTGCGCAAAAATAAGAGCAAAAGACCCGCTAGGAATCCCACGAAAGGGTGACCTAGGCAAAAGTTAGGGTTGCAAAAACGAACAAAAACAAAGGTCCGCTAAGACGCCACAAAGGGGTGTTTTAGGCGAAAATAAGGACAATCAAAAAACAAAAGAAATCCATGATGGTACCATGAGCCGAATTCAAAAAAGAAAGGTTCAAGGGGAGCTATCTAAGTTGTCAAAATCACAACGTCAATAAACAAGATTTGATTAACTTCATAAGTGTTTAATCAAACAAGCCTAAACACATAAGCCTACCTTGGCCAGCCATTCTTACAAAATCCATTTTTCAAAAAATAATAATCCCCTCTAAAACACAAACTTTCGAAAAAAAATATCCTTCCCTTCTTTTCTCTCTTGTCCCAAACGATTTTTGAATAATCTAGTGGAAACATGGAGATATAGTAGCCAATAGGAGGGTTGACACATCTTCTAAAGGAAAGGAAAATCATTTGGTTGATGACACCAAAATCAAATACGCATCATTCCTCGGTTACGGAAATCAGCAGAGCACAGCCCATCTGGAGGAATGGCAAGATCCAAACAAAAAGTGCACCGATTAATTCTTTTGAAAGAAATGAATCAAATAGAATTAGGTGCATCATATTTGCATACATGCATACAGATGATAGGTGTACTGGAAGATCACTTATTCTCTGTTTATCTTAAAAAAAAAAAAATAATAATAATAATAATAATAATAATAATAATAATAATAATAATACGCCCGTATTGGTTTCAATACGCCCGTATTGAGACTACCGTTGAAGCAACTCTTCAGATTCAACACGGGCGTATTAAAACCAATACGCCCGTATTAGCCTCCAATACGGCCGTATTGCATTCAATACAGCCGGTATTGGTTACCAATTTTGCCCACTAACGAATACGTCAATACGGCCGTATTGAATCAATACGGGCCGTATTGGCGAAATTTTGTCTATAAATAGGTTTTTCCCTTCTTATTTTTGCATTCCAATCTTCATTCCTCTGCATACCTTGCTTGTGAGTGAAACCCAGAAATCTTCTCCAAATACAAAATGGCTGAATCATCCAGAAAGAGGCAAAGAGCCCCAGCTTGACTCGTAATGACAGATCGACATCAGGAACGGCTACAGCTCATAGAGTCATTCACCTTCGAGCCGTCGAGGGCACTCGACTTTGACATTCTCCGTACAGTGGGCTTGGAGGATGAAGTCCGAGGCTACTTCGACAGTATAGGATGGGGATTCCTCCTTGATCCCCCTTCTCAGCTGTACTTGACGGCGACGAAGGAGTTTCTGGCCACTGTCGGCGTTACTGAGTCGACAAACAGTTTTGGGGGGGCTGTCTGCTCAGTTGACTTCTGGATGAACCAGGGGTACCGCTCACTGACGTTGGACGAGTTCAACGTCCAAGCAGGATTTTTCAGCAGGACTGATCAGCTGGCATATCGAGATGCTATATGCGAGTGGCCTGATCAGTGGACCCTGGTCGGCATGTGGAGAGCGATCACAGGCCACGAAGACTATCATGCCGGGGTGAAGGGCACCCGGCTCCCGACCGCTCTTCGGATCTGTCACAAGATCCTCACCAGCACCATCCATGGCAGGTGGAAGAGCCCCGAGTCGGTGACACGGCCGGATTTATTAGCATTATACTGCATGGCCACCAGTCGGAGGGCCAACCCCAGATACTTCTTCCTCGAGCACGTCAAGAACTTGGGGGCACGAGAGGGAGGATCTAGGCAGGGATACATCCTGGTTGCCCCACTCCTCTCACGGCTTGCGGAGACTTGGGGATGCCCAAACGGCGCAGAGCCAGGACCATTGGCACCGAAGCCAATTAATGCCTCCACCTTGATCAGTATGAAGATCATAGCGAGGTCAGGAGGGGGGTATGTACGAGCGGATGGCCCCGATGCCTTCGCCGAGCTCTTCAATGACGTTGATCTTCAGGGCGACGGCAGCCCACAGCCAGAGGCCGGCACCTCACAGTCAGATAAGGCCTACTTTGATGCCCGCTTTGACACTTTACAGCAAAGCATCGATACTCGATTCGATGCTTTTCAGCATAGTATCGGCGCATGGCAGCAGAGCACCAATACTCGACTGGACACTTTGGTGCAGGGGTTCGACAACCTCTCGGTCTGGATGCACCGCCAGTTCCCCGCTCCTCCACAGGACCCGCCGGCAGAAGAATGAAGACCGGCTTTCTTTTTCCTATTTTTATGTATTTGTTTGAATGGGCTGCGTCCCATCATTTCCCTTGTACAAAATTTCATGTTTACTTAATAAATGAAATTTTTCACTTTTTGAATCCAAATTCTTTAGCATTTTAATTTCTGTACAGAAAAAGCCAAGATCAACAAAAAAGGCAAAAATACAGAAAAAGCCAAAAAATCGACAAAAAAGGCAAAGATTCAGAAAATCAACCAATCGTACAGAATAACTGAGCCTGGAGAGGCTTGCCGAAATAATACTCGTACAGAATAACTGAGTCTGGAGAGGCTTGCCGAAATAATACTCGTACAGAATAACTGAGCCTGGAGAGGCTTGCCGAAATAATACTCCCCAATTGTACAGAATAACTGAGCCTGGAGAGGCTTGTCGAAATAATACTCCCCAGAGACATCTCAGCTTGCACTCTTGGACCAAATCCCCAGTGAAAGCTATCAGCGCAAGATCAGCAAGATTCCCCAATGGAAGCATGATCATCCGAACAGAATATCCGAGTCAAAGGACTTTGACTTCCTCAGTGGAAGATAGCTTTCCAACTCGAGCGACGAAGTGAAGCTAAGCCTGGAGAGGTTTTCTAAATAATACTCTGGGATACATAAGATCTTCAATCCCCATTCGCCTACTCAGAGGAACCCCTTCAAAAAGCAAAAAATCAAAAACATCAATAACCATTCCCCAAGCGGAATCCGGCACTCAGCCGAACACCGAACATCAAGATCATTCGCCTACTCAGAGGCACCCCTTCAAAAAGAGAAAAAATCAAAAAGATCAATAACCATTCCCCAAGCGGAATCCGGCACTCAGCCGAACACTGAACATCAAGATCATTCGGCTACTCAGAGGCACTCCTTCAAAAAGAGAAAATCCAAAACGATCAATACCCATTCCCCAAGTTGAATTCGGTATTCAACCAAACACCAAACGTCAAGATAATCCGCCTAACAGAAGAGGCTAATCAAAATTAACGACAGAATCCCCCAGCGGATAACAGCCTACACAGAGGCAACAAAACCAGAAAATCAAAAAGAGTCACCCGAATAAGGATAACCGGGATACTCCACCACCGTCGAAAGGACGTCAGCCAACCATAAGGCACCGCTCACATCAGAAAGAGCATCTTTGTGTCTACATCCCCAAGGAATCAGAATTTCCCCAGTGGGCACCAACTACGCAATGGAAAGTTGGGACACAAGAACCTATGAGTAACTGCACATCCCCTAGACGGATCCCTGCGCTATCCAGCCCTCAGCGGCACCAAAATCAAAAACAACCGTCGAAGCAGCATCGTGGACTGTGGAGACATAATCATCACAAAACCCTGGAGAGGGCAAACTCACGCTACCAAAGTGACTAGAAGCACGGAGGTACGCAACCCTGGGGAGGGCAAACCGCAGACCCTGGAGAGGGAAAACTCACGCTACCAAAGTGACTAGAAGCACGGAGGTACGCAACCCTGGGGAGGGCAAACCGCAGACCCTGGGGAGGGCAAACCGCAAACCCTGGGGAGGGCAAACCGCAGACCCTGGAGAGGGCAAACTCACGCTACCAAAGTGACTAGAAGCACGGAGGTATGCAACCCTGGGGAGGGCAAACTGCAGACCCTGGGGAGGGCAAACCGCAAACCCTGGGGAGGGCAAACCGCAGACCCTGGAGAGGGCAAACTCACGCTACCAAAGTGACTAGAAGCACGGAGGTACGCAACACTGGGGAGGGCAAACCGCAGACCCTGGGGAGGGCAAACCGCAAACCCTGGGGAGGGCAAACCGCAGACCCTGGAGAGGGCAAACTCACGCTACCAAAGTGACTAGAAGCACGGAGGTACGCAACCCTGGGGAGGGCAAACCGCAGACCCTGGGGAGGGCAAACCGCAAACCCTGGGAAGGGCAAACCGCAGACCCTGGAGAGGGCAAACTCACGCTACCAAAGTGACTAGAAGCACGGAGGTACGCAACCCTGGGGAGGGCAAACCGCAGACCCTGGGGAGGGCAAACCGCAAACCCTGGGGAGGGCAAACCGCAGACCCTGGAGAGGGCAAACTCACGCTACCAAAGTGACTAGAAGCACGGAGGTACGCAACACTGGGGAAGGCAAACCGCAGACCCTGGGGAGGGCAAACCGCAAACCCTGGGGAGGGCAAACCGCAAACCCTGGGGAGGGCAAACCGCAGACCCTGGAGAGGGAAAACTCACGCTACCAAAGTGACTAGAAGCACGGAGGTACGCAACCCTGGGGAGGGCAAACCGCAGACCCTGGGGAGGGCAAACCGCAAACCCTGGGGAGGGCAAACCGCAGACCCTGGAGAGGGCAAACTCACGCTACCAAAGTGACTAGAAGCACGGAGGTACGCAACCCTGGGGAGGGCAAACCGCAGACCCTGGGGAGGGCAAACCGCAAACCCTGGGGAGGGCAAACCGCAGACCCTGGAGAGGGCAAACTCACGCTACCAAAGTGACTAGAAGCACGGAGGTACGCAACCCTGGGGAGGGCAAACCGCAGACCCTGGGGAGGGCAAACCGCAAACCCTGGGGAGGGCAAACCGCAGACCCTAGAGAGTGCAAACTCACGCTACCAAAGTGATCAGAAGCACGGAGGTACGCAACCCTGGGGAGGGCAAACCGCAGACCCTGGAGAGGGCAAACTCACGCTACCAAAGTGACTACAAACACAGAGGTATGCAAGAGCCTGGAGAGACGACGACTAATACTCAACCTGGAGAGGCTACTCAACAATTTTCCATCGGAAGACACTACAAGTCAGAAGGATGGCCTACTCCCCGGACAATTGGGTCAACTCCTTTACTTCTCAACCGGTACACTAAAAAGCCGTTTGACTAAGTAAAGAGGGGGCAGCTGTAGACCCCTAAAATTGTCCGGGTCGGAAATAAGACTCGAAGATTCTCAAAGGTCGAAGGGAAGTCAGCCAGAAGGACTCCTAGAAGACCATAGGATGACTATCTGTAGGTTTAGAGGTCTTAGAGTAGCTAAAAATAAGGAAGTGGGAAGATTGGAGCTCAATACGGCCTCCTTGGAGTTCAGTACGGCCGTACTGAACATTTTGAACTACAATACGGCCGTACTGAAACCAATACGGCCGTATTGAAGTTTTTGAACTTCAATACGGCCGTACTGAATTCAATACGGCCGTATTGAAGTTCAAAAACTCAATACGGGCCGTATTGACTCCAGAGGCCGTACTGCGCCTCATCCCTATATATAGGACGTCATTTGGACGTCATTCCACACTTTTACACTGAGTTTTAACCCTCTTCTTGAGTATTCTGGGTATTTTTGAGCAGTGCTCTGCCTAGAAATCACTCGGAGAGTTGATCCGACAAAGTTCTCGAGTTCTGAGCTTTTTGCTTGAGTCTCGAACTGAGTCGAAGGGAAATCCGGAGGATTTCCATAGTTAAAATTTTCTAGGAGGGAGCGAGCGGGCTTGTAGAGCGAGGGAACGCCAAAAAGCTTCCCAGTTTTACTTGAATATAAAAGCACGCTTCAAAGGTTTCTTCTTAAGACCTTCCTTTTACTGCTTTCTGTGTGTATATTTAACTGTCATCATGTAGATAGTTAAGTTATAATTGTTTAGAATAAATAGGGGTAATTTAGTAATTTCGCACTATTATTTTTAGAAATAATCTGTCATAGGGAACCCGAAAGGGACGCTGTGGGGTGCTAACACCTTCCCCACGCGTAATCGACTCCCTTACCCGACTCTGGTTGTCATGGCCGAAGTCGATTTTTGAATCGATTGCCTTAAACTTCTTTTTCCAATGTTTTGAGTAAAACATTGGTGGCGACTCCATGAACCCTTCCTTTTTATGAAAACCGCTAATCCATGGAGGGTCCCGCTTGGGATTAACATGGATTGGTGAGCCTTTTAATAAAATTGCTCGTTTGACAAGGTCTCAGTTTGAGAATAAGTCATTCTAGCAATCCATATTTTTAAACAAATAAAAGAGTCCAACCATCCATCGCGAATGCCGAAAGCCCGTTTCGGGCCGGTGGCGACAGTTACCCTTCGCTCTTCATGGTTATAGGACTTCAGTACGCACATCTACAGGAGCTACTCCATTCTCCCTCGTCTATGGGATGGAGGCAGTTCTACCTGTCGAAGTCGAGATACCTTCTCTAAGGGTAATCATGGAAGCAAAACTTTCCGAGGCAGAATGGGTTCAAAGCCGATACGACCAGTTGAATCTTATCGAAGAGAAACGACTGAACGCCATATGCCATGGTCAAGCCTATCAGAGGAAGATCAAAAAGGCTTTTGACAAGAAAGTCCACCCTCGAGTCTACCACGAGGGAGAGCTGGTAATGAAGAAGTTGCTACCAGCTCAAAAGGACAAAATCGGAAAGTGGGCCCCGAATTACGAAGGACCATACGTGGTGAAGCGAGCCTTCTCAGGAGGAGCATTGATCCTCACGGACATGGATGGAGAAGAACTTCGATACCCAGTCAACGCTGACGTGGTAAAGAAGTACTATGCTTGACGACGTTGCTTGCATAGGCCCGCTAGGATGAAAACCCGAAAAAGGCGTCCTAGGCAAAAGTTAGGGCAAAATAAAAGGCCCGCCAGTACAAGGGTACTAGGAAAAATAAAGGCGAATTTATCCCCGCTAGGATACGTCCTAGGAAAAAATTAGGGGCAAAAGAATAAGACACAAAAACAAAGCAAGCAACGATCACTCGAATCGAAAACCGAAAGGCGGTTCAAGTGATTATCTTCTAGAAGCAAGCGTCTTGCAGTATCTACACTCCTGACTCGGGCATCTCACCCGAAGCAATTAGGGGAACGTAAGAGCAACAATTACAGATATAATTGTTAAGCCTAATGAATATAGCCTACCCTGGCCAGCCATTCTTCAGAAATTCCTTTTGTATATCTTTTTGTAAAAAAATTTGTGAATATCAATAAAATATCTATTCATTTCTCTTCTCTTGACCATGTGATTATGCCTCTAAATTGGTGTTTCTTAAAAATTGTACGAAATTCCTTTAATAATCGGTCAATAAAGAAAGTTGGAGGGGTTCCTATAAAATCCGTAATCTCTTGCGTAAGAGGCTCACAGAAATCCTCCCTCACATCGACGACAGAAATTCCTCCAAGAAGAGGAGGATAGGGAGAGCCATTCATTTTTCTAAAAACATCAACAAAATGATTAAACTTGCATTTTGTGCATCACACACACATTAGTTGCACATTCAAAGACCTTATCATGAGGCAGTCGCATAAAATAGAAAAAATAGGAAAAATTTCTTGTGTATGACAGCAGCCAACAGAAAAAGCCAAAAAATCGACAAAAAAGGAAAAAATTCAGAAAATCCAACAAATCATACAGAATAACTGAGCCTGGAGAGGCTTGCCGAAATAATACTCCCCAGAGACATCTCAGCTTGCACTCTTGGGCCGAATTCCCAGTGAAAGCTATCAGAGCAAGATCAGCAAGATTCCCCAATGGAAGCATGATCATCAAAACAAAGTATTCGAGTCAAAGGACTCAGACTTCCTCAGTGGAAGATAGCTTTCCAACTCGAGCGACGAGTGAAGCTAAGCTTGAAGAGGCTTTCTAAATAATACTCTGGGATACATAAGATCCTCAATCCCCATTCGCCTACTCAGAGGCACTCCTCCAAAAAAGGAAAATCCAAAAAGATCGATACCCATTCCCCAAGCGAAATTCGGTATTCAACCAAAACACCGAACGTCAAGATAATCTGCCTAACAGAAGAGGCCAATCAAGATCAATATGACAGAATCCCCCAGCGGATAACAGCCTACGCAGAGGCAACAAAAATCAGAAAATCAAAAAAAGTCACCCGAATAAGGATAACCGGGATACTCCACCAACGTCGAAAGGACGTCAGCCAACCATAAGGCATCGCTCACCTCAGAAAGAGCATCTTTGTGTCTGCATCCCCAAGGAATCAGAATTTCCCCAGTGGGCACCAACTACGCAATGGAAAGTTGGGACACAAGAACCTATGAGTAACTGCACATCCCCTAGACGGATCCCTGCGCTATCCAGCCCTTAGCGGCACCAAAATCAAAAACAACCGTCGAAGCAGCATCGTGGACTGTGGAGACAAAATCATCACAAATCCCTGGAGAGGGCAAACTCACGCTACCAAAGTGACCAGAAGCACGGAGGTATGCATCCCTGGAGAGGGCAAATGATGTTGTGTATTTTACTCGTATTTTAGCACTTTAATTCACAAGAATTCATAGCATAATCATGCATATCTTTCATGTTTTTAATAAATTTTTATATCATTTTCCTATTTTATGCTTTTCTTGGTATGTGTTGTGTTTTCTCTGAGCAGGATCAAGATTTAAGAATTAAAGAGGAAATGCTGAGCTATAGGGAAAATCACGGCCGTGATTCTAAATCACGCCCGTGATTCTAAATCACGGCCGTGATTCTAAATCACGCCCGTGATTCTAAATCACGCCCGTGATTCTAAATCACGCCCGTGATTCTAAATCACGCCCGTGATTCACCAGAGAAAATCACGGCCGTGACTCCCAATCACACCCGTGAACGCCACTGACCCTTCATAGATGTGCTCCAGAGAAGATCACGGTCGTGATTCTCAGTCACGGCCGTGATTCACTTCGCGTCCCAGCTTTTTAAGTTTTATGTTTTATTTTTATTTTATCTTTGTAATTTTTATATTGGTAGTTTTACCTTTTTACCCTTTTAGGTTATAAATTAGATGAGGTTAGCCTAGAACGGGAATTTTTGTTTTCGGAGACAGTTTTTTTTTAGTTTTTGACACTTGGAGAAGGTTGGGCGCCTGTGCCATCGACTCTAAGGTTTGCTTTTCTTTTATTCTTCTTTTCTTGGAGAACTACTATGAACTCCTGTGAGTAGTTTCCCTTTTTCTGGGATCAGGGCTTAGCCTCTGAGAACCTCTTTATTAATGCATTATTCAGTTTCTTAATTTTATTCCAATTCTTGATCTGTTCTTTTATATTTTATATATGAACTTTAATATTATTGTTTTCATAATAACATTAATTAAGGATGAACTGAGAGGAGAACTTGATTATAATTATGATAAACAATTAATCTTAATTTTCATAATCATAGATAATTAGGGATGAACTGAGAGGAGAACCTAATTATCGGAACCTAAAGGAACAGACTTGAGTGTTAAATCACGAGAGTTGATTTAAGCTTTCGAGGAGCAATAGATTAACAAAGATCTTAATGGGTTTAATTGAACGTAATTACCACGAGAGTAGAGATTAATTTTAATTAAACACGTCCTCGTAGCCTGAGAAGGTGCAAGGATTAAATTAGGTTAAGACTACCTTCAAGATGGAATAGAATTAATTAATGAAAATAATAATTCAATATTGTTGGAACTCTTTGTGCGAACCCTAGATTCCCGGAAATCTCCTTATCTTATCTTAAAGTTTTATCTTATTCATTAATTGCATTACTATCTCTTTTACCATCAAATCTGATCTTATCATCTCAAAACAAAAATTCAATCTGTTTTAAAATTCAAATTAAAATACTAGTAATTTTAGGTCAAACACGTAGTCCCTGTGATTCGATATTTATTACTTGACGACAACCGTACACTTGCGGTTTTCCATACATCAAGTTTTTGGCGCCGTTGCCGGGGACTACGTCTCTTGATTTAAATTACAATTATTTTAATTCGAATTTTAAAAAAAAAAATAATAATAATAAAAATTAAATAAATAAATAATTTTTTTTTTTTAGTGTTTACTTCTCCAATTCAGATTTCACGGGTCACTTTCTTTTTTTTTTTTTTTTTGCAGTGCCTTAGGGTTAATGCAAAAGAGATCTCTACGTCTTGGGAAACCAACACCACTTGATCCTGAGATTGAAAGAACTCTCCTGAGAAGGAAAAGAAACCTTTATAGAGAATTTGACATGGCTGCACAACGAGATAATTTACCGCTTCGGGATTACTCTGCACCCGTAGCTCGTGGGATACCTGGAGGGGAGATGCAAACTGGAGCTACTGTACCAGCTTCTCTGGTGAATATGCTCAAACAGAACACCTTTGGAGGACTACCATCAGAAGATCCTAATGACCACTTAGAGGGGTTCTTGGAAATCTGTGAGACCCAGCAATTTGATGATGAAGTTTCTGATGGAATGCGACTCCGCTTATTCTCACTCACCTTGAGAGATAAGGCAAAGGTGTGGCTAAGAACAGTGCCTAGAGAAAAGATAGCAACTTGGGAATTATGTGAAAGAGCTTTTCTAGAGAAATTCTTTCCTCCTTCTAAAACTAAAGAATTGAGGAAGAAAATCACTAATTTCCAACAAGGCACTGGAGAGACTATTTATGAAGCATGGGAGCGGTTCAAAGGATATCTTCAAGCATGCCCACAACATGGCTTCAACCGTTGGCTTACCATCCAATTTTTCTTTGAAGGATTGGACCAACAAAGCACCATGATATTAGACTCAGCAGCTGGAGGATCTTTCATGGGGAAACCTATTAATGACTGCATGATTATTTTGGAAAATGTAGCCTCAAATCACAGCCAATACAGTGAAAGAGAAGTCACAGCAAGGAAAGGAACTCTGGGGCGATATGAAGTGAACAATATTGAGTTACTCTTAGCAAAATTTGATACTCTTAATCAAAGATTAGACAAGATGGAAAAAGCTAAGGTTAATTCAGTGGCTACAAATCAAGTATGTGACCTTTGTAGGGAACAAGGGCACACTGCAGTAGATTGTACCTCAATTTTTACTGGAGAAAAAGAAGATACTACTGAACAGGTGGCAGCTTCTCATAATTTCTATGACACTCTTCGAAGAGAGAAGAGTAATCCATATTCCAACACATACAACCCTGGTTGGAAGAATCATCCTAACTTTTCTTGGAAGAATAACCCAGTTCAAGGAACTAGCAATCAGCAACCTAATTTCCGTCCGTCCAATCACTTCATTAATGGGGAAGGAAATCCAGTACAGACACCCTCAATTCAACAAAGTGTTTCAAGATTAGAAAACCTTATGGAGAATTTTGTCACTAATCAAAAACAGACCAATGATTCAATGGCAAATTCTATTCAAAACCTTGCTGTCAAGGTTGAGAATATTACTCTCCACAACAAGATGCTGGAAAATCAAATTGCACAGTTGATGCCTAGTTCAAACAATTCTCCAGGTAAGTTCCCAGGTAAAACAGTTGCAAACCCAGCTGAAAATGTTAATGCTGTTACTTTAAGGAGTGGGAAGAAATTAGACAGACCTGTGTCTAATCAAAATGATAATATTGAGATTGATGAAGACGCTTCTCCTATGGTTGAAAAACCTGAAAAAGAGAGATTAGAAAAAGAAAAAGTATCTTCATCAAAGCCTCAAACTGTTTATCACCCTCCAATTCCTTTTCCTCAAAGGTTAGCAAGGACTAAACTTGATAGACAATTTGAAAAATTTTTAAATATGATCAAACAAGTGTATGTAAACATTCCATTTGTAGAAGCTCTACAACAGATGCCTACATATGCTAAATTTCTTAAGGATCTTTTAGCTAACCGAAGGAAATTGGATGATAGAGAGACTGTTACATTGATCCATCATAATTTGCCCAAAAAAACTTAAGGATCCTGGTAGTTTCTCTATACCTTGTCTCATTGGAAATCTAAGGTTTGAAAAAGCCTTATGTGACCTTGGGGCAAGTATCAATTTAATGCCTTTATCAATTTGCAAGAAATTAGATATGGGAGAATTAAAGCCTACAGCAATGTCAATCCAGTTAGCAGATAGATCTATAAAATATCCCATAGGAATTTTAGAAGATGTTCCAGTTAAGATAGGTAAATTTTTAATTCCGGGAGATTTTGTTGTTTTAGAAATGGAAGAGGACAAACAAATACCAATCATACTAGGTAGACCATTTTTGGCTACAGCAGGCGTGATAGTACATGTCAAACATGGAAAATTGTCCTTATCCATTAATGATGAAACAATGGAATTTAATATTGCTAAATCTGTTAGACAACCTTCTCTTGAAAATATTTGCTGCAGGGTTTGATGGGTTCCTTCTCCATGGAATGTCGTAGAGATGAAGGAGAGGAAGCCTTGCCCTTGATCTAGGTTCAACAAGGTGGACAAAAGGAGGATATATGGTGAGATGATGGTGTTTGGGCGGAAGCACTTAGGGTGGAGGTGTTTGGGTGCTCAAAGTTGGCTCACTCCAAGGTAGGTGGAGGCCACTCTAGGTTTCCTACTCTCCAAGGGTGGAGATAGGAGGAGGCTAGCCGAACTAACCTAGGGACTAAGGAAAGGATTTGAGGCAAAAATGCTCTCTCAAATTCATATAATCCAAAGTATTTACAAGTGGTGGGGTGTTGGGTATTTATAGGAGGGGAGGCATCTAGGGTTGCATTTGGAGTGTGCATGGCCGAAATTCACAAGGCAAATGCACTCCAAATGACATGCCAAATGAACCCTAGATGCTACTTGGTGACCAAGTTTGGAATCTATGGGTCTAGATTGGCTACATCAAGGTGTATGATATGATCATGCAACCTTTGCCCTCCACTTGGGCCTAAGCCTTTCTATCACCAAAAATAGATCCAAAACTCACCAAAAATGTGTCACCCTTCTAGTGTAATACCCTAGCCCAAATTAAAAACCTAATCATCTAAAGCACCCCATAATACAAGGGTAAAATAGGAAATACAAAGAAAATAGATCCTATGACTAAAATACCCCAAAATACAAGGGTAAAATAGGAAATAAAATAAATGCTAAAAAAACATAGGAGCTAAGGTCCAAAAATGGCCTCACTATCCCATTCCTCTTGCCTCCTTTAGTATATCACCTCTTGGTCTTCTCGGCCTTAGTGTTATTCCATCATTCCCTCCCTCTTGAAAAGGATTTGACCTCAAATCAAGAGGTTCTTCATGGTGGGCCTCATGACCAATAAAAACATAAAAATAAGCATTAAAGGTGATAGTATATGATAGAAATGGAAAGTGTATCCAAAGAGGAGTTCCACTAAAAATGCTAAAAAGATTGTCTAAACTAAAAGGACTAGGCTCCCTAATGCTAAGGATAGGATCCTCACCATGATGAAGTCTAGGTGTATGACTAAAACCTAAAAAGTTAAAAAGACTAAAACTATAGCACACTAAAGCACTATTCCTAAAAACTAAAATATCTTGTTGGAAGTGCCCAATGTAATGACCTAAATATGTATTGGAAAATAAAGAAAACTTAACTAAAAAATTACCTAAACAACTTTGTATTGCATAATTTGTTAGATACATATGAGAAAAAGGTGTTAAGGGGAGTTTAGAAAACTCATATAATCTAAGTTTGTCTTGTAGGGAAGTGTCCAAGTTAAGTTCAAATAAGTTTGAACTTCCCTCAAGATCAAAAATAGAAAATAGGACACCATGAGATGTATCCAACAAATCATACCAATCTAAAGTTGGGTGCTTTATGAAGGTAACTAAAGTAGAAAGAGTCTTAAAGAAAGAAGGCTTATCTTCCTTGGGCACCACCAAGGAAGTAGCACAAGAAGTGGTACTAGGTGAAGTCCACTTCTTCTTCACTAAATCTTGCAGTTGAGATTCTTTTTCTTTAAAAAGGATTTGCTTTTGAATCTCCACTTCATGACTAGTGGCAATGTGAGAGAAAGAATTAAGGTCTTGATGAATAAAGAGAGTTTCTTTTAAATCATTTTCAATGGGAAAGTGACTCTCTTTAAGCATAAGCCCTTTGGAGGAAACATTATCCTCTTTACTCTTTTCCAAGAGTGTTGGTTGTGTCTCATTTTCTAACCACTCTTGAACTTTCTCTATACTTTTCTTTATTTTTTCTTTCCTTTTAAGTTCTTCCTCTCTTTTTGTATTTTCTTCCTCATCCATACTCCTAGGAATTCTAGCTTCTTTCTCCTTTTGAGATCTAGATGGAACAATCCTAGGGTGGGATCCACGAGTTTCTACCAACTTTGCAAGTAAATTTCTTATTTCCTTATTATTCTTTTCAAACTCTTTTTCTTTTCTTCTCAACTCTTCCTCTCTTTTTAAATTTTCCTCTTCTTTTTTTCTTAGGTACTTCTTTAGTTGCCTAAGTTCATCCCTAACACTAGACTTAGAACTACAAGAATTATGACCATGGACACGAGAATGATCACTCATCTTTGATCAAGGAAGAGGTTTTCACAAATGTTTGTTTTCAAAAAGGTTTGAAAAAGGTTTTCACAAAGAGTGAGTGATAAAAGGTTTTCACAAAAAGTTTTCAAAGTGCAAGATAGGTAGGAAAGGCCTAAGTGCACAAAGTGAACTTTCAAGGGGAGGTGGACTACAATGAATCACTTAATAACCAAGCCCTATCAAGTAAAAATCACTAAGCCTTTTCTACTTTTTCTTACAAAAACGAATTGGCACAATTAAAGGTGAGTGTGTGCACGTTACCCCTAGTAGGCAAAACAAGCCTTCTAAACGTAATTGCACAAAGATAAAGTCCTAAGCAATTATACTACTAAAAGCTTTAAAACATGCAAAAGGAAAGCACTTAAAATATGTTCTATTCGAGGTCCTAGGTGAAGGTTTTCAAATCACCTTCAACTACAAGAACTAAAACCAAGTTGAAGAGGTTTAGAAATGGCCAAATTACAAACCAAAAGAATGAAACCAAGGCCAAAAACAAAGAGGCCGAAAATAGAAAATTTCAAGCAAAAATTATGCAAAACAAGAATTTAAGTCTTCAAACTCCTCCACTTGGGTTCCTTCACAATGAACAAACGTGTTAGACCTCTCCAAGTGTTTGTTCACTCCTTTATGTGTGGTGTAAGCCCCTCCAAAGGCTAGGCTTGGATTCGGTTCACCCCTCCACTCAAATCCACCAAAGGTGTGAAAAAATGACTAGAGTGGGTTTTGACCTACAATGAAATTAAAACCAACCCAAAGCAAGAGTCCAAGAAATAAAAACTGAAAAGCACAATTAAGAAAGGCTAAACTCAAAGAGAATTTAAGATGACAAAACAAAAGAGGCCAAGAAAGACAAGCAAAAAATTAAGACTCAATCAAAGAAAGGAAGCACACAAAGAGAATAATCCTAGAAAAGCACTATAATGAATAAGTGTTTAAGCTCACTTGATTAAGTCCTTTATATGTTTCGGTCCAGCCAAAGGTAAGGTCCCAAATTAAGGTCAAAATGTCATAAGTCCAACTCCCAAATGCATAGGTAATTGTCCAAGTCCACAAGTCTAGCAACAAGTCCTTTTTGGTCCAAGAATTTTTTTTTTTTTTTGTTCTAGTCTTTTTCTTTGTTGCTCACGGCATTCTTTCTTTTATATGTCTTGGGTCCGAAATTTTTTTTGTTAAATTAAGCCCAATTGTTGCTTAGGTTTTGCACTTGTGGATGGTCAAAAATTAGGTTAAACTTTTAGGAGAGGAGGTGATGACAAGTGGCGTGAAATTAGAGGTCCAAAGGGAATCTTTTTAGTGGAATTGGTTTTGTACTATTTTGGACAAATAATTTTGCACAAAAATTCAGCACACCTCTTATATTCTTTTAGGGTTTCTTTAGGCATACAATAGACTAATCAAGTGAGAAATGCAAGGAGGTGGGGCGGCAATGCATGTGCAAGAAAGTATTTCACACATGGAAACTCAAATTACAAGGAACATGCTAGGACTATTTAGCATGCATGAATGACCTCTAAAAAGCTACTAAATGTCACGCCCACTATCATGCAAGATGGTATATATTTTGATCATGTAATCATGCAAAGTGTTTGGGTACATACATGGAAATTTTGTTGACAAATTATAGGAAACATACAAGACAAAACTTAGGTGGATTCAAAAATCAAAAAGCATGTTTATGGCATTTTCATATGAGACTCAAGAAAAATTAAAAGCATGGCAACCCTAAAACATGGAAACCTAAAATGGCAAGGAAAGGCTCACAAGGACAAGGTGTGAACCCTAAAGCTATTCGGCCACACAAAGAAAGCAAGGAGAAGGGAAGTGACCGAAAGCAAAAAGACTCAAAAAGACTCAAAGGATTAGATGTTACCCTTGTAGAACCTTGGCTCTTGATACCACTTGATGGGTTCCTTCTCCATGGAATGTCGTAGAGATGAAGGAGAGGAATCCTTGCCCTTGATCTAGGTTCAACAAGGTGGACAAAAGGAGGATATATGGTGAGATGATGGTGTTTGGGCGGAAGCACTTAGGGTGGAGGTGTTTGGGTGCTCAAAGTTGGCTCACTCCAAGGTAGGTGGAGGCCACTCTAGGTTTCCTACTCTCCAAGGGTGGAGATAGGAGGAGGCTAGCCGAACTAACCTAGGGACTAAGGAAAGGATTTGAGGCAAAAATGCTCTCTCAAATTCATATAATCCAAAGTATTTACAAGTGGTGGGGTGTTGGGTATTTATAGGAGGGGAGGCATCTAGGGTTGCATTTGGAGTGTGCATGGCCGAAATTCACAAGGCAAATGCACTCCAAATGACATGCCAAATGAACCCTAGATGCTACTTGGTGACCAAGTTTGGAATCTATGGGTCTAGATTGGCTACATCAAGGTGTATGATATGATCATGCAACCTTTGCCCTCCACTTGGGCCTAAGCCTTTCTATCACCAAAAATAGATCCAAAACTCACCAAAAATGTGTCACCCTTCTAGTGTAATACCCTAGCCCAAATTAAAAACCTAATCATCTAAAGCACCCCATAATACAAGGGTAAAATAGGAAATACAAAGAAAATAGATCCTATGACTAAAATACCCCAAAATACAAGGGTAAAATAGGAAATAAAATAAATGCTAAAAAAACATAGGAGCTAAGGTCCAAAAATGGCCTCACTATCCCATTCCTCTTGCCTCCTTTAGTATATCACCTCTTGGTCTTCTCGGCCTTAGTGTTATTCCATCAGGGTTGATATATTGCCTAAAGACATGGAGGAAGAAGTCATGAGATCTATTTTGAGGGATCCCTTGGAGAATTTTCTAGTTGGAGGAAAGCACATAGATCTTGAGGGAATTCAACCTAATTATGCTTGCTTGATCGATTCAAGTCCCCCGTGTAAAGAAAAAGATCCTCTAGTAGAAAGTCTTCTTGAGTCTTCAACAGATTGGCAAGAAGAAAACTCTCCAAAGTTAGAACTTAAACCACTTCCTTCATCTTTAAGGTATGAGTTTTTGGGGGCTAATTCCACTTATCCAGTCATAGTAAATTCAGCTTTAAATGAAAAAGAAACTGAAAAACTTCTCAATGAGTTGAGAAAATTTAGAAAAGTTATTGGATATACTATGGCTGATATAAAGGGAATTAGTTCTTCATTTTGTATGCATCGCATCTTCTTGGAGGAAGGATCCAAACCTTCTGTTGAAGCTCAAAGAAGACTAAATCCCAAGATGAAAGAAGAGGTAAAGAAAGAAATTTTGAAATTATTGGATGCTAAGGTAATTTATGCTATATCTGATAGTCCTTGGGTAAGTCCAGTTCATGTGGTTCCTAAGAAAGGTGGGATGACAGTAGTTAAAAATGATAATAATGAATTAATTCCCACAAGAACTGTGACTGGGTGGCGTATGTGTGTTGATTATAGAAAATTAAATAATGCCACTAGAAAGGATCACTTTCCCTTACCTTTTATTGATCAAATGCTTGAAAGGTTAGCAATGCATTCATACTTTTGTTATTTGGACGGATACTCCGGTTTTCATCAAATCCCTATTCATCCATTAGACCAAGAGAAAACTACTTTTACATGTCCCTATGGTACTTTTGCTTATAGGAGAATGCCTTTTGGCCTATGTAATGCACCTGCTACCTTTCAAAGATGTATGACTGCAATCTTTAGTGATTTATTAGAAAAAGAGATGGAAGTTTTCATGGATGACTTTTCAGTTTATGGTATTTCCTTTGATGACTGTCTATTAAATCTAACTAAAGTATTGCAGCGTTGCTCTGAAGTGAATTTAGTCTTAAATTGGGAAAAATGTCATTTTATGGTACAAGAAGGAATTGTCTTAGGACACCTAATATCTAGGAGAGGAATTGAGGTAGATAGAGCAAAAATAGAAGTAATTGATAAATTGCCTCTTCCAATTGATGTTAAAGGTGTTAGAAGTTTCTTAGGGCATGCCGGTTTCTACCGAAGGTTTATTAAAGATTTTTCAAAAATCTCTAAACCATTATCCAATCTACTTGTGAAAGAGGTACCTTTTAACTTTGATGTTTCTTGTAAGAATGCATTCTACAGGTTGAAAGAAGCTCTCACTACAGCTCCTATTCTGCAAACTCCTGACTGGAGCCTTCCTTTTGAAATCATGTGTGATGCAAGTGACTATGCTATAGGAGCTGTATTGGGACAAAGAAAGGACAAGAAGGTTCATGCTATATACTATGCCAGCAAGACTCTTGATGAAGCCCAAGCCAATTATGCAACAACAGAAAAAGAATTGTTAGCAGTCGTCTATGCTTTTGAAAAGTTCAGATCTTATCTTGTGGGGTCTAAGGTTATTGTTTACACAGATCACTCTGCCCTAAAGTATCTTTTTAATAAAAAGGATGCTAAACCTAGGCTCCTCAGATGGATTCTCCTTTTACAAGAATTTGATTTAGAGATTGTGGACAGAAAGGGAGTAGAAAATGTAGTAGCTGATCATCTCTCTCGACTTCCACAAGACCAAGCAACAAAGGAGGAACTCCCTATTAATGACAGCTTCCCAGACGAAAAGCTTTTAGCAGTTGTTGTGAAAAACAGTCCCTGGTATGCAGATTATGCGAATTACTTAGCATGTGGAGTCCTTCCTGAAGACTTTAATTATCAACAAAAGAAGAAATTCTTTAGTGACCTTAACAGCTTTATTTGGGATGAACCTTACCTATATAAGAGGTGTAGAGATGGTATCTACAGAAGGTGTATCTCAGAAGAAGCAGCTCCTCACATCATTCACTCATGTCATTCTTCCGCATATGGAGGGCATGCTAGTACGTCAAAAACTGCAGCTAAAATTCTACAATCTGGTTTTTACTGGCCAAACTTATTTAAGGATACCTGGAAGATGGTAAATTCTTGTGACCAATGCCAAAGATCAGGGAATATATCCAGGAAACATGAAATGCCATTAAATGGGATTTTAGAAGTAGAAATTTTTGATGTATGGGGAGTAGATTACATGGGACCATTCCCAAGTTCTAAAGGTTACAAGTTCATATTAGTTGCAGTTGATTATGTGTCCAAGTGGGTAGAAGCGATTCCCGCTCAAACGAGTGATTCAAATACTGTCATTAAACTCTTCAAAAGAATTATATTTCCAAGATTTGGGGTCCCAAGAGCTGTGATCAGTGATGGAGGCTCACATTTTATTGAAAGAAAGTTTGAATCTCTCTTAAAAAAGTATGGAGTCACTCACAAGGTTGGTACACCTTATCACCCTCAAACAAGTGGACAGGTAGAAATATCCAACAGAGAAATCAAAAAGATCCTTGAGAAGACTGTATCTACAACAAGAAAGGACTGGTCTTTAAGATTAGATGAAGCTCTTTGGGCCTACAGGACTGCTTACAAAACACCTATTGGCATGTCTCCATTTAGGCTGATTTATGGCAAATCTTGCCATCTTCCTGTAGAGCTAGAACACAAGGCTTTGTGGGCAATAAAATACTTCAACTATGACCTAAAGGATGCTGGAGAAAAAAGGAAATTGGAACTCAATGAGCTTGATGAAATCAGATTAGACTCATATGAAAATGCTAAGATTTACAAAGAAAGAACAAAGAGGTGGCATGACAAGCATATACATAGAAGAGAATTCAAGCAAGGGGACTCGGTGCTATTATTTAATTCCAGACTCAGATTGTTTCCTGGAAAATTGAAGTCAAGATGGTCAGGGCCTTTTACAGTTCAAGAAGTATATCCCTATGGAGCTGTAGAAATCAGAAACGATAAAGGCGACATATTCAAGGTCAATGCACAGAGATTGAAGTTATATTTCCATGGGGAACACTTAGAAAAATTATACTCTATGGTTCTTCAGGAACCTACTCAAGTTTCTTAAAAAAAAAAAAAAAAAAAAAAAAATTTCAGAGTTCCAGAGAGAATCACGACCGTGATTCTAAATCACGGGCGTGATCTTCTCTGGAAAATTTTTGGAAAACCCCAGAGAGAATCACGACCGTGATTATAAATCACGGGCGTGATCTTCTCTGGAAAATTTTTGGAAAACCCCAGAGAGAATCACGACCGTGATTATAAATCACGGGCGTGACCTTCTCTGGAAAATTTTTGGAAAACCCCAGAGAGAATCACGACCGTGATTATAAATCACGGGCGTGATCTCCTCTGTTTGAATTTTTGAAAACTCACAAAGAGAATCACGGCCGTGATTTCCAATCACGCCCGTGATTCCCTGCTGACGCTCAACAGATACAACCCGTGATTTTTGAAATTCCCCTTTCCCTTATATATTTTTCCCCCTCCTTTTACATTCTCACTTCTCTCAAACTTACGAACTCTGCCCATTCTCTCTTTTCTTCTCTCCCAAACCCTAGCTTCTCACTTCTTCTTCCTCTTCTTCCCTCTTCCTCCCACATTCACTCCTTCCGTTCATCCATGGCTCCCAAGCGCACCCGTACCGTTGGTTCGTCCTCCACCGCTTCCGATACCCACAGTTACGAGGAAGAAGCAAGTGAAATTCCGCACCTTCCTCCGAGGTTCTATCGGAACGATGAACAGCGTGAGCGGAACGAGGTATTACGCTTCCGCACTATCCATCCTACCAGGTATCTCGACTTCCCATTTATTCGTAAGTTGGGTTTACGTGCTGATATCAATTTCATGTTAACTAACATTGGGTGGACAACCTTTGCTACCATGCATAATGATGTTGTTTATCCTCTACTAGTTCTTGAGTTCTTGAGCTCTCTCCACACGGAAATATTATCTGGGCCAAATTGTTCTGAAGGTTTGATTTCTTTCCGTATGTTTAACCAAGAACACAAATTAACCCTGGCTCAGTTCAATAATATTTTTGGATTTCCCACTGGAGGGAGCACGAGAACCCCAAGTTCTTTCAACCCTGGTTCTTTTTGGTATAGTTTGACAGGTACAAGTAATTGGGTCGCTGGAAAATGTAATTCCTCTGCTTTCCGCCATCCCGCCATCCGTATTATGCACCGCTTTATTGCCTCTACTGTTTTGGCCCGAGGTGATTCTGAAGGAAAGGTTCGTTTGAGCGACCTTTTACTTTTATGGGCTATGATGGAAAACAGAGAGGAGCCTATTGATTCTGGCAGTCATTTGGCACGACAGTTCCAGAGTATTTCCAATACCAGCCACGGTGCGATTGTGAATGGCGGCCTCATTACCACTATAGCCAAACACCTTGGCTATCACGCTTGGCTGGACCAATTAGAACCACTCCCTGGAAGCCGTACTATTAATTTTGCTACCTGCTCTTCTATGAACTGCATTGCGAAAGATGAAGATGATAAATACTACTTTGTAGTAACCCAGTCGGGAGTGCACCACCAGTTACCAAATCCAACATACACCGTGAAGAACCGGGCTACACGGCAGTTTCCACTGGAGCCATTAGAGGACCTACCTCCAGCAGCTGAGGAAGCGGCTCCTGCAGATGAGGAAGCAGCTCCTGAACAACCCCCTCTACATCCTGGACCTGAGGTGGACAATGCTGCTATCCTGGCAGCTATTCAATCAATGGATAACCGGCTGAAACAAATGGATGAACGCCAGCAGCATTATAATTACATGGTTGATCAAATGTATCAATGGCACATTCAACGGTATCCAGATGATTTTCCACCACAGTGAGATCTTTCTTATTCCTTATTTTACTCTGATGCTTAGGGACAAGCATTCCTTTCTGTTGTGGGTTGGTTGCATATTCATGCATTTTATAATTTTGTCAAAATAATCTATCATGCATTCATTAGCTCTTTGCTTCGGGACAAGCAAATCTTTAAGTTTGGGGTTAGGAGGATGTACGCATTTCATTCATTCATGCAAAGTAAAAAAAAAAAAAAAAAAAAAAAAAAAAAAAAAAAAAATCATGCATATATACATATTCAGTTAATCCCAGCTTGAATTTGTGTTTGAAAAGTAAATATTTTTAATGAAATTGTTCGTCTTTGAAAAAACTGAATGTGATGAATTGAATCTTGAAGTCTCAGAACAAAAGGTTGAAAAATTAGCTGGTTTTGTGGCTAGCACTTGGTTCTTAGTATTGAGGCTTGAAATGATCGAGAATTATAAAAATAGTCTCTTGAAGATAAATTCTTTTTAATTCGTGCTTAAAAGCTTTTGGGGGGTAATAAAAAAAAAAAAAAAAAAAAAATCACCTAGCACCCCTTTGAGGTCATAGGTTAGAGGGAGAATATTCTTAACCTTAGAAAACTAAGGGAACTAATTAGCTACTGGGGAATTGTTTAGTAAAATAGCTAGACCCCCTTTGAGGCTACGTGTTCTTGAAATTATCATCCTCTCTACACTGATTGGCTACTGGGGAAATGTTTTAGGTGAGACAAAAACAAAAATAAAAATATTACCCCTATTTGTGTCACAAGCATTGAAAAATTATTTCTGTTAAATTATCTTCGTTTGACTAATGAGCTTTACAAGATTTGACATCATGAAACTCTTAGAAACTAAGAGTTGGCGCTAGTAATGAAAGATTAAGATTCTAATTGGACCTTGTGAGACTAAGAGTGAAGATTTTAAATGCTCAGTTAATTCTTGATGATTTTTTTTTCAAAGTGCTAATTATTGTTTGAGGACAAACAAAAGTTCAAGTTTGGGGTTATTTGATGTTGTGTATTTTACTCGTATTTTAGCACTTTAATTCACAAGAATTCATAGCATAATCATGCATATCTTTCATGTTTTTAATAAATTTTTATATCATTTTCCTATTTTATGCTTTTCTTGGTATGTGTTGTGTTTTCTCTGAGCAGGATCAAGATTTAAGAATTAAAGAGGAAATGCTGAGCTATAGGGAAAATCACGGCCGTGATTCTAAATCACGCCCGTGATTCACCAGAGAAAATCACGGCCGTGACTCCCAATCACACCCGTAAACGCCACTGACCCTTCATAGATGTGCTCCAGAGAAGATCACGGTCGTGATTCTCAGTCACGGCCGTGATTCACTTCGCGTCCCAGCTTTTTAAGTTTTATGTTTTATTTTTATTTTATCTTTGTAATTTTTATCTTGGTAGTTTTACCTTTTTACCCTTTTAGGTTATAAATTAGATGAGGTTAGCCTAGAACGGGAATTTTTGTTTTCGGAGACAGTTTTTTTTTAGTTTTTGACACTTGGAGAAGGTTGGGCGCCTGTGCCATCGACTCTAAGGTTTGCTTTTCTTTTATTCTTCTTTTCTTGGAGAACTACTATGAACTCCTGTGAGTAGTTTCCCTTTTTCTGGGATCAGGGCTTAGCCTCTGAGAACCTCTTTATTAATGCATTATTCAGTTTCTTAATTTTATTCCAATTCTTGATCTGTTCTTTTATATTTTATATATGAACTTTAATATTATTGTTTTCATAATAACATTAATTAAGGATGAACTGAGAGGAGAACTTGATTATAATTATGATAAACAATTAATCTTAATTTTCATAATCATAGATAATTAGGGATGAACTGAGAGGAGAACCTAATTATCGGAACCTAAAGGAACAGACTTGAGTGTTAAATCACGAGAGTTGATTTAAGCTTTCGAGGAGCAATAGATTAACAAAGATCTTAATGGGTTTAATTGAACGTAATTACCACGAGAGTAGAGATTAATTTTAATTAAACACGTCCTCGTAGCCTGAGAAGGTGCAAGGATTAAATTAGGTTAAGACTACCTTCAAGATGGAATAGAATTAATTAATGAAAATAATAATTCAATATTGTTGGAACTCTTTGTGCGAACCCTAGATTCCCGGAAATCTCCTTATCTTATCTTAAAGTTTTATCTTATTCATTAATTGCATTACTATCTCTTTTACCATCAAATCTGATCTTATCATCTCAAAACAAAAATTCAATCTGTTTTAAAATTCAAATTAAAATACTAGTAATTCTAGGTCAAACACGTAGTCCCTGTGATTCGATATTTATTACTTGACGACAACCGTACACTTGCGGTTTTCCATACATCAGCAAACTCACGCTGCCAACGTCGTCAGAAACACGGAGGCATGCAGACCCTGGAGAGGGCAAACTCACGCTACCGAGGTCGTCAGAAACACCGAGGTATGCACGAGCCTGGAGAGGCGACGACTAATACTCAGCTACCGACTTCGTCAGAAACACGGAGGTATGCAGCTGCCAACGTCGTCAGAAACACGGAGGCATGCAGACCCTGGAGAGGGCAAACTCACGCTACCGAGGTCGTCAGAAACACCGAGGTATGCACGAGCCTGGAGAGGCGACGAATAATACTCAGCTACCCCGTCGTCAGAAACACGGAGGTATGCAGCTACCGAGGTTGTCAGAAACACCGAGGTATGCAACGAGCCTGGAGAGGCGACGACTAATACTCAGCTACCCCGTCGTCAGAAACATGGAGGTATGCAGCTACCGAGGTTGTCAGAAACACCAAGGTATGCACGAGCCTGGAGAGGCGACGACTAATACTCAGCTACCCCGTCGTCAGAAACACGGAGGTATGCAGCTACCAAGGTTGTCAGAAACACCGAGGTATACACGAGCCTGGAGAGGCGACGACCAATACTCAGCTACCCCGTCGTCAGAAACACGGAGGTATGCAGCTACCGAGGTTGTCAGAAACACCGAGGTATGCACGAGCCTGGAGAGGCGACGACTAATACTCAGCTATCGACGTCTTCAGAAACACGGAGGTATGCGGCTGCCAACGTCGTCAGAAACACGGAGGCATGCAGACCCTGGAGAGGGCAAACTCAAGCTGCCAAGGTGATCAGAAACACTGAGGTACGCACGAGCCTGGAGAGGCGACGACTAATACTCAACCTGGAGAGGCCAGTCAACAATTTTCCCACCGGAAGACACTACAAGTCGGAAGGATGGCTTAGTCCCCGGACAATCGGGTCAACTCGTTTACTTGTCAACCGGTACACCAAAAAGCTGTTCGACTAAGTAAAGGGGGGGCAGCTGTAGACCCCTAAAATTGTCCGGGTCGGAAATAAGACTCAAAGACTCTCGAAGACCGAAAGAAAGTCAGTCGGAAGGACTCCTGGAAGACCCTAGGATGATTCTTTGTAGGTCTAGAAGTCTTAGAGTAGCTTAGAATAAGGGTGTGCGAGGATTGGAGCTCAATACACCCTCCCAGAGGTTCAGTACGGCCTTACTGAGCCATTTGAACTGCAATACGGCCGTAGTGAACTCAATACGGCCGTACTGAAGTTTTTGAACTTTAGTACGGCCGTACCAAATTCAATACGGCCGTACTGTAGTTCAAAAACCCAGTATGGGCCGTATTGACCTCCCAGGCCGTATTGCGCCTCAATCCTATAAATAGGACGTCATTTGCACGTCATTCCACACTTTTTCCACACTTCTGGACCCTCGTGCTGAGTATTCTTGGGTTTTTGAGCTATTCTCTGCCCTAGAAGTCTCTCCGAGAGCCAATCCGACGAAGTTCTTGAGTCATGAGCCATTAGCTTGAGACTCGAACAAGTCGAAGGGAAATCTCTTTGATTTCCATAGTAAAAATTATCTTTAGGGAAAGGAGCGAGCGGACGTGTAGTGGGAAGGAGCGCCAAAAAGCCTCCTAAACTTCGTGTTGAATATATAAAAGCCCGCTTCGAAGGTTTCTTTCCAAATCCCTTCTTTTACCGCTTTTATTTATTGCTTTTTGATTGTTGCATTGCATGTTTAGAGCTTTCATCATGTAAATATTTTACTTATAATCGTTTCTAATAAATGGGGGTAATTTAGTAACCTTACGCTATTATTTATGAAATAATCTGTCATAGGGAACCCGAAAGGGGCGTTGTGGGGTGCTAACACCTTCCTCACACGTAACCGACTCCCTTACCCAACTCTGGTTGTAATGGCCGAAGTTGATTTGCGAAAATCAATTGCCTTATATCTTTTTCCAATGTTTTGAGTAAAACATTGGTGGCGACTCCAAGAACCCCTTCTTTTTGCGAAAACCACTAATCCATGGAGGGTCCCGCTTGGGATTAACATGGATTGGTGAGAGTCATTTAAACAAAATTGTTAGCTCGATGAGGTCTCAGTTTGAGAATAAGTCGTTCTAACAATCCACCATTTTTCAAAACTTAAAAAGAGTCCAACCATCGTCGCGAATGCCAATGTCCGTTTCGGCGGGTGGCGACAAGGAGCACTCGGTTTCTCAACCGCCAACAGCGACTAGGGCACCGACTCCCAAGCCTGCCACACATCGGTCTCACGTACCAACGAACAGGTCAACACACGACGTCAGCAACACTCCTGCCCACGTCGCGGGACATCAAGCGACCTTCCTCCGTCATCCTTTTGTGGATGGCATCATGGAGATGCCCCTCCCCATTGGCTGGAAACCTCTCCACCTCGAGCGCTATGATGGCACGACAGACCCAGACGAACACATCGATTTATACACCACACAGGTAAACCTCTATACTAATCAGGATGCTATACTGTGTAGGGTCTTTCGGACCTCGCTCAAAGGGGCCGCGCTCAACTGGTACACCCAGCTACCTACCGAGTCAATTAACAACTTCGGCACCCTGGTCAGACGGTTCATAGCACAGTATGCGACAAGCCGACCTTATCACATAACGTCAGCTGCCCTGGCCAGTCTTAGACAGAGTGACGACGAACCACTTCGGACGTTCATGGAACGATTCGCTGCCATCTCGGTAAAGATCCGAAATCTGAAACCCGAGGTGGCGCTACACGCCATGCTCATGGCACTTAAGCCCGGACCATTCGTCGAAAGTCTATGTCGTGAAGCTCCTCGCGATATGGATGAGCTTCGTGCCCGTGCTGCTGGGTACATCCAAATGGAAGAACATTCTGCCTTCCGTGACCAGGTTCGCGGAAAATCACAAGCGAAGCCCGACAATGGCCACAAAGATAAGATGAAGGTCACCAATGATAGAAAGTTCAAGAAAACTGCTAGCACAAGCAAGGGGGGAGATACGACTTCTACACTCCCCTGAACACGCCTAGAGTTCACATCCTGGAGGAGGCCAGTAACAACAACTTGCTCACCCTGCCACCACCAGGTCACACTCCCAACAGTGCGGACAAGTCCAAACACTGTCGGTATCACAGAAACCACGGTCACACCACTAAAGAGTGTCGCACACTCCGAGACCATATTGAGGAACTCATATAGGCAGGCCACCTCGGCCAATATGTCTAGCGACAGCAGGGTCACTGAGGAGGCTATGGTGGACGAGGACGAGGCAGAGGTCGTGGTTCGGGAGCTCGCACGGACCAACCCTCTAGATCTCAGCAAAATGCCGGTAGAGCAGTGCAGGCCGAGGTAAGCTAGGAAATAGGATCAGCTCCCCTACGGGGAGTAATAAACACAATTTCAGGTGGTTTCACAGGGGGAGGCGCCAGCAGCTCGGCCTGGAAGAGACACCTGCACAATATCAACAACTTCCACTCCACTACCTTGGCTTCACAGCAAAGCTCACCGCTGATCACCTTCACCGACGATGACTACACTAGCGTCAACCCCAACCAAGATGACCCCATGGTCATCACCGTGGAGGTAGCTAATTGGGAGGTCCACAAGACACTGATTGACTAGGGGAGCTCGGCTGACGTCCTGTATTGGCTGACGTTCCTCAGGTTAGACATCCCTCACTCTCTCATCCAACCTCACATAGAGCCCCTAGTCAGTTTTGCAGGAGAGTGAGTACACACTCGGGATACGTGGACCTGTTGACAACTTTCGGGACCTCTCTAGACACAAGGCGAATTATGGTCTGATACCTCCTCGTGCAAGCCAACACTTCCTACAACATAATCATTGGGAGGCCGACCTTGAATCAACTCGGAGCAGTGCTGTCCACCCCACACCTCACCATGAAATTCCCAGGGAGTGATGGGAAGATTATTTATTTCAAGGCAAACCAGAAGACAGCTCGACAGTGCTACACCGAGAGTCTAAAAATCTCCTCGTCCAGGGAGCGATGCAAGAGTGATCCTCCTATAGTGGCTTGTCGCAACCCGAAAATTTCCGATCTCGCGACTAATGGTTTAGACATCCTTTTAAAAGTCTCATCAATTAAGAAATGCCCAGACACCAGACTAATCCTTAATTAATGGTTTTGAAAATAGGTTCATGGAGTCGCCACCAATGTTTTACTCAAAACATTGGAAAAAGAAAAGGTTTTTAAAAGTCCAATAATGGTCTTGATAACCAGAATTGAGTTCGGGGGTCGGTTACATGTAGGGAAGGTATTAAGCACCCCTACAACACCCTAAATCGGTACCTTATGATGAAGATAACATAATAAGAATTAATAATTTAAATATTTGATCCCCTTTATTAATGATTATTTAAATAAAAATTAAATTACACGGTTGAACCCTAAGAAATCTACATAATTGCGTTTATGATAGCAATAATTAAAATAAAAGAAGAGAAAAATAGAACAAGGGATTGATGAATAATACCTCGTAACAAGCTTTATTAGATCTTCAACTATGGAGATTTTAGGTGCTTTGTGGCAGCCTTTCACACTACAATGCCTCACAAAATCTCAAGAAATACGAGAGAGAGAAAAAGAGAGAAAAAGAGGGAGAAATTTCGAGCTCTATGGAGCTTTGGACGAAATTTTGGAGGTCCCTGAAAACTATGCCCGAGAACGGCCCGTTCTGAAATCAGAACGGCCCGTTCCGGGGAACCAGAATGGCCCGTTCTGAATTGAGAACGGCCGTTCCATGGTATAAAATGTAGGCCCTTTCATTGGTTTGGAACGGCCCGTTCTGGTCTAGAACGGTCGTTCCAACCTAACATTTTTAGGCCTTTTAGGAGTCTCAGAACGGCCCGTTCTAATTCCAGAACGGCCCGTTCCAGACTTGGGAACGGCTCGTTCTTGACTTGGGAACGGCCCGTTCCAATTTGGGAACGGCCCATTCCGGGCCACTAAAAAAATTTGATTTGGGCCCTCTAATGTCTTATTTTGCTGATTGTATGCCCTAGACGAAATTGGGTGTCTACAGCTGCCCCTCTTTACTTGTCCTTTGGAATAGCTGTGTTGCTTTTCCAAAGGCAAGTAAAGACGTAGACATTTCGTCCGGGTCTTCTTCTCCTCTCTTTGGTGCTTCTGCATTATTTCCCTTGTGATAATGTGTTTCTTTATTTGTTGCTTGTTGAAGAGGGAGTATATTATGAGCTCAGCCTCTCCAGGCTGGACTGATATTTAGGGCTTCAACCGGCCCATTGATGGAAGCTCGACGGTAATCCCGATTTTGACTTCGAGGAACTCGGCAGTACCCTCATTGTCGTTCACTGATTTGAGAGGCTTGACGGCGGCTCTCAACCAAGTTGTGCTAATTTTTAAGGCTTCAACGGACCTATGGTGGGAGCTCGACGGCGGTCCCGATTTTGACTTCGAGGAACTCGGTGGTACCCTCGTTGTCGTTCACTGATTTGAGAGGCTCGACAGCGGCTCTCGATCAAGCTCGGTGATTTTAAGGATTCAACTGACCTGCGGTGCTCGGCGGCATCCCAGTTTTGACTTCGAGGAACTCGGCGGTACGCTCGTTATCATTCATTGATTTGAGCGGTTCGATGGCGGCTCTTAATCAAGCTTGGCTGATTTTATGGCTTCAACCGACCTACGGTGGGAGCTCAACGGCATCCCAATTTCGACTTCGAGGAACTCGGCGGTACCCTCATTGTCATTCATTGATTTGAGAGGCTCGACGGCGGCTCTCGATCAAGCTTGGCTGATTTTAAGGCTTCAACCGACCTGCGGTGGGAGCTCGGCGGCATCCCGGTTTTGACTTCGAGGAACTCGACGGTACCCTCGTTGTTGCTCACTGATTTAAGAGGCTCGACGGCGGCTCTTGATCAAGCTTGGCTGATTTTAAGGCTTCAACCGACCTATGGTGGGAGCTCGACGACATCCCAGATTTTGACTTCGAGTAACTCGGCGGTACCCTCGTTGTTGTTCACTGATTTGAGAGGCTCGACGGCGGCTCTCGATCAAGCTTGGCTGATTTTAAGGCTTCAACCGACCTGTGGTGGGAGCTCGGCGGCATCCCAGTTTCAACTTCGAGGAACTCGGCGGTACCCTCGTTATCATTCATTGATTTGAGCGGCTCGATGGCGGCTCTTAATCAAGCTTGGCTGATTTTAAGGCTTCAACCGACCTACGGTGGGAGCTCGGCGACATCCCAATTTCGACTTCGAGGAACTCGGCGGTACTCTCGTTGTCATTCATTGATTTGAGCGGCTAGATGGCGGCTCTCAACTTGGATGGTTGTTGATATCCTTTGAAGGAGGACCTTTGAAATCTTGGGTGGATACTTGATGGTGATTCCTTTTCGATTTAAGGTACTCGACGGTACCCTCGTTGTTGACTTGTGATGGAAAATGCCCCAAGGAGGATGGGCAAGATGTACTTGATGTGCCCCTGTGTTGGTGGGCGATGGATGGGTGATAGGGATTCTGGTGTTTCCCCTGCCATGCGAGTATTATGATGCCTCTCCAGGCGCCTGCTTGTGGTAGATTTTTCTGAATTTTATATTTGTTTAGCTTCAGCTTTTTTATGTTTGAAGCTTGCCTTTTTTTGCTATTTCTCTAAATGCTTCGGCTTTTTCAACATGTATGAAGCTGGCCTTTTGTTGTTTTATCTTTTGTTATCATCATTGGTGGAGGGATCCCAACCCATGATGATGTCATCTGCTTAATATTTATTGATGAGTATTATTTTGTAAGCCACTCTTGGCTTTGGTAAGGAAACCATTCTTAGTCTTGGTATTCTCTTGAATCATTCTTCATTCAATTGAGGAGTAGGGCGTGATGACCTCTTCATGCTTGTGGACTTGATTATTCTTCCTCGCCCGGTTCTATCCCGTCTTGCTGTTGACATGTCTTTTGTTTCTTGGTGGCTATATGAAACCATTTGTATGAAATGCCCTTGTTGGGGCTATGCTTTTTGACATGACCTTGGCTTTAAGGCACTGTCTAGTTGTTGATCTTTTCTACGAGTGCTTCGGCCTCTTGATTCCTCTGACAAGGGGGTGGATAGACACACACAAAGAATGCAAGAATGCAAAGAAAATGCGAAGCAGGAATGGATTGGATTTTTTTTTATAAATAAACTTATACCCTTTTGTGCACGCTTGTGCCATATGCATGTTATGCAATGATGCTTCTATGCTAATGCTTAAAATGCAAATTTATTTTTACTTTCAAGAAATTAATCTATGCGCATTGATCAATGACATGGATTGTTAGCCTTTAGCCTTGTCGAATTCTATGTTGCTTCTTTGAACCTAAGGTTTGTGTAGTTCAGCCCTTTCGCTTGTGCCGGATATGATATGTTAGCCCTTAGATCAGGTGTACCTAGACTCTGTTCTAGAACACCTCCATCTTTTCTTGTGAGTGTTCACTGTGCATATTCTGTGTATCTCTCAAATTTATCTTAATGCCATACAGGTCAAGAGGAAAGAGAAGAAGGGGATATATACATATATTTTTTTGTAAAATTTTTGTTAGAAAGGATTTTTTTTTTTTCAAAAATGGTTTATAGAAGAATGGCTGGCCGAGGTAGGCTAGTGGTTTAGGCTGATGAACAAGCACATTCAAAGTGAGGAAATTATTTTCCGCGTTAGCTTATTATTTCCTTCAAAGTTAAGCGATGACTTGGGATTGCATATTGATTAAATGATCCTCTCGAGCCGCCTTTCGGTTTTCAGCTCGGGATGCTGCTTTGTCCTAACTTTTGCCTAGGTTACTTGAGATGTGTTCCCTAGCGGACAGTTTCTTTTTTTTTCTTTGATCCTCACTTTTGCCTAGGCTACCCTTTTTGTTTGTGGGTTACTTGAGATGTGTTCCCTACCTTGCCCTAATTTTTTCGCAGCCCCTTAGTGGGTTTCCTGCCAGGCTTTTGCCTTTGCAGCATTTGTGATCATCTTTCATTCCTTCATTAAAGGGGGATTCCCCTTGCACTGATTTCATTTGGACTTTTATCCACAAGTCATGCCCAATTTGATTGATCTTTATGTGTTTTTTTTATTGCGTATTAAGCCATTGTTTCTGATGACGTCCTTATTTCAAATGTACTTGCTCATTTAAGGTTTGTTAACGAGGCTTAGAGTAGATAAAAGGGAGAAGAGAAATGAATTAGAAAAGTGTATGGCATTAAAATGGAATTTTCAATTTACACGTGCCCATTTAATGTAGCTTGAGGGCCCGACCATGCCCCAAGTTCGTGATTCGTACACAAAGAAAAAGAAATAGGTTGCCCCTTAGAGAGGCCTAGGTTGTCAGACTGTAGGGCTAGTCCCACACTTGCTTGGATGTGGCACTTCAGAAGTTCTCGTGTAGAGGGAGTTCCTTTGGCTTCTTCTCTCATGAAGGTGTTACCAATCCATATCCTGAGTCTTTCCTATGAGGTAGGAATGGGTAGAAGCGATGATAGAGCTTTCCATGGAGTCTTGTTTCTCAAAAGGAACATTCAAGCTGTCTCTCGATTTTCAGCTCGAACAAACATTGCTGTTTTTTTTTTTGCCTAGTATGCCCTTTGCGGGTTTTCATTCTAATAGCTTCTTAACAAGCAATGCTTCTCTCTTGTTGAAATCATCTTTCAAGAAAGCTCTATTCACTTTGCCTTTTGTGGGATTCGTCCTCCTTATTCCGCTTGGATTTCACAGTTGCACGACACGACCTTATTTTCTTTGGGGCAAGAGTTGGCGTCTTAATGATTGTGAAGTTCTTTACCTTAAACTCTTTATGCACGACTTATTTTCCATTATTTCCGACTAACGCACATAGGTTAATTTCTCTTTTTATTCTCATTTTTTTTTCGAGAAGGATATGTTCTAAATGAATGCAACGCAGAATGAAGAGAAAGTTAAGAATAATAAATATCAGTCTCATTGATTTATTTATTTGTGAATGCTCAAATAGATTTTGACAGTATTAACAAATCAAAGCAAAGGCCTAACCATAGTGTTTTTTTGTTTATAAAATCAATTCGGGCTTTGTCGTATATTAGAGCATTCACTTTTCTTAACTTTCTTTATATGTTGCTAATACCTAATTTTAACCTAGAATGCATGCCATTTTTTGTTTTTTCTCTAAACTTTATCATGTTTTAATTAACTATGAGATATGATGCATGATATGAATATACATGTATTTTTTAAGGTATTGTACATTTTTTTTTTGGAAAGGAAACTACTTATATGATGCGATGATATGATGACCTAAGAATGTACAAAAGGGTATAAATTTCTCTATTTTTTATATTTTTATTAATAGTTTGCTTGTTTTTTTTTAATTAATCCACTCTTATTAGAACAAATAATGCAAACAAATGCACACAAACATGTTCAATCAAGATACACCCGCGAACAGTCACGTTTAAATTCTTGGTCTGTGGTCCCAGAAAGAAAAGTGCATTGTATAGGACGGTTCTAATCTCACTGGCTTTCAAGGCTCCCAAGGTGCCCCCATTATAGGGACCCAGTATCTCTGTCGCCGTCACCTGGAAAACTCTAAGGTCTGTCGCAGTATTTCGGGCTAGAGTAACCGGTTTTCACCTTGAGTGTGATTTTCGACAAGGCTCGCAGGCTCCAAGGCCAAACTTGGGCCGGTCGTACGTCAACAACTCCCTATGTTTAATACCCTCATGCCCCCGGGTGTAGGGGAACTGTTGTGTGCAAGGGTTTGTGTACAATTTTTTATTTAACAAGATGTAGAATTTAAACAGGCAAACAGATATTAAAGCCAAACAAATAAAACAAACAAGGTAAAGGGGAAAAATATTTAAATTATTTTTTTTAATTAACTTCATCAATTAAATGGGCCTGGCCCTCTTTAAACATCTCTAATGGAGTCGCCATCTGTCGCAACCCAAAAATTTCTGATCTCGCGATTAATGGTTTAGACATCCTTTTAAAAGTCTCATCAATTAAGAAATGCCCGGACACCAGACTAATCCTTAATTAATGGTTTTGAAAATCGGTTCATGGAGTCGCCACCAATGTTTTACTCAAAACATTGGAAAAAGAAAAGGTTTTTAAAAGTCTAATAATGGTCTTGATAACCAGAATTGGGTTCGGGGGTTGGTTACGTGTAGGGAAGGTATTAAGCACCCCTACAACGCCCTAAATCGGTACCCTATGATGAAGATAACATAATAAGAATTAATAATTAAAATATTTGATCTCTTTTATTAATGATTATTTACATAAAAATTAAATTTCACGGTTGAACCCTAAGAAATCTACATAATTGCGTTTATGATAGCAATAATTAAAATAAAAAAAGAGAAAAATAGAACAAGGGATTGATGAATAATACCTCGTAACAAGCTTTATTAGGTCTTCAACTATGGAGATTTTAGGTGCTTTGTGGCAGCCTTTCACACTACAATGCCTCACAAAATCTCAAGAAATACAAGAGAAAGAAAAAAAGAGAAAAAGAGGGAGAAATTTCGAGCTCTATGGAGCTTTGGACGAAATTTTGGAGGTCCCTGAAAACTGTGCCCGAGATTTCAATTTATAGGCATCAGATGTGGGCCGGAACGGCCCGTTCTGGATTCAGAACTGCCCGTTCTGGATTCGAAACAGCCCGTTCCGGATCCGAACATTACGTATAAATTTTGAACCCTAGAACGGCCCGTTCTGAAATCAGAACGGCCCGTTCCGGGGAACCAGAACAGCCCATTCTGAATTGAGAACGGCCGTTCCGTGGTACAAAATGTAGGCCCTTTCATTGGTTTGGAACGGCCCATTCTGGTCCAGAACGGCCATTGCAACCTAACATTTTTAGGCCTTTTAGGAGTCTCAGAATGGCCCGTTCTAATTCCAGAACGACCCGTTCCAGACTTGGGAACGACCCGTTCTTGACTTGGGAACGGCCCGTTCCAATTTGGGAACGGCCCGTTCCGGGCCACTAAAAAAAATTTGATTTGGGCCCTCTGATGTCTTATTTTGCTGATTGTATGCCCTAGATGAAATTGGGTGTCTACATGGCTCACATCACCCACGTAGAGATCACTGACCTCGTCCCGAGGTCCGATTCCCACGATGAAGGACCGAGTCCCATCGACGATCTCGATGATCTCTAGATTGGAAAACTCCCAGGACAATGCACGAAGATCAGCAGGCATTTGATCCTAGAGTTACGGCAATAACTCAAAATTGAGATCCTTAAGAACGCCGACCTCTTTGCATGGTCCAGTGCCGACATGCCAAGCATAGACACTGATTTCATCAGTCACAGGCTAGCAATTCACAAGGAGGCAAAGCTAGTGGCCCAAAGGAAGTGGAAAGTCGGTGGCGAGAGGCGGGAGGCCATCATCACCGAAACACAAAAGTTGCTGAACGCTGGCTTCATCCATGAGGTCAGGTACACCACATGGCTGGCAAACGTGGTGCTGGTAAAAAAGAACTCAGAGAAGTGGCGGATGTGCGTCGACTATACCGACTTGAACAAAGAATTCCCCAAGGACTCATACCCATTGCCGAGCATTGACAGGCTGGTCGACGGAGCATTAGGGCACGCCCTCCTCAGTTTCCTCTGTAGACCCCTAAAATTGTCCGGGTCGGAAATAAGACTCGAAAACTATCAAAGATCAATGGAAAGTCAGCCAGAAGGACAACCAGAAGACCATAGGATGACTATCTGTAGGTTTAGAGGTCTTAGAGTAGCTAAAAATAAGAAAGTGAGAGGAGTGGAGCTCAATACGGCCTCTTTGGAGCTCAGTACGGCCCGTATTGCATTTTTGAACTGCAATACGGCTGTACTGAAACCAATACGGCCGTATTGATGTTTTTGAACCTCAATACGGCCGTATTAAATTCAATACGGCCGTATTGAAGTTCAAAACTTCAATACGGGCCGTATTGACACTAGGGGCCGTACTGCGCCTCACCCCTATAAATAAGACGTCATTTGGACGTCATTTGACTTTTCCACACAGTTTGGACTCTCTCCTTGAGTATTCTGGGGTTTTTGAGCAGTGTTCTGCCCTAGAAATCGCTCTGAGAGTCAATCCGACGAAGTTCTTGAGTCACGAGCCATTTGCTTGAGTCTCGAACTTAGTCGAAGGGAAATCTTTTGGATTTCCATAGTCAAAAATTATTTTTTAGGAAGGAGCGAGCGAGCTTGTAGAGAGAGGGAGCGCCAAAAAGCCTCCTAGATTTCATTGATATAAAAGCACGCTTCAAAGGTTTCCTTTCCAAATCCTTTCTCTTATCGCTTTCCTTTATTGCTTTCTGATTGCTGCATTACATGTTTAAAGTTTTCATAATGTAGATATCTCGTTTATAATCGTTTACAATAAATAGGGGTAATTTAGTAATTTTACACTGTTATTTATGAAATAATCCGTCATAGGGAACCCGAAAGGGGCGCTGTGGGGTGCTAACACCTTCCCCGCACGTAACCGACTCCCTTACCCAACTCTGGTTGTAATGGCCAAGGTTGATTTATAAAATCAATTGCCTTAAATCTTTTTCCAATGTTTTGAGTAAAATATTGGTGGCGACTCCAAGAACCCTACCTTTTGCGAAAACCACTAATCTATGGAGGGTCCCGCTTGGGATTAACATGGATTAGTGAATCATTTAATAAAATTGTTAGTTCGATAAGGTCTCAGTTTGAGAATAAGTCGTTCTAACAATCCATCACTTTTCAAAACATTAAAACGAGTCCGACCATCATCGCGAATGCCAAGGTCCGTTTCGGCGGGTGGCGACAGATGGCGACTCCACTGGGGAAGCCTCGAGAGTCAGTCCCATTTAGTGATGGATTCTTTTCAAAAATAATAGTTTAAAATTACTTTATTACCCCTTACTTGTATGATAACATGCTTTATCTATTTGGCTTTAAATAACTGTTGTATGTTTAAATTCTCGCAATTGTTTGAAATAGAAACTGCACACGAACCTTTGCACACAACAGTTCCCTCTATACCCGGGGGCATGAGTGTCGCCACCGGCCCGAAACGGGCTTTCGGCATTCGCGACGATGGTTGGACTCTTTTTAAAGTTTTGAAAAGTGGTGGATTGATAGAACGACTTATTCTCAAACTGAGACCTTGTCGAGCTACCAATTTTATTAAAAGGCTCACCAATCCATGTTAATCCCAAGCGGGACCCTCCATGGATTAGCGGTTTTCATAAAAAGGAAGGGTTCATGGAGTCGCCACCAATGTTTTACTCAAAACATTGGAAAAAGAAGTTTAAGGCAATCGATTCAAAAATCGACTTCGGCCATGACAACCAGAGTCAGGTAAGGGAGTCGGTTACGCGTGGGGAAGGTGTTAGCACCCCACAGCGCCCCTTTCGGGTTCCCTATGACAGATTATTTCTAAAAATAATAGTGCGAAATTACTAAATTACCCCTATTTATTCTAAACAATTATAACTTAACTATCTACATGATGACAGTTAAATATACACACAGAAAGCAGTAAAAGGAAGGTCTTAAGAAGAAACCTTTGAAGCGTGCTTTTATATTCAAGTAAAACTGGGAAGCTTTTTGGCATTCCCTCACTCTACAAGCCCGCTCGCTCCCTCCTAGAAAATTTTAACTATGGAAATCCGGAGGATTTCCCTTCGACTCAGTTCGAGACTCAAGCAAAAAGCTCAGAACTCGAGAACTTTGTCGGATCAACTCTCCGAGTGATTTCTAGGCAGAGCACTGCTCAAAAAAACCCAGAATACTCAAGAAGAGGGTTAAAACTCAGTGTAAAAGTGTAGAATGACGTCCAATTGACGTCATATTTATAGGGATGAGGCGCAATACGACCTCTGGGGGTCAATACGGTCCGTATTGAAGTTTTGAACTACAATACGGCCGTATTGAATTCAGTACGGCCGTATTGAAGTTCAAAAAACCTCAATACGGCCGTATTGAGTTCAGTGCAGCCGTATTGAAGTTCAGTGCAGCCGTATTGAAGTTCAGAAACTTCAATACGGCCGTATTGACTTTAGTGCAGCCGTATTGTAGTTTAAAATGTTCAATACGGCCGTACTGAACTTTTGGGAGGCCGTATTGGGCTTCATTCCCTCCACTTTCTTATTTTTTGCTACTCTAAGACCTCTAAACCTACAGATTGTCATCCCACGGTCTTCTAAGAGTCCCTTTGGCTGACTTTCCTTTGATCTTCGAGAGTCTTCGAGTCTTATTTCCGACCCGGACAATTTTAGGGGTCTACAGCTGCCCCCCCTTTACTTAGTCGGACGGCCTTTTGGTGTACCGGCTGACAAGTAAAGGAGTTGACCCAATTGTCCGGGTGATGTGCCAACCTTCTGACTTGTAGCGTCTTCCGGTGGAAAATTGTTGAGTAGCCTCTCCAGGTTGTTGTATACCTCGGCGCTTCTGACAACCTCGGTAGCTAAGTTTACCCTCTCCAGGGTCAACTTCACTCGACGCCCGAGCCGGAAGTTGAACACCAACGTGCCTCTGACGACGCTGATGGTTGAGTACTGTCTCTCCAGACCTTGAGTACCGTCTCTCCAGACTTTGAGTACCGTCTCTCCAGACCTTGAGTACCGTCTCTCCAGACTTTGAGTACCGTCTCTCCAGACTTTGAGTACCGTCTCTCCAGACTTTGAGTACCGTCTCTCCAGACTTTGAGTACCGTCTCTCCAGACTTTGAGTACCGTCTCTCCAGACTTTGAGTACCGTCTCTCCAGACTCTGAGTACCGTCCCTCCAGACTTTGAGTACCGTCTCTCCAGACTCTGAGTACCGTCTCTCCAGACTCTGAGTACCGTCTCTCCAGACTCTGAGTACCGTCTCTCCAGACTCTGAGTACCGTCTCTCCAGACTCTGAGTACCGTCTCTCCAGACTTTGAGTACCGTCTCTCCAGACTTTGAGTACCGTCTCTCCAGACTTTGCTTCGGTTGTCTCTGACGACCTAGGCAACTGAGTTTGCCCTCTCCAGGGTCTGCGTCCGTGTCTTCTGATCACTTCGGCAATGCGAGTTTACCCTCTCCAGGGATCTGAGATGATTTTTTGTGTCCACAGTCCACTATGCTGCTTCGATGGTTTTTCTGATTTTGTGCCACTGAGGGCTGGATAACGCAGGGATCCGTCTAGGGGATGTGCAGTCATTCATAGGTTCTTGTGCCCCAACTTGCATTTGCATAGTTGGTACCCATGGGGAATTTCTGACTCCTTGGGGTGTAGACACAGATGCTCTTCTTGAATTGAGCGATGCCTTATGTTTGGCTGACGTCCTTTGCCGTTGGTGGAGTATCCCGGTTATCCTTATTCGGGTGTCTCTTTTGATTTTCTGATTTTTGTAGCCTCTGTGTAGGCTGTTATCCGCTGGGGGATTCTGTCGTTCAATTCTTGATTGACCTCTTCTGTTAGGCAAATCATCTTGATGTTCGGTGTTTGGCTGGATGCCGAATTCCGCTTGGGGAATATTTATTGATATTTTTTTTATTTTTCTCCTTTTGTAGGGGTGCCTCTTGAGTAGGCGACTGGGGATTTGGGGATCTTATGTATCCCAGAGTATTATTTAGGAAGCCTCTGCAGGCTTAGCCTCACTCAGCGCTTGAGTCAGAGAGCTATCTTCCACTGAGGAAGTTTCAAGTCCTTTGACTGAATATTTTGCTTGGATGATCGCGCTTCCATTGGGGATTTTGACGATCTTGCTTTGATAGCTCTCGCTGGGGATTTGTTCTATGAGCTTAAGCTGAGGTTTCTCTAGGGAGTATTATTTCTGCGAGCCTCTCCAGGCTCAGTTATTCTGAGAGAGTATTATTTCGGCGAGCCTCTCCAGGCTCAATTATTCTAAGAGGGAGTATTGTTTCTGCAAGCCTCTCCAGGCTCAATTATTCTGAGAGAGTATTATTTCGGCGAGCCTCTCCAGGCTCAATTATTCTGAAGGAGTATTATTTCGGCAAGCCTCTCTAGGCTCAGTTATTCTGAAGGAGTATTATTTCGGCAAGCCTCTCCAGGCTCAGTTATTCTGAGAGAGTATTATTTCGGCAAGCCTCTCCAGGCTCAGTTATTCTGTACGAGTATTATTTCGGCAAGCCTCTCCAGGCTCAATTATTCTGTATGAGTATTATTTCGGCAAGCCTCTCCAGGCTCAGTTATTCTGTACGAGTATTATTTCGGCAAGCCTCTCTAGGCTCAGTTATTCTGTATGATTTGTTGGATTTTCTGTATTTTGCCTTTTTTGTCGATTTTGGCTTTTTCTGTGTTTTTGCCTTTTTTGTTGATTTCGGTTTTTTCTGTATTTTTTGTTGATTTTGGCTTTTTCTGTATTTTTGCCTTTTTTGTTGGTTTTGGCTTTTTCTGTACAGAAATGTCTCTGGGGAGTATTATTTTGGCAAGCCTCTTCAGGCTCAGTTATTCTGTATGATTTGGGGAGTATTATTTCGGCAAGCCTCTCCAGGCTCAGTTATTCTGTATGATGAGGGAGTATTATTTCGGCGAGCCTCTCCAGGCTCAATTATTCTGTATGACGAGGGAGTATTATTTCGGCGAGCCTCTCCAGGCTCAATTATTCTGTACGTTTTATTGATTTTCTGAATTTATGCATTTTGTTTGCCGCTGTCATACACAAGCAATTTTTCTATTTTTTCTATTTTATGCGACTGCCTCATGATGAGGTCTTTGAATGTGCAATTAATGTGCGTGATGCACAAAATGCAAGTTTAATTATTTTATTAATTTGTTTTTTTTAGAAATGAATGGCTCCCCCTATCCTCTTCTTCTTGGAGGAATTTTTGTGATCGACGTGAGGGAGGATTTCTGTTATTGCCAATACGGCCGTTATTCATTTCAGTATGCCCGTATTGAATTGAAAATTTGTTCATAACCCTAATTTTGGTACGGGCGTACTGAATATGATACGGGCGTATTGTTTTTCTGAAGTTTATATATATATATATATATATATATATATATTTTTTTTTTTTTTCAATAAACAGAGAATAAGTGATCTTCCATTACACCTATCATCTGTATGCATGTATGCAGTATGATGCACCTAATTCTATTTGATTCACTTTTCAAAAGAATTAACCGATGCGTTTCTCTGTTTGGATTTTTGCCATTCCTCTAGACGGGCTGTGCGTTGCCGATTTCTGTAACCGAGGAATGATGCGTGTTATATTGAGATTTGGTGTCATCAACCAAATGATCCTTCCCTTCCTTTAAAAGATATGTCAACCCTCCTATTGACCACTATATCTCCATGTTTCCACTAGATTATCCTAAAATCGTTTGGGACAAGAGAGAAAAGAAAGGAAAGGTATATTCTTTTTTGAAAGTTTGTGTTTTAGAGGGGATTTATTTTTATTTTGAAAAATTGTTTTTGTAAGAATGGCTGGCCAAGGTAGGCTTATTGTGTTTAGGTTTGTTTGTTTAAACATTCATGAAGTTAATCAAATCTTGTTATTGACGTTGTGATTTGACAACTTAGATAACTTCCCTTGAACCTTTCTTTTTGAATTCGGTTCATGGTACCATCATGGATTTCTTTCGTTTTTTGATTGTCCTTATTTTTGCCTAAAACACCTCTTTGCGGCGTTTTAGCGGACTTTTGATTGTTCATTTTTGCAACCCTAACTTTTGCCTAGGTCACCCTTTCGTGGGATTCCTAGCGGGTCTTTTGCTCTTATTTTTGCGCAGCCCCCTTTTTGGGTTTCCTGCCGAGCTTTCTTTTATTTTAAAAGATTTCTTTTTATCCATGATGGCACTTGTCGAGGCCAAGGAAAGGTGCTCTAAGTTGTCACGCACACTTCCACATAAAAATGATGTGGGTTTATTGTTATTAAGACAATTTTAACCTCATTCATGCTTATTCAAACAGGGTTAAAAATAATGTGGTTTAGAGATTTATTGCAAGCAAGAAAAGAAGCAATAAGAAATAATAAAGAATGATTTTATTATAATCATAATGGAAACATGTGCCCTATCGAGGCTCGGGGGTCGGGCTGTCCCCGAAGAGTAATCTCTAATAGTCATCAGGTCTATACATCCCTATCGGAAGGAGAAGAGCACTTGATGACGACGACCGGCCTTGACGCTTGTGAACCGGCCTTCCTAAAGATCTGGCTTAAAGAACGTCGAGAAGGATCTTGGTTCTCCTTCGTCCTTTGATCTTTATTAGGGTTGTATCCTAACCCTTGTTTCCCCGGATTATCCTTGATAATAGGTAGCTCGGGAATTCCTTGGGAATCCTTGCCAAGTCCTTGTCCCGGCAAGTATCCATTCTTGGTGAGCATATGGGCTACCTTCTTCATTTCTCGGGGAAACGTTTCAACATTGGCAATTTCCAATGCTTGGAAGGCGGTTTCTAGAGCTTCCTCCGCTGCATCCACGTAAGGTATGGCGGATGGCTTGCTGATGAGTATGTCATCTTCAGCTTGTACAGTCACCAGTTTGTCACCCACTATGAACTTGACTTTCTGGTGGAGCGTAGAGGGTACAGCTTTCGCATCATGAATCCAAGGTCGGCCAAGGAGACAACTGTATGCCGGAGTAATGTCCATCACTTGAAATTCGACGTTGAAGATAGTGGGTCCAATTTGGATTGGAAGATTGATTTCTCCCACTACTTCTCTTTTAGATCCGTCGAAAGCTCGAACGATCATGTTGCTCGGGCGCATTTGGACTCCCTTGATTGCCACTTGATCGAGCGTTCTTTTTGGCATCACGTTCAAGGAAGATCCATTATCTACCAAGAATTTAGCGATGTGATACTCCTTGCACTTTACAGAGATGTGCAAGGGCTTGTTGTGGTTCGGTCCCTCAGCGGGGATCTCTTCATCGGTGAAAGAGAGGTGATCATTAGCCGTAATGTGACTAACAATCCCCTCAAATTTGTCTTGGGAGATAGTATGCGACACATATGCCTCGTTCAAGACTTTCAACAGAGCTTGCCGATGCGGTTCGGAGCTTAGGATCAACGACAACAGCGTAATCTTTGCTGGCGTCCTATGAAGTTGATCCACGATGGAGTACTCGCTCTGTCGGATAAACTTTAACAGCTCGTCTGTCTCCTTCTCGGATTCTTTTTCCTCGGTTTTCTTTTCTTCTTTTTCTTTATTCTTGGGGGCTTTATCATGAAGATCTTCGGGAGTGTAGATCCTGCCACTCCTAGTCATGCCCTCAAGTCCAGCGATGTTGGAAATATCGCTGTCGGCAGAAGAATGGATGTCGTATATCCATGGCACAGCCTTATTTGATTCGTAGGGAAAAGGCCTTGGAGCGATGATCCTTAACGGCGTTGGACCTTCCCCTTTGTTTGTCTTGATTACCAACAACGGAGTTGACGTATGCTCGCTTGGCGCGGTTGTTGGCTTACACTTAATAACAAACGGCGTGCGATCCATCTTGAACATACGCATCGATTAATTCTTTCTTTTTATTAATGTTTATTAATGAATTACTAGGAGGGATGTATGAAATGCAAATCTAGATCCCTCCATGATCTTTGATAAGAATGCATGATATGAGATGATGACGTTGAATATGCATGCATTGTGTTTATTCAACTAAGCATTATCATGTTTTTAGGATGTCCCTAAGATGATGCATGATATTGCTTGGTTTGGATAAATATCATTTTTCTTTGTTTTTTGAATATATATTTTTTTTTTGTATTTTTAGGGTGAAAAGGGAAACTACCTATATGAATGTGATGAAGGTAGATGTTAACACCATGTAATGGAAGATTCTTATTTCTATTTATTCTTATTTAAAAAGAATAGGAATGTTGTATGTTTAAAGAAATGCAATGTATGCTCAAACAATTTCACATAATCAATGCACAAACAATTCACTCATCCACGAACAGTCACGAGCGAATCACGAGGTAGGGGTATCCTGCAGAAAAGTGCATATTCAAGGTGGTTCTAACTGTTCTCACCGGTCTGAGGCCCCCAAGGTGCCCCCATTATAGGGACCCAATTCCTCTCGTCGTAAGCCGATGGAAAGCTCCAACGCACTGTCGGACTCGAGTTCATGGTTATCACCTTGAGTGATGCTTTCCGACAACGGTCTACGGGCACCTATAGACCCATTCGACAACCAGCCGTACTAACATCCACTCCCTATGGCTTACCACTCATGCCCCCGGGTATAGAGGGAACTGTTGTGTGCAAAGGTTTGTGTGCAATTTATATTTCAAACAATTGCGGAAAATTAAACAAACAACAGTTATTAAAGCCATATAAATAAAGCATGTTATCATACAAACAAGGGGTAATGAAGTAATTTTAACTATTATTTGTTAAAAATAATCTGTCACTAAATGGGACTGACTCTCGAGAATTCCCCAGTGGAGTCGCCATCTGTCGCCACCGGCCCGAAACGGGCTTTCGGCATCCGCGACGATGGTTGGACTCTTTTTAAAGTTTTGAAAAGTGGTGGATTGATAGAACGACTTATTCTCAAACTGAGACCTTGTCGAGCTACCAATTTTATTAAAAGGCTCACCAATCCATGTTAATCCCAAGCGGGACCCTCCATGGATTAGCGGTTTTCATAAAAAGGAAGGGTTCATGGAGTCGCCACCAATGTTTTACTCAAAACATTGGAAAAAGAAGTTTAAGGCAATCGATTCAAAAATCGACTTCGGCCATGACAACCAGAGTCGGGTAAGGGAGTCGGTTACGCGTGGGGAAGGTGTTAGCACCCCACAGCGCCCCTTTCGGGTTCCCTATGACAGATTATTTCTAAAAATAATAGTGCGAAATTACTAAATTACCCCTATTTATTCTAAACAATTATAACTTAACTATCTACATGATGACAGTTAAATATACACACAGAAAGCAGTAAAAGGAAGGTCTTAAGAAGAAACCTTTGAAGCGTGCTTTTATATTCAAGTAAAACTGGGAAGCTTTTTGGCGTTCCCTCGCTCTACAAGCCCGCTCGCTCCCTCCTAGAAAATTTTAACTATGGAAATCCGGAGGATTTCCCTTCGACTCAGTTCGAGACTCAAGCAAAAAGCTCAGAACTCGAGAACTTTGTCGGATCAACTCTCCGAGTGATTTCTAGGCAGAGCACTGCTCAAAAAAACCCAGAATACTCAAGAAGAGGGTTAAAACTCAGTGTAAAAGTGTAGAATGACGTCCAATTGACGTCATATTTATAGGGATGAGGCGCAATACGGCCTCTGGGGGTCAATACGGTCCGTATTGAAGTTTTGAACTACAATACGGCCGTATTGAATTTAGTACGGCCGTATTGAAGTTCAAAAAACCTCAATACGGCCGTATTGAGTTCAGTGCAGCCGTATTGAAGTTCAGTGCAGCCATATTGAGTTCAGTGCAGCCGTATTGAAGTTCAGAAACTTCAATACGGCCGTATTGAGTTTAGTGCGGCCGTATTGTAGTTTAAAATGTTCAATACGGCCGTACTGAACTTTTGGGAGGCCGTATTGGGCTTCATTCCCTCCACTTTCTTATTTTTTGCTACTCTAAGACCTCTAAACCTACAGATTGTCATCCCACGGTCTTCTAAGAGTCCCTTTGGCTGACTTTCCTTTGATCTTCGAGAGTCTTCGAGTCTTATTTCCGACCCGGACAATTTTAGGGGTCTACAATGAGTGGTAAGCCATAGGGAGTGGATGTTAGTACGGCCGGTTGTCGAATGGGTCTATAGGTGCCCGTAGACCGTTGTCGGAAAGCATCACTCAAGGTGATAACCATGAACTCAAGTCCGACAGTGCGTTGGAACTTTCCATCGACTTACGACGAGAGGAATTGGGTCCCTATAATGGGGGCACCTTGGGGGCCTCAGACCAGTGAGAACAGTTAGAACCTCCTTGAATATGCACTTTTCTGCAGGATACCCCTACCTCGTGATTCGCTCGTGACTGTTCGTGGATGAGTGAATTGTTTGTGCATCGTTTATGTGACATTGTTTGAGCATACATTGCATTCTTTAAACATACAACATTCCTTTTTAAAAATAAGAATAAATAGGAATAAGAATCTTCCATTACATGGTGTTAACATCTACCTTCATCACATTCATATAAGTAGTTTCCCTTTTCACCCAAAAAAAAATACTCAAAGAAAAATATCCAAAAAAAAAAATATTTATCCAAACCAAGCAATATCATGCATCATCTTAGGGACATCCTAAAAACATGATAATGCTTAGTTGAATAAACACAATGCATGCATATTCATCGCCATCATCTCATATCATGCATTCTTATCAAAGATCATGGAGGGATCTAGGTTTGCATTTCATACATCCCTCATAGTAATTCATTAATAAACATTAATAAAAAGAAAGAATTAATCGATGCGTATGTTCAAAGAATGGATCGCACGCCGTTCGTTATTAAATGCAAGCCAACAACCGCGTCAAGCGAACACACGTCAACTCCGTTGTTGGTAATCAAGACGAATAAAGGGGAATGTCCGACACCGTTAAGGATCACTGCTCCAAGACCTTTTCCCTACGAATCGAATAAGGCTGTGCCATGGATATACGACATCCATTCTTCTGCCGACAGCGATATCTCTAACGTCGCTGGACTTGGGGGCATGACTAGGAGTGGCAGGATCTACACTCCCGAAGATCTTCATGATAAAGCTCCCAAGAATAAAGGGAAAGAAAAAAGGAGAAAACCGAGGAAAACAAAGAATCCGAGGAGGAGACTAATGAGCTGTTAAAGTATATCCGACAGAGCGAGTACTCCATCATGGATCAACTTCATAAGACGCCAGCAAAGATTACTCTATTGTCGTTGATCCTATGCTCCGAACCGCATCGGCAAGCTCCGTTGAAAGTCTTGAACGAGGCATATGTGTCGCACACTATCTCCCAAGACAAATTTGAGGGGATTGTTAGTCATATCACGGCTAATGATCACCTCACTTTCACCGATGAAGAGATCCCCGCCAAGGGACCAAATCACAACAAGCCCTTGCACATCTCTGTAAAGTGCAAGGAATACCACATCGCTAAAGTCTTGGTAGATAATGGATCTTCCTTGAACGTAATGCCAAAAAGAACGCTCGATCAAGTGGCAATCAAGGGAATCCAAATGCGCCTGAGCAACATGATCGTCCGAGCTTTCGACGGTTCCAAAAGAGAAGTGGTGGGAGAAGTCAATCTCCCAATCCAAATTGGACCCACCATCTTCAACGTCGAATTTCAAGTGATGGACATTACTCCCGCATACAGCTGTCTCCTCGGCCGACCTTGGATTCATGATGCAAAAGTTGTTCCTTCTACGCTCCACCAGAAAGTCAAATTCATTGTGGGTGACAAGCTGGTGACTGTACAAGCTGAAGACGATATACTCATCAGCAAGCCATCCACCATACCTTACGTGGATGCAGTGGAGGAAGCTCTAGAAACCGCCTTCCAAGCATTGGAAGTTGCCAATGTTGAAACGTTTCCCCGAGAAATGAAGAAGGTAGCCTCCATGCTCACCAAGAACGGATACTTGCCTGGACAAGGACTTGGCAAAGATTCCCAAGGAATTCCCGAGCTACCTATTATCAAGAATAATCCGGGGAAACAAGGGTTAGGATACAACCCTAATAAAGATCAAAGGACGAAGAGGAACCAAGATCCTTCTCGACGTTCTTTAAGCCAGATCTTTAGGAAGGCCGGTTCACAAGCGTCAAGGCCGGTCGTCGTCATCAAGTGTTCTTCTCCTTCCGATAGGGATATATAGACCTGATGACTATTAGAGATTACTCCTCGGGGACAGCCCGACCCCCGAGCCTCGATAGGGCACATGTTTCCATTATGATTATAATAAAATCGTTCTTTATTATTTCTTACTGCTTCTCTTCTTGCTTATAATAAATTTCTAAACCGCATTATTTTTAACCCTGTTTGAATAAACATGAATGAGGTTAAAATCATCTTAACAATAAACCCGCATCATTTTTATGTGGAAGTGTGTGTGACAACTTGGAGCACCTTCCCTTGGCCTCGACAAGTGCCATCATGGATAAAAAGAAATCTTTTAAAATAAAAGAAAGCTCGGCAGGAAACCCAAAAAGGGGGCTGCGCAAAAATAAGAGCAAAAGACCCGCTAGGAATCCCACGAAAGGGTGACCTAGGCAAAAGTTAGGGTTGCAAAAATGAACAAAAACAAAAGTCCGCTAAGACGCCACAAAAGGGTGTTTTAGGCAAAAATAAGGACAATCAAAAAACGAAAATAAATCCATGATGGTACCATGAACTGAATTCAAAAAGAAAGGTTCAAGGGAAGCTATCTAAGTTGTCAAAATCACAACGTCAATAACAAGATTTTCTTAACTTCATAAATGCTTAAACAAACAAGCCTAAACACAATAAGCCTACCTTGGCCAGCCATTCTTACAAAAACCATTTTTTAAAATGAAAATAAAAACCCCTCTAAAACACAAACTTTCGAAAAATATATACCTTTCCTTTCTTTTCTCTCTTGTCCCAAACGATTTTAGAATAATCTAGTGGAAACATGGAGATATAGTGGTCAATAGGAGGGTTGACATGTCTTCTAAAGGAAGGGAAGGATCACTTGGTTGATGACACCAATCTCGATATAACACGCATCATTCCTCGGTTACAGTAAATCGGCAGTGCACAGCCCGTCTAGAGGAATGGCAAAATTCAAACAGAGAAACGCATCGGTTAATTCTTTTGAAAAATGAATCAAATAGAATTAGGTGCATCATACCGCATACATGCATACAGATGATAGGTGTACTGGAAGATCACTTATTCTCTGTTTATTGAAAAAACAAACAAAAAAACAAAAAAAACAAAAAAACAAAAAAACAAAAAAAAACAAAAAAATATAAACTTCAGAAAAAACAATTGCCCGTGCCATGTTCAGTATACCCGTACTAAAATCAGGGTTATGAACAAATTTTCAACTCAATACGGGCGTACCGAAATGAATACGGCAGCATTGGCCATAACGTCCACACCAATACGGGCGTATTGAATTCAATACGGCCCGTATTGGCCCATTCTCATTCATCACAACATCTTCATTCCTCTGCATACTTCATCTGTGAGTGTGTTTGAGATCCCTCCAACAGAAAAAGCCGAAAAATCGACAAAAAAGGCAAAAATACAGAAAAAGCCAAAAATCAACAAAAAAAGGCAAAATACAGAAAACCCAACAAATTGTACAAAATAACTGAGCCTGGAGAGGCTTGCCGAAATAATACTCGTACAGAATAACTGAGCCTGGAGAGGCTTGCCGAAATAATACTCGTACAGAATAACTGAGCCTGGAGAGGCTTGCCGAAATAATACTCGTACAGAATAACTGAGCCTGGAAAGGCTTGCCGAAATAATACTCGTATAGAATAACTGAGCCTGGAGAGGCTTGCCGAAATAATACTCCCTCATCATACAGAATAACTGAGCCTGGAGAGGCTTGCCGAAATAATACTCCCCAATAACTGAGCCTGGAGAGGCTTGCCGAAATAATACTCCCTCATCAGAATAACTGAGCCTGGAGAGGCTTGCCGAAACAATACTCCCTCATCAGAATAATTGAGCCTGGAGAGGCTTGCCGAAATAATACTCCCCAGAGATATCTCAGCTTCCACTCACGGGCCATGTAGACCCCTAAAATTGTCCGGGTCGAAAATAAAGCTTGAAGACTCTCGAAGACTGAAGGAAGATCAGCCAGAAGGACTCCTGGAAGGCCCTAGGAGGGTTCTCTGTAGGTCTAGAGGTCTTAGAATAGCTTAAAATAAGGAAGTGGAGGGAATGAAGCCCAATACGGCCGTACTAAACTTAATACGGCCGTATTGAAGCTACAATATGGCCGCAGTGAACTCAATACGGCGTATTGGAGTTTCTGAAACTTCAATACGGCCGTACTGAAATCAATACGGCCGTATTGAAGCTTCAATACAGCCGCAGTGAACTCAATACGGGCGCATTGAAATTTCTGAATTTCAATACAGCCGTATTGAACTTCAATACGACCGTATTGAAGTTCAAAAATTTCAATACGGCCGTATTGATTCTGTAGCCCGTATTGCGCCTCATCCCTATAAATATGACGTCAATTGGACGTCATTCCACACTTTTGGAGATAGTTTCAACCCTCTCCTTGAGTATTCTGGGGTTTTTGAGCAGTGTTCTGCCCTAGAAATCACTCGGAGAGTTGATCCGACAAAGTTCTTGAGCCCCGAGCCATTTTGCTTGAGGATCGAACCTAGTCGAAGGGAAATCCTCCGGATTTCCATAGTTAAAAGTTTTTAGGAAGGAGCGAGCGAGCTTGTAGAGCGAGGGAACGCCAAAAAGCTTCCCAGTTTTACTCAATATATAAAAGCACGCTTCAAGAGGTTTCTTCTTAAATCCTTCCTTTTACTGCTTTCTGTGTGCATATTTAAACTGTCATCATGTAGATAGTTAATTTATAATTGCTTAGAATAAATAGGGGTAATTTAGTAATTTTTGCGCTATTATTTTAGAAATAATCTGTCATAGGGAACCCGAAAGGGGCGCTGTGGGGTGCTAACACCTTCCCCACGCGTAACCGACTCCCTTACCCGACTCTGGTTGTAATGGCCGAAGTCGATTTTTGAATCGATTGCCTTAAACTTCTTTTTCCAATGTTTTGAGTAAAACATTGGTGGCGACTCCATGAACCCCTCCTTTTGCGAAAACCACTAATCCATGGAGGGTCCCGCTTGGGATTAATATGGATTGGTGAATCATTTTAATAAAATTGCTCGTTTGACGAGGTCTCAGTTTGAGAATAAGTCATTCTAGCAATCCATACTTTTAAAACAAATAAAAGAGTCTAACCATCCTTCGCGAATGCCGAAAGCCCGTTTCGGGCCGGTGGCGACAGATGGCGACTCCACTGGGGAAGCCTCGAGAGTCAGTCCCATTTAGTGACAGATTATTTTTAACAAATAATAGTTAAAATTACTTCATTACCCCTTGCTTGTATGATAACATGCTTTATATATTTGGCTTTAAATAACTGTTGTTTGTTTAAATTTCCGCAATTGTTTGAAATAAAAATTGCACACAAACCTTTGCACACAACAGTTCCCTCTATACCCGGGGGCATGAGTGATTAACCATAGGGAGTGGATGTTAGTACGGCCGGTTGTCGAATGGGTCTATAGGTGCCCGTAGACCGTTGTCGGAAAACATCACTCAAGGTGATAACCATGAACTCGAGTCCGACGGTGCGTTGGAGCTTTCCATCGACCTACGATGAGAGGAATTGGGTCCCTATAATGGGGGCACCTTGGGGGCCTTGGACTGGTGAGAACAGTTAGAACCACCTTGAATATGCACCATTTCTGCAGGATACCCCTACCTCGTGATTCGCTCGTGACTGTTCGTGGATGAGTGAATTGTTTGTGTAAATGCTTATGTGCAATTGTTTGTGCATTAATAAAAAACCTCGTGATAAGGTCTAAGAATAATACCCATGCATGAAAATACCATGACATGAGAGGAAAAACCATGTGTGAAAATATAATAAAAGTAAGGAGCATAGGCATCATTATCAATAATACCTCATGCATCCTCATCATTATTTATAGGTTCACTAATACCCTCTCGATGTGAGTGAAAGAGACCCGTGACTATTGAGATTCTCCGTTGTGGAGAAATCATAGGCTAGGGAGGGTGATAAACTTTCATCTTAAAAAGGCAGCGCCTTAAAGATGAAAGATTATCAAGCTCACATCGAGAGTGTATTCATATCATAAATAAATTAATTAGATTAAAAAATTCATTTTAGAAAAGTGGCTGGTCATCTCTCTGTCCTCACACGCGCAAAGAAGATCAAGAAAATGGAAGCATTGGAGGAGCAAAACAAAAAGCTCACAACCGAGCTTTCACAACTTAAAGATCAAATGGCGCAAATGATGGAACTCATGCGTCATCACAACATCCATGGATCTCATCACAGTGATCATGGGTCCCATCATGAGGGAGAGGAGGAAGAGCATGAAAAAGATCCTCCACACGCTGTACCCCTTGGGGCTGGAATTATGATTAAAGAGCCCGAAGTATCAAAGGAACAATTCCACGCCCTCGAGGATCGGCTAAGGGCTATGGAGGGGCATGATTTTGACATCAAGGATGCCGCCGACATGTGTTTAGTGAGGGACATCCAATTCCCTCCTAAATTTAAAGTGCCGGATTTCCCAAAGTACGTGGGATCGACTTGCCCCAAAAGTCATCTCACCATGTACTGTCGCAAGATGGCCGCATATGCCACAAATGAAAAGCTCTTGATCCACTGCTTTCAAGAGAGCTTAGCTGAAACTGCACTCAACTGGTATATGCAGCTAGATGGAAATCTAGTACATACATGGAGGCAGTTGGCCGACGCCTTTCTCAAGCGCTATAAATACAACATCGACCTAACACCCGATAGGTCTGATCTTCAAGCCTTGAGTAAAAAGAACGATGAATCCTTCAAGGCGTACGCCCAACGTTGGAGGGAGTTGGCGGCACAGATAGAGCCCCCGCTGTCGGATAAGGAGACGGTGTCCTTATTCATCAACTCGTTGACTGGTCCCTATTACGATAAAATGATAGGGAACACAACGACACTCTTCTCGGACATCATCACCATTGGAGAAAGGGTGGAACAAGGACTTAAAAGTGGGAAGCTGGCTAAGCCTCCCCAACCATATGAAGCTAAGAAGGCCTTCGGGAAGAAGAAAGAAGGAGGAGTCAACGCTCTAACCATTTCTCCATCTTCTTCCGCTTCGAAGTCAGGCAAATCGCAATACAACTCTGTGAAGAAGTTTGACAAACTTCCGACCACTTATAGCGATCTCCTGCCGAAGCTAGTAGAAGCCCAACTTCTAGCCTATATTCCACCAAGAAAGATCGACCCACCTTACCCCGATTGGTACAAGCCTCAAGACAAATGTCTATACCATTCGGGAGCACCAGGGCATTCAACAGAGAACTGTCTAGCTCTCAAACACAAGGTCCAAGGCCTTATTGATGCTGGGTGGGTCACTTTCGATTCGACAGCGCCCGACGTGAGCAAGAACCCTCTGCCGAAGCAGGAGTAGAGAGAAGGGCAAGCCACAATAGGGCCTCTCCTTAATTTTCTTAATTTTCTTTTAGGGACTCATGATCAGTACCCGAGATCATGAGGACCTTTCATGTAAATAAGGGTTTTGTACATATATCAATAAAGAGGCATTTTTCATACATTATTCTCTCATTTTGTTCTATTCTCTCTCTCATTAATATTAATAAACTCTAAACCTAAACAGAACCAATAAATAATTATGTCTGTGACTGCTCGCTCTGACCGGAATCCGAAAGCCGAGGATGAATGGGTTGAGTTGGACAGTGATGAGGAGACCATCTCTCCGGATCTGCAAAGGCTGCTAGATCAAGAAACTTGTCTACTCCAACCGTATCAAGAAGAATTGGAGACCGTGAATTTGGGGCAGGGTCAAGAATTGAAAGAGGTCAACATTGGGACCCATATCAGTGATGGAATAAGAACACAGTTGATCCAATTATTAAGGGAATACAAGGACGTATTTGCATGGTCGTACCGTGATATGCCCGGATTGGACTCTAACATCGTCGAGCATAAGTTGCCATTAAAAGAAGGGTTTCGACCCGTTAAGCAAAAGCTTCGACGAATCAAGCCCGAATGGTCTTTAAAGATCAAGGAGGAGGTAGAAAAACAATTAGATGCGGGATTCTTGGTCGTATCCCAATATCCTGAATGGCTGGCTAACATTGTGCCAGTCATCAAAAAGAATGGGAAGGTTAGAGTGTGTGTTGATTATAGGGATTTGAATCGTGCCAGTCCAAAGGACGATTTTCCTTTGCCACACATCGATACACTTGTGGATCATACTGCCACAAACACACTCTATTCCTTTATGGATGGATACTCGGGGTATAATCAAATCAAGATGAATATAGAAGATCGTGAGAAAACTTCCTTCATCACACCCTGGGGCACTTTCTGCTACAGGGTGATGCCTTTTGGACTTAAAAATGCGGGTGCCACCTACCAACGAGCGATGGTGACGCTATTCCACGATATGATCCACAAAGAAATTGAAGTATACGTGGTTGACATGATCGCAAAGTCAAAAGACGAGATGGACCACATCCAATATTTGAGAAAATTATTCAATCGGCTTCGTAAGTATCAGCTTAAGCTAAACCCGGCTAAGTGTACTTTCGGAGTTTGGTCGGGTAAGCTTCTCGGGTTCATCGTCAGTGAAAAAGGCATAGAGGTGGACCCCGATAAAGTAAAGGCAATAATGGAAATGCCTCCTCCTAAAACTGAGAAAGAAATTAGAGGATTCCTCGGCAGGGTGAACTACGTCGCAAGGTTCATCGCACAGTTGACTGACACGTGCAAACCAATATTCAAGCTGTTGCGCAAGAATCATTCCGAAGTTTGGGATGAGAATTGTCAACAAGCTTTCGATAAGATCAAACAGTGCTTGGCCAATCCACCAGTGTTGGTGCCACCTGTCGAGGGAAGACCATTAATCCTCTATCTAACGGTGCTTGATGAGTCCATGGGAGCTGTGCTAGGACAACAAGATGAAACAAAGAAGAAAGAACAAGCCATCTACTACCTGAGCAAAAAGTTCCTTGATTATGAAACCCGCTACACGCCACTAGAAAAGACGTGCTGTGCGTTAGCATGGGCAACACAACGGCTCAGGCAGTATATGATTAGGCATACTACTTGGTTGGTTTCCAAAATGGACCCAATTAAGTACGTGTTCGACAAACCGATAATCACTGGGAAGATTGCCCGATGGCAAGTGCAATTATCAGAATTTGACATCATACATGTCACACAAAAGGCCATCAAGGGTAGTACCCTAGCTGATTACCTAGCACACGGGCCGACCAATGACTATCAATCCCTTCAGGATGATTTCCCCGATGAGGATATAATGCATTTACAACATGAAGATCCTAAGGATGATACGTGGACCATGTATTTCGATGGAGCCTCCAACATGCTTGGACAGGGGATTGGAACAGTATTAATCTCCCCACAAGGAAAGCATATCCCCTTAACGGCAAGACTCAATTTCGACTGTACAAATAACATGGCCGAATACGAGGCTTGCGCGTTAGGAATCCAAGCAGCAATCAACAATGGTATCCTAAAGCTCAAAGTATTTGGAGATTCGGCTTTAGTCATCCACCAATTGCGAGGTGAATGGGAAGTCCGAAATCCTAAGCTGATACCATATGTTGAGCATATCAAAGACCTGATACAATTCTTTCAAAATGTCGTCTTTGAATATATCCCAAGGGAGGAAAATCAGTTCGCTGACGCCCTTGCCACACTATCATCGATGTTCGCCTTGGATAAGGAGCATGAAATGCCCATCATCAATATCCGGCGGCACGATAAGCAAGCGTTCTGCCTACTGATAGATGAAGCTGTTGACGATCATCCATGGTTCCATGACATCAAACAATATCTGTCAAAAGGGGAATATCCTGATATGGCTAGCGATAATGATAAAAAGCATATCCGAAGAAGGGCCATGGGATTTCTGTTGATTGGAGAAACCCTCTACAAAAAGAATTATGACTCGGTCTTGTTGAGGTGCATAGACCAAGTCGAAGCTCAAAATGTAATCAAAGAAATACATGAGGGGGTTTTCGGTACCCATATCCCCGGGCCTGCAATGGCTAAGAAAATCCTCAGAGCAGGATATTATTGGTCGACCATTGAAAGGGATTGTTACCAATACGTCCGGAAATGCCACAAGTGTCAAGCATACGCCGACAACATTCATGTCCCACCAACGCCACTCAATGTGTTGGTTTCACCATGGCCATTCGCAATGTGGGGCATGGATGTTATTGGACCCATCGAGCCAAAGGCATCCAATGGACATAGGTTCATCCTTGTGGCCATTGACTATTTCACCAAATGGGTAGAAGCGGCATCGTATGCTCATGTGACCCGAAAGGTGGTAACATCCTTCATCAGAAAGAATATCATATGCAGATACAGTATCCCCGACAAAATCATCACTGATAATGGATCCAATTTGAACAATAAGATGGTGGAAGAACTGTGCAAAGAGTTCAAAATTCAGCACCACAATTCTTCCCCATATCGACCAAAGATGAATGGGGCAGTCGAGGCAGCCAATAAGAATATCAAGAAGATAGTACAAAAGATGGTTGTCTCATTCAAAGACTGGCATGAGATGCTACCCTTCGCTCTCCATGGTTATAGGACTTCAGTACGTACATCCACAGGAGCTACTCCATTCTCCCTTGTTTATGGAATGGAGGCAGTTCTGCCGGTTGAAGTCGAGATACCTTCTCTGAGAGTAATCATGGAAGCAAAACTCTCCGAGGCAGAATGGGTTCAAAGTCGATACGACCAATTGAACCTTATCGAAGAAAAACGACTGAACGCCATATGCCATGGTCAAGCCTACCAAAGGAAGATCAAAAAGGCTTTTGACAAGAAAGTCCATCCTCGAATCTACCATGAGGGAGAGCTGGTGATGAAGAAATTGCTACCTGCTCAAAAGGACAAAATCGGAAAGTGGACCCCAAATTACGAAGGACCATACGTAGTGAAGCGAGCCTTCTCCGGAGGAGCATTGATTCTCACAGACATGGACGGAGAAGAACTTCGATACCCAGTCAACGCTGACGTGGTAAAGAAGTATTATGCTTGAAGACGTTGCTTGCAGCAGCCCGCTAGGATGAAAACCCAAAAAGGGCATCCTAGGCAAAAGTTAGGGCAAAACGAAAAGCCCGCCAGTACAAGGGTACTAGGCAAAACAAAGGCAAAATTATCCCCGCTAGGACATGTCCTAGGCAAAAATTAGGGGTAAAAGAATAAGATGCAAAAAGTAAAGCAAGCAACGATCACTTGAATCGAAAACCTAAGGGCGGTTCAAGTGATAATCTTCTAGAAGCAAGCGTCTTGCAGCATCTACACTCCTAGCTCAGGCATCTCACCCGAAGCAACTAGGGAACGGGAAGGGCAGCAATCACAGATGTAATTGTTTAAGCCAAAAATGTACAGCCTACCCTGGCCAGCCATTCTTCAGAAAATCCCTTTGTAAATCTTTCTGTATAAACATTTGAATATCAATAAAATATCCATTTGTTTCTTTTCTTTCTTGACCATGTGATTATGCCTCTGAATTGGTTTTTCATAAAAATTGTACGAAATTCCATTAATAATCGGTCAATAAAAGAAAATTGGAGGGGTTCCTGTAAAATCCATAATCTCCTGCATAAAGGCTCACAAAATACTCCCTCGCGTCAATGACAGAAAGTCCTCCAAGAAGAAGAGGATAGGGAGAGCCACTCACTTTTCCAAATAAATGAACAAAAATAAAAAATTTGTATTGCATTCGTGCATCACACACACATTAGTTGCACATTCAAAGACCTTATCATGAGGCAATCGCATAAAATAGAAAAATAGAAAATTGCTTGTGTATGACAGCAGCAAGCAAAATGCAAAGATTCAGAAAATCAACAGCATCATACAGAATAACTGAGCCTGGAGAGGCTTGCCGAAAGAATACTCTCAGAATAACTGAGCCTGGAGAGGCTCGCCGAAATAATACTCTCAGAATAACTGAGCCTGGAGAGGCTCGCCGAAATAATACTCTCAAAATAATTGAGCCTGGAGAGGCTCGCCGAAATAATACTCTCTCATAATAACTGAGACATTTCTGTACAGAAAAAGCCGAAAAACAACAGAAAAGGCAAAAATACAGAAAAAGTCAAAAGTCGACAAAAAAAAAGACAAAGATTTCACATCTTTCAGAATAACTGAGCCTGGAGAGGCTCGCCGAAATAATACTCTCAGAATAATTGAGCCTGGAGAGGCTTGCTGAAATAATACTCTTTCAGAATAATTGAGCCTGGAGAGGCTTGCAGAAATAATACTTCCTCAGAATAATTGAGCCTGGAGAGGCTCGCAGAAATAATACTCCCCAGAGGGAACCTCAGCTCAAGCTCACGAAAAAATCCCCAGCGAGAGCTATCAAAGCAAAATCGACGCAATCCCCAATGGAAGTGCGATCATCCAAACAGTATATACAAGTCAAAGGACTTAACACTTCCTCAGTGGAAGATAGCTCTCCGACTCAAAGTGCTGAGCGAGGCTAAGCCTGTAGAGGCTTCCTAAATAATACTCTGGGATACATAAGATCCCTCATTCCCCAGTCGCCTACTCAGAGGCATCCCTACAAAAGGAGAAAGATCAAAAATATCAATAAGTATTCCCCAAGCGAAATCTGGCACTCAGCCGAACACTGAACTAATCCCCAGTCGCCTACTCAAGAGGCATCCCTACAAAAGGAGAAAAAATAAAAAAATCTCAATAAATATTCCCCAAGCGGAATGCGGCATCTAGCCAAGCATCAAACATCAAGATTATTTGCCTAACAGAAGAGGCCAGTCAAGAAATGAATGACAAAATCCCCAGTGGATAAACAGCCTACACAGAGGCTACAAAATCAGAAAATTGAAAAGAGTCACCCAAATAAGGACAACCGGGATACTCCACCAACGTCAAAGGACGTCAGCCAAACAAAAGGCATCGCTCAACTCAAAGAGAGAGCATCTGTGTCCACACCCCAAGGATTCAGAAATTCCCCATGGGTACCAACAATGCAATGCAAGTTGGGGCACAGAAACCTATGAATGACTGCACATCCCCTAGACGGATCCCTGCGTTATCCAGCCCTCAACGGCACAAAATCAGAAAAAACTGTCAAAGCAGCATAGTGGACTGTGGAGACAAAAATTATCTCAAATCCCTGGAGAGGGTAAACTCGCATTGCCGAAGTGATCAGAAGACACGGACGCAGTCCCTGGAGAGAGTAAACTCAGCTGCCGATGTTAAGACGCAGTCCCTGGAGAGGGTAAACTCAGCTGCCGATGTTAAGATGCAGTCCCTGGAGAGGGTAAACTCAGCTGCCGATGTTAAGACGCAGTCCCTGGAGAGGGTAAACTCAGCTGCCGATGTTAAGACACAGTCCCTGGAGAGGGTAAACTCAGCTGCCGATGTTAAGACGCAGTCCCTGGAGAGGGTAAACTCGCATTGCCGAAGTGATCAGAAGACACGGACGCAGTCCCTGGACAGGGCAAACTCAGCTGCCAATGTTAAGACGCAGTCCCTGGAGAGGGTAAACTCAGCTGCCGATGTTAAGACGCAGTCCCTGGAGAGGGTAAACTCAGCTGCCGATGTTAAGACGCAGTCCCTGGAGAGGGTAAACTCAGCTGCCGATGTTAAGACGCAGTCCCTGGAGAGGGTAAACTCACCTGCCGATGTTAAGACGCAGTCCCTGGAGAGGGTAAACTCGCATTGCCGAAGTGATCAGAAGACACGGACGCAGTCCCTGGAGAGGGCAAACTCAGCTGCCGATGTTAAGACGCAGTCCCTGGAGAGGGTAAACTCAGCTGCCGATGTTAAGACGCAGTCCCTGGAGAGGGTAAACTCACCTGCCGATGTTAAGACGCAGACCCTGGAGAGGGCAAACTCAACTGCCAAATGTTAAGCGGCAGAGCCTGGAGAGGCGGTACTCAATCATCAGGGTGATGTTAACACACTGGTGTCTAGCTTCCGGCTCGGGCGTCGAGTGAGGCTAGGTCTGGAGAGACGGTACTCAACCATCAGCGTCATCAGAGGTGCGTTGATGTCCAACTTCCGGCTCGGGCGTCGAGTGAAGTTGACCCTGGAGAGGGTAAACTCAGCTACCGAGGATGTCAGAAGCGCCGAGGTATGCACCCACCTGGAGAGGCTACTCAACAATTTTCCACCGGAAGACATTACAAGTCAGAAGGTCGGCACATCACCCGGACAATTGGGTCAACTCCTTTACTTGTCAGCCGGTACACCAAAAGGCCGTCCGACTAAGTAAAGGGGGGGCAACTGTAGACCCCTAAAATTGTCCGGGTCGGAAATAAAGCTTGAAGACTCTCGAAGACTGAAGGAAGATCAGCCAGAAGGACTCCTGGAAGGCCCTAGGAGGGTTCTCTGTAGGTCTAGAGGTCTTAGAATAGCTTAAAATAAGGAAGTGGAGGGAATGAAGCCCAATACGGCCATACTAAACTTAATACGGCCGTATTGAAGCTTCAATATGGCCGCAGTGAACTCAATACGGCGTATTGGAGTTTCTGAAACTTCAATACGGCCGTACTGAAATCAATACGGCCGTATTGAAGCTTCAATACAGCCGCAGTGAACTCAATACGGGCGCATTGAAATTTCTGAATTTCAATACGGCCGTATTGAACTTCAATACGACCGTATTGAAGTTCAAAAATTTCAATACGGCCGTATTGATTCTGTAGCCCGTATTGCGCCTCATCCCTATAAATATGACGTCAATTGGACGTCATTCCACACTTTTGGAGATAGTTTCAACCCTCTCCTTGAGTATTCTGGGGTTTTTGAGCAGTGTTCTGCCCTAGAAATCACTCGGAGAGTTGATCCGACAAAGTTCTTGAGCCCCGAGCCATTTTGCTTGAGGATCGAACCTAGTCGAAGGGAAATCCTCCGGATTTCCATAGTTAAAAGTTTTTAGGAAGGAGCGAGCGAGCTTGTAGAGCGAGGGAACGCCAAAAAGCTTCCCAGTTTTACTCAATATATAAAAGCACGCTTCAAGAGGTTTCTTCTTAAATCCTTCCTTTTACTGCTTTCTGTGTGCATATTTAAACTGTCATCATGTAGATAGTTAATTTATAATTGCTTAGAATAAATAGGGGTAATTTAGTAATTTTTGCGCTATTATTTTAGAAATAATCTGTCATAGGGAACCCGAAAGGGGCGCTGTGGGGTGCTAACACCTTCCCCACGCGTAACCGACTCCCTTACCCGACTCTGGTTGTAATGGCCGAAGTCGATTTTTGAATCGATTGCCTTAAACTTCTTTTTCCAATGTTTTGAGTAAAACATTGGTGGCGACTCCATGAACCCCTCCTTTTGCGAAAACCACTAATCCATGGAGGGTCCCGCTTGGGATTAATATGGATTGGTGAATCATTTTAATAAAATTGCTCGTTTGACGAGGTCTCAGTTTGAGAATAAGTCATTCTAGCAATCCATACTTTTAAAACAAATAAAAGAGTCTAACCATCCTTCGCGAATGCCGAAAGCCCGTTTCGGGCCGGTGGCGACAGGCCAAATTCCCCAGTGAGAGCTATCAAACCAAGATCAGCAAGATTCCCCAAGGAAGGCTTGATCATCCAAACAGAATATCCAAGTCGAAAGGACTCATACTTCCTCAGTGGAGAATAGCTTTCCAACTCAAGCAATGAGTGAAGCTAAGCCTGAAGAGGCTTTCTAAATAATACTCTGGGATACATAAGATCTTCAATCCCCATTCGCCTACTCAGAGGCACCCCTTCAAAAAGCAAAAAATCAAAAACATCAATAACCATTCCCCAAACGGAATCCGGCACTCAGCCGAACACCGAACATCAAGATCATTCGCCTACTCAGAGGCACCCCTTCAAAAAGAGGAAAAATCAAAAAGATTAATAATCATTCCCCAAGCGGAATCCGACACTCGGAACATCAAGATCATTCGCCTACTCAGAGGCACCCCTTCAAAAAGAGGAAAAATCAAAAAGATTAATAATCATTCCCCAAGTGGAAATCGGCTTTCAGCCAAACATCAAGCGTCAAGATGATCCGCCTAACAGAAGAGGCTAATCACAATCAATGACAAAATCCCCCAGCGGATAATAGCCTACACAGAGGCAACAAAACCAGAAAAACAAAAAGAGTCACCTGAATAAGGATAATCGGGATACTCCACCAACGTCGAAAAGACGTCAGCCAATCATAAGGCACCGCTCATCTCAGAAAGAGCATCTTCGTGTCTACAACCCAAGGAAACAGAAATTCCTCAATGGGCACCAATTACGCAATGCAAAATTGGGACACAAGAACCTATGAGTAACTGCACATCCCCTAGACGGATCCCTGCGTTATCCAGCCCTCAGCAGCACCAAAATCAAAAACAAATCGTCGAAGCAGCATCGTGGACTGTGGAGACAAAACCATCACAGATCCCTGGAGAGGGCAAACTCACATTGCCAACGTCGTCAAGAACACGGAGGCAGACCCTGGGGAGGGTAAACCGCAGACCCTGGAGAGGGCAAACTCAACTACCACGAGGTTGTCAAGAACACGTTGGTATAGCCTGGAGAGGCGGTACTCGGCTACCCCGAGGTTGTCAAGAACACGGAGGTATGCAACTACCACGAGGTTGTCAAGAACACGTTGGTATAGCCTGGAGAGGCGGTACTCGGCTACCCCGAGGTTGTCAAGAACACGGAGGTATGCAACTACCACGAGGTTGTCAAGAACATGTTGGTATAGCCTGGAGAGGCGGTACTCGGCTACCCCGAGGTTGTCAAGAACACGGAGGTATGCAACTACCACGAGGTTGTCAAGAACACGTTGGTATAGCCTGGAGAGGCGGTACTCAGCTACCCCGAGGTTGTCAAGAACACGGAGGTATGCATGAGCCTGGAGAGGCGACGACTAATACTCAACCTGGAGAGGCTACTCAACAATTTTCCACCGGAAGACACTACAAGTCAGAAGGATGGCCTACTCCCCGGACAATTGGGTCAACTCCTTTACTTGTCAACCGGTACACTAAAAAGCCGCTTGACTAAGTAAAGGGGGGGCAGCTGTAGACCCCTAAAATTGTCCGGGTCGGAAATAAGACTCGAAGACTATCAAAGATCAATGGAAAGTCAGCCAGAAGGACTCCCAGAAGACCATAGGATGACTATCTGTAGGTTTAGAGGTCTTAGAGTAGCTAAAAATAAGAAAGTGAGAGGAGTGGAGCTCAATACGGCCTCTTTGGAGCTCAGTACGGCCCGTATTGCATTTTTGAACTGCAATACGGCCGTACTGAAACCAATACGGCCCGTATTGATGTTTTTGAACCTCAATACGGCCGTATTAAATTCAATACGGCCGTATTGAAGTTCAAAACTTCAATACGGGCCGTATTGACACCAGGGGCCGTACTGCGCCTCACCCCTATAAATAAGACGTCATTTGGACGTCATTTGACTTTTCCACACAGTTTGGACTCTCTCCTTGAGTATTCTGGGGTTTTTGAGCAGTGTTCTGCCCTAGAAATTGCTCTGAGAGTCAATCCGACGAAGTTCTTGAGTCACGAGCCATTTGCTTGAGTCTCGAACTTAGTCGAAGGGAAATCTTTTGGATTTCCATAGTCAAAAATTATTTTTTAGGAAGGAGCGAGCGAGCTTGTAGAGAGAGGGAGCGCCAAAAAGCCCCCTAGATTTCATTGATATAAAAGCACGCTTCAAAGGTTTCCTTTCCAAATCCTTTCTCTTATCGCTTTCCTTTATTGCTTTCTGATTGCTGCATTACATGTTTAAAGTTTTCATAATGTAGATATCTCGTTTATAATCGTTTACAATAAATAGGGGTAATTTAGTAATTTTACACTGTTATTTATGAAATAATCCGTCATAGGGAACCCGAAAGGGGCGCTGTGGGGTGCTAACACCTTCCCCGCACGTAACCGACTCCCTTACCCAACTCTGGTTGTAATGGCCAAGGTTGATTTATAAAATCAATTGCCTTAAATCTTTTTCCAATGTTTTGAGTAAAATATTGGTGGCGACTCCAAGAACCCTACCTTTTGCGAAAACCACTAATCTATGGAGGGACCCGCTTGGGATTAACATGGATTAGTGAATCATTTAATAAAATTGTTAGTTCGATAAGGTCTCAGTTTGAGAATAAGTCGTTCTAACAATCCATCACTTTTCAAAACATTAAAACGAGTCCGACCATCGTCGCGAATGCCAAGGTCAGTTTCGACGGGTGGCGACATCCTCGATGCCTACTCTAGGTACAACCAGATAATGATGTACCCACCTGACGAGGTGCATACATTCTTCATCACCAATCACGCCAATTACTACTACCGAGTGATGCCTTTCGGCCTCAAGAACGCAGGAGCCACTTACCAACGACTGATGGACAAGGTTTTCCACCAGCAGATCGGACGAAACATGGAAGTGTATGTCGATGACATGGTGGTCAAAACCACCTCAGCTACGGACCATGTTGTCGACCTAGCCGAGGTGTTTGACCAGATCAGAAGACACAACATGCGTCTCAATCTAGAGAAGTGCGTCTTCAGTGTCTAGGGAGGTAAGTTCCTTGGTTTCATGATCACTAGCAGGGGGATCGAGGCCAACCCAAAAAAGTGCAAAGCCATCATTCAGATGCAGAGTCCCCAGATCGTGAAGGATGTCCAGCGTCTGGCAGGAAAGTTGGACTCCCTTTCCCATTTTATCCCCAGGTTGGTGGACAAGGCAAGGCCTATCTTCACCCTGCTACGGAAGCTGAAGAACTTTGAATGGACGGACCAATGCGTGGAGGCTTTCAAAAGCTTCAAAACCTTCTTCACTACTCCGCCAATTCTTCAGAGGCCAGATCACAAAGTCGACCTCCTCCTCTACCTGGCAGTGGCAGAAAGCGCAATTAGCACGGTCATAGTGCAGGAGCACCAAAAAACATAAACGTCAGTCGACTTCATCAGCCGAGTCCTCCAAGACACGGAGAAAAGGTATCAGACCATTGAAAAACTCGCACTAGCCCTTGTCACGGCAGCTAGACGTCTCCGACCTTACTTCCAAAGTCACCAAGTAGTCTTCAAGACCGACTACCCCATCAAGCAGATCTTGAGAAAGCCGAAACTCGCCGGCCGGATGATAGCTTGCTCGGTAGAATTGTCTGAGTTTGGCATCCAGTATAAAAGTCGCAGAGCCCTGAAAGCCCAATGCTTGGCCAACTTCGTAGCTGAGCTCACACCTACCTAAGTCAAAGAACCACAGGTATGGACTTTACACGTTGACGGGTCCTCCAACTCCAAAGGTGGTGGTGCAGGTATCATCCTGGAAGGACCGAACCAAGTTACTTTGGAGCAATCCCTCAAATTTAGCTTCAAGGTGACCAACAATTAGGCCGAGTATGAGGCGCTTCTCGCAGGGCTAAGGCTGGCTCATGACCTCGGGGCTTGGAGAGTGAGTTGCAACAGCGACTCGAAACTCATGGTAGAGCAGCTCAGCGGAACGTATCAGGCCAAGGAAGTTCTCCTATAGCGGTATTTCCACATGGCATCACAGTAGATCTCGTCCTTTGACGAGTTTACTATACAACATGTACTGCGAGAACAAAACACCAGAGCCGACCTCCTTTCAAAGCTCGCCAGCACCAAACGCCCTGGACAACATCAAACCATCATCTAGGAGACCTTGCACTCACCTAGTCTAGATGACAAGATCGTCAACACCAGCAACATCGAAGACCAGGGATGGATGACAGGCAGTTGGAGCTACTTGAAGGCAGGAGTTTTGCCCGAAGATAGGGACGCAGCTCGGAAGATGAGGTTGAGGTCGGCCAAGTTCGTGATCGTCGGCGACAAACTCTTCAAGTGTGGCATCTCCACGCCACTACTTAAGTGTTTAACTACACCTCAGGCAGCCTATGTCATCGAGGAGATCCACCGAGGCATATGTGGCATGCATTCCGGGGCACGCTCAATGGTGACCAGAGTACTCCGAGCAGGATACTACTGGCCCACTTTGAAATCGGATTGCCAGGACTACGTGCAAAGGTGCAAGGAATGCCAGCAGTTCGGCAACACACATCGGTAACCACCCGAAACTCTTCACCAGATGATGTCGTCATGGCCTTTTTCCCAGTGGGGAATGGACATCCTAGGATCATTCCCCCCAGCGAAGGGTCAGCTCAAGTTCCTCCTGGTGGCGATCGACTACTTCACCAAGTGGATCGAGGCATGCCCACTCGCTAAGATCACCACTGAGAACATACAGAAATTCACCTAGAAGAGTATCGTATGCAGGTTTGGGATACCCCATTCCCTTGTTACTGATAACGACCGACAGTTCATCGCGCAGGACTTCGAAGACTTTCTTCGGGAACTCAAAGTCAAGCATCTTCCGATCTCAATGGAACATCCGCAAACTAATAGTCAAGCTGAAGCAGCTAATAAGGTGATACTATGAGAACTCAAAAAGAACCTCAGGAACGCCAAGGGGTAATGGGCTGAGGAACTTCCTAGCATCCTCTAGGCATACCATTGCACCCCCTAGTCAACAACGCAAGAAACGCCTTACAGGCTAACTTACGGAGCTGACGCAATGATTCCAGTGGAAATTGGAGAGACATCTCACCGATGCCAAGTCTTCAACAGCGAGCAGAAAGCTCGAGAGTTAGTAGCCGACCTTGACCTAGTTGACGAGCTCAGAGACGAAGCTCAAATCCACGAAGAAGCCTGCAAGCTCCAAGCTTCTAGAAGATACAATATGCGAGTGCGGCCTCGCTCTTTCCAAGTTGGCAACTTGGTGTGGAGTTTACTAGGCGAAGCTCGGAAAGACACATTAGATGGAAAGCTTGCACCCACCTGGGGTGGCCCATTCCGAGTTGTAGAAGACTTGGAAAACAGAGCATACCAACTGGAAGAACTCAGCGGAATGTCCATACCGCGAACTTGGAATGCCACACATCTCAAGTTTTACTTCAGTTAACTTTGTACGAATGAGCTGTGCACTCTTTTCCCGCCTCAGCTTTTTATCCCAAAAAATAGAAAAATGGGTTATGGCTGAGAGGGTTTTTAACAAGGCACATGTATACAATCAATAAAATAACTCATTCTCTTCCATTCATATTTTCTTAGTTTTATAACTTATTTCACTTTACACCAAAGTCGAGTTCGAACCTTGGTACAATTTATCTCGCTTTTAGTCAAGGTCGAGTACGAACCCTGAATACGCTGCGCCAAAACCCAACGTCGAGTCCGAACCTTGATGTTATTCATATTATACTAAAATTTGAGGTCGAGTTCGAACCTCGGTATGACCCACCCAAGGTCAAGTCTAAACCTTGATGATATTCATATCACACCAAAACCCGAGGTCGAATTCGAACCTCGGTATGAGCAAAGACATTTATATCACACTAAAACCCGAGGTCGAATTTGAACCTCGGTATGAGCAACCAAAGGTCGAGTTTGAACCTTGGTATCTTCAGCTCGAGGTCAAGTTTGAACCTTAATAAGTGTTACCCTACGTCAGATCAAAGTCGAGTTCGAACCCTAACATAGTCTATTTCACCCTAAAGCCAAGGTCGAGTTCGAACCTTGGTACAATTTACGGCATTCTAAAGGTTGAGTTCGAGCCTAAGAACAAATCAGTCACATCAGGCCAAAATTGAGCCCCAGAAAAGCGCAAAACGCACAAGCACAAAACACACAAGTTCGAAAAACAAAATAACTGTCGAAATTGCAAGAAAACAATGTATACACAACATTTTCATGAGTTCAATACACGAATTCAAAGGAATGAAAAATAAGCTAAACTATTACAAAAGCGGCCTAAGCAGAGGCATTCTCACTTGAGCTGTCCTCGAGGTCGTCCTCCTTCACCAGCTTCCCAAAGCGGACCACTTTCTCCTCATGCATGGCAGAAAAGTCGAACCCCGGTGCAAGTAGCCTCGCTTGGCGAGCTGCCTTGAGGAAACCCCTCTTATGCTCAATCACGATAGCCCACTCGGTTTCCTCAAGCTTCTTCTCGAGCACTGCCCTCTCTGCCTCCAGCATCGCAAGGTCCACTCTCAAAACAGCAACCTCCTCCTCTTTGCCACCGAGAATGACCTCATCGCAAAGACGCTTCTCAGCCGCCGCCACCAACTCACTCTTTAGAGATGTCACTTCATCCTCCAAAGAGCGCACCCGACCACGGGAAGACGTCACCTCGTCTTCCAAAAAGCGCACCCGACCTCGGGATGAGGTGGCGAGCTCCTACAGCTCACCCACTTGTGAAGCATAAGTCTCATTGGACCGCAAGGCAATCTCTAGAGACTTTTGAACCCTCGCGAGGTCTCCCTTCGCAGCGCAAAGCTTGGCCCCCTGCATTTTTGCTTCACCGAGGGCGATGCCTAGAACCTTGTTCTCCTCCTTCTGGGCCTTGTTCTCCTCCCTCAAAGGTTGAACTCGACCCCTCAGCCTCGTCAGGTCCTCCTGATGCTTGGACCACTTTTGCTTCCAGTAGTCAACGATGCCCATGGCTCTCTGCAGGAAGACCTTAGCAGCATCCAGACCTTCCCACGAGCCCGACCGACTCGATCATACCTTGATCAGCCGTGCTCAATGACCCTTTGGGAAAAAACTTCTCGGAGGCCACCCCTGCGCTCCACCGTGACTTGATGTCCTCCAAAGCGCTCAAGTGATCCAGCCTCACCACGGAGCTCCACTTTTTGAAGCGCTGAGCAAGATACTGGCTTTTAGGGGGGCCCTTTGACAAACCAGATGGCGGTGACGAAGTCATTAGGGTGGGTGTTGGGACCTTGGAGATTAGCCCTTTGCCGCGATCCTCAGCAGCAACAGAAGTAGTAACAGGCACCCCCTGCTCAGCAACGGGGGCGCCCACCCTTGGCGCCTCCAAACTCGGAGCTGCCGGGACCTCAACAACATTCTCCGCCTACAATAAACAAATACCAAAAATTGCTTCACAGGATAAAAATTAAGAAAAAACAACGTAGAAAAAAGCCACGAAGGATGAAGGTACCAACCTCGGCGCCCTGAGCAACCTGCTCAGCGGCCCGAGCAGTCTCCCCGGTAGCCATTTGGGAAGCCCTTTCAGGCAGAGAGCTCCCAGTGAGATCCACCGCTTGGCATCGGCGGCCTTAGAGGTCACCTCTTCAGCACTACGAGGGGCAGAGGTCCCCCCGACCTCCTTCTCTCCCCTCTGTCTTTTCCGACGGGTCTCTAGGGGGGCTATCTCCTCCTCTCGAGGCTCTGAAACCTCTATCTCGGCAATGTTGTAGCGGTGCTTCAGCTCGTTCCACTTATTTTTGCCCATCATGCCTACAAGTACAAAAACAGATATGTCAGCAAAAGAAATCGGAAAACCCTAACAAGCAACAATGACGAGATACTCACTCTCTAAGCCCCTCTCCTTGTATGCCGAGTTCACAAGCGACAGGACGAGCTTGCAATCTAGCGGGCGAGGAAGCGCTTCAAGGTTTTTAATGGCGGCCGACTCTATAGCCGTCAGTTGCAACTTCCCCACCCCGTGAAATCTGGCTAGGGCTGGCCGCCAATAGAAGGGGAAATTCGGCAACCCGCCGAAGTAGAACGCCCCATCCTCCAACGGGTCGACATTCACAAGAGCCACCCGAAAAAATTCTTGTTTAAAATTTTTGTATGACTGGGAGAAGAGGGAAAACAGACCCCCATCCTTACTCCCACTCAAAGACATCAACCCATAAGGGGGAACACCCATTTTCAACTGGTAAAAATGAAGGAAAACGGGAAGAGACATATTTATCCCTGTCGCCACCCGCCGAAACGGACCTTGGCATTCGCGACGATGGTTGGACTCTTTTTAAGTTTTGAAAGATGATGGATTGTTAGAACGACTTATTCTCAAACTGAGACCTCATCGAGCTAACAATTTTGTTTAAATGGCTCTCACCAATCCATGTTAATCCCAAGCGGGACCCTCCATGGATTAGTGGTTTTCGCAAAAAGAAGGGGTTCTTGGAGTCGCCACCAATGTTTTACTCAAAACATTGGAAAAAGATATAAGGCAATTGATTTTCACAAATCAACTTTGGCCATTACAACCAGAGTCGGGTAAGGGAGTCGGTTACGTGCGAGGAAGGTGTTAGCACCCCACAACGCCCCTTTCGGGTTCTCTATGACGGATTATTTCATAAATAATAGTGTAAAGTTACTAAATTACCCCTATTTATTAGAAAACGATTATGAGTAAAATATTTACATGATGAAAACTCTAAACATGCAATGCAACAATCAAAAAGCAATAAATAAAAGCGGTAAAAGAAGGGATTTGGAAAGAAACCTTCGAAGCGGGCTTTTATATATTCAAAACGAAGTTTAGGAGGCTTTTTTGGCGCTCCTTCCCACTACACGTCTGCTCGCTCCTTTCCCTAAAGATAATTTTTACTATAGAAATCAAAAAGATTTCCCTTCGACTTGTTCGAGTCTCAAGCTAATGGCTCATGACTCAAGAACTTCGTCGGATTGTCTCTCGGAGAGACTTCTAGGGCAGAGAATAGCTCAAAAACCCAAGAATACTCAGCACGAGGGTCCAGAAGTGTGGAAAAAGTGTGGAATGACGTGCAAATGACGTCCTATTTATAGGATTGAGGCGTAATACGGCCTGGGATGTCAATACGGCCCGTACTGGGTTTTTGAACTACAGTACGGCCGTATTGAATTCAATACGGCCGTATTGAAGTTCAAAAACTTCAATACGGCCGTATTGGTTTCAGTATGGCCGTATTGTAGTTCAAATAGCTCAGTACGGCCGTACTGAACCTCTGGGAGGGCGTATTGGGCTCCAATCCTCACACACCCTTATTCTAAGCTACTCTAAGACTTCTAGACCTACAAAGAATCATCCTAGGGTCTTCCAGGAGTCCTTCCGGCTGACTTTCCTTCGGTCTTTGAAAGTCTTTGAGCTTTATTTCTGACCCAGACAATTTTAGGGGTCTACAGCTGCCCCCCCTTTACTTAGTCGAACGACTTTTTGGTGTACCGGTTGACAAGTAAAGGAGTTGACCCAATTGTCCGGGGAGTAAGCCATCCTTCCAACTTGTAGTGTCTTCCGGTGGGAAAATTGTTGAATGGTCTCTCCAGGTTGAGTATTAGTCGTCGCCTCTCCAGGCTCGTGCATACCTCGGTGTTTCTGACAACCTCGGTAGTGTGAGTTTGCCCTCTCCAGGGTCTGCATGCCTCCGTGTTTCTGACGACGTTGGCAGCTGCATACCTCCGTGTTTCTGACGACGTCGGTAGCTGAGTATTGGTCGTCGCCTCTCCAGGCTCGTGCATACCTCGGTGTTTCTGACAACCTCGGTAGCTGCACACCTCCGTGTTTCTGACTACGGGGTAGCTGAGTATTAGTCGTCGCCTCTCCAGGCTCGTGCATACCTCGGTGTTTCTAACAACCTCGGTAGCTGCATACCTCCGTGTTTCTGACGATGGGGTAGCTGAGTATTAGTCGTCGCCTCTCCAGGCTCGTGCATACCTCGATGTTTCTGACGACCTTGGTAGCGTGAGTTTGCCCTCTCCAGGGTCTGCGGTTTGCCCTCCCCAGGGTTGCATACCTTCGTGCTTCTGGTCACTTTGGTAGCGTGAGTTTGCCCTCTCCAGGGATTTGTGATGATTTTGTCTCCACAGTCCACGATGCTGCTTCGACGGTTGTTTTTTATTTTGGTGCCGCTGAGGGCTGGATAGCGCAGGGATCCGTCTTGGGGATGTGTAGTTACTCATAGGTTCTTGTGTCCCAACTTTCCATTGCGTAGTTGGTGTCCACTGGGAAATTCTGATTCCTTGGGGATGCAGACACAAAGATGCTCATCCTGAGGTGAGCGATGCCTTATGATTGGCTGACGTCCTTTCGACGTTGGTGGAGTATCCCGGTTATCCTTATTCGGGTGAATTTTTGATTTTTGGTTTTGTTGCCTCTACGTAGGCTGTTATCCGCTGGGGGATTCTGTCGTATTGACCTTGATTGGCCTCTTCTGTTAGGCGGATTATCTTGACGTTCGGTGTTTAGCTGAATACCGAATTCCGCTTGGGGAATGGTTATTGATCTTTTCGGATTTTCTCTTTTTGAAGGAGTGCCTCTGAGTAGGCGAATGGGGATTGAGGATCTTATGTATCCCAGAGTATTATTTAGAAAGCCTCTTCAGGCTTAGCTTCACTCGTCGCTCGAGTTGGAAAGCTATCTTCCACTGAGGAAGTCTAAGTCCTTTGACTCAGATATTTTGTTTGGATGATCATGCTTCCATTGGGGAATCTTGCTGATCTTGCTCTGATAGCTTTCACTGGGAATTCGGCCCAAGAGTGCAAGCTGAGATGTCTCTGGGGAGTATTATTTCGGCAAGCCTCTCCAGGCTCAGTTATTCTGTACGATTGTTGGATTTTCTGAATCTTTGCCTTTTTTGTCGATTTCGGCTTTTTTCGGAATCAGAGGGATCTCAAACACACTCACAGATAAAGTATGCCGAGGAATGAAGATGTTGTGATGAATGAGAGGAGGAGGGACGTATTTATAGAAAAAATTAGGTCAGTACGGCCCGTACTGAATTCAGTACGGCCGTACTGACCTTACTGTTGATGTACAAAAGAATGGGCCAATACGGGCCGTATCGAATTCAATACGCCCGTATTGGTGTGGACGTTATGGCCAATACGGCCGTATTCATTTCAGTACACCCGTATTGAGTTGAAAATTTGTTCATAACCCTAATTTTAGTACGGGCGTACTGAACATGGTACGGGCGCATTGTTTTTTCTAAAGTTTATATATATATATATATATATATATATATATATATATATAATTTTTTTTTTTTTGAAATAAACAGAGAATAAGTGATCTTCCAGTACACCTATCATCTGTATGCATGTATGGGGTATGATGCACCTAATTCTATTTGATTTATTTTTCAAAAGAATTAACCGATGCGTTTCTTTGCTTGGATTTTGCCATTCCTCTAGACGGGCTGTGCGCTGCCGATTTCTGTAACCGAGGAATGATGCGTGTTATATCGAGATTGGTGTCATCAACCCAGTGATCCTTCCCTTTGTAAACCCCTAAAATTGTCCGGGTCGGAAATAAGACTCGAAGACTCTCAAAGACCGAAGGAAAGTCATCCGGAAGGACTCTTGGAAGACCCTGGAAGACCCTAGGATGATTATTCGTAGGTTTAGAAGTCTTAGAGTAGCTTAAAATAAAGATGTGGGAGGATTGAAGCTCAATACGGCCTCCTAGAAGTTCAGTACGGCCGTACTGAACAATTTGAACTACAATACGGCCGTACTGAAACCAATACGGCCATACTGAAGTTTTTGAACTTCAGTACGGCCGTACTCAAACCAATACGGCCGTACTGAAGTTTTTGAAACTTCAGTACGGCCGTGCTCAAACCAATACGGCCGTACTGAAGTTCAAATCTTCAGTACGGGCCGTATTGATGTCAGAGGCCGTACTGCGCCTCACTCCTATATATAGGACGTCATTTGGACGTCATTCGACACTTTTCCACACTTCTTGGACTCTCTTCTTGAGTATTCTGGGGTTTTTGAGCAGTGTTCTGCCCTAGGAATCTCTCCGAGAGCCGATCCGACGAAGTTCTTGAGTCACGAGCCATTTGCTTGAGTCTCGAACTAGTCGAAGGGAAATCTTTTTGATTTCCATAGTAAAGATTAATTTTTAGGGAAGGAGCGAGCAAGCGTGTAGAGGGAGGGAGCGCCAAAAAGCCTCCTAGACTTTGTTAATATATATAAAAGCACGCTTCAAAGGTTTCTTCTTCAAAATTCCTTCTTTTACTGCTTTCTGATTGTTGCATATTTAAAATTGTCATTATGTAGATATCTCGTTAACAATCGTTTATAATAATAGGGGTAATTTAGTAATTTTACATTGTTATTTATGAAATAATCTGTCATAGGGAACCCGAAAGGGGCGTTGTGGGGTGCTAACACCTTCCTCGCACGTAACCGACTCCCTTACCCGACTCTGGTTGTAGTGGCCAAAGTTGATTTGCGAAATCAATTGCCTTATCCCTTTTTCCAATGTTTTGAGTAAAATATTGGTGGCGACTCCAAGAACCCTACTTGTCGCCACCCGCCGAAACGGACCTTGGCAATCGCGACGATGGTCATGACTCGTTTTAATGTTTTGAAAAGTGGTGGATTGTTAGAACGACTTATTCTCAAACTGAGACCTTGTCGAACTAACAATTTTATTTAAATGATTCACTAATCCATGTTAATCCCAAGCGGGACCCTCCATAGATTAGTGGTTTTCGCAAAGTAGGGTTCTTGGAGTCGCCACCAATGTTTTACTCAAAACATTGGAAAAAGGGATAAGGCAATTGATTTCACAAATCAACTTTGGCCATTACAACCAGAGTCGGGTAAGGGAGTCGGTTACGTGTGAGGAAGGTGTTAGCACCCCACAACGCCCCTTTCGGGTTCCCTATGACGGATTATTTATTAAATAATAGCATAAAATTACTAAATTACCCCTATTTATTATAAGCGATTATATATTAAATATCTACATGATGACGAATTTAAATATGCAACAATCAGAAAGCGGTAAAAGAAGGGATTTTTAGAGAAGAAACCTCTTGAAGCGTGCTTTTTATATATCAATGAAGTTTAGGAGGCTTTTTGGCGCTCCCTCCCTCTACAAGCTCGCTCGCTCCTTCCTAAAAAATAATTTTTACTATGGAAATCAAAAAGATTTCCCTTCGACTAGTTCGAATTCTCAAGCTAAAATGCTTAGAACTCAAGAACTTCGTCGGATCGGCTCTCGGCGAGATTCCTAGGGCAGAACACTGCTCAAAAACCCCAGAATACTCAAGGAGAGAGTCCAAGAAGTGTGGAAAAGTGTGGAATGATGTCCAAATGACGTCCTATTTATAGGGATGAGGCGCAGTACGGCCCCTGGGTTCAATACGGCCCGTATTGAGTTTTTGTACTTCAATACGGCCGTGTTGAATTCAGTACGGCCGTATTGAAATACAGAAACTTCAATACGGCCGTATTGGTTTCAGTACGGCCGTATTGTAGTACAAAATGTGCAGTACGGTCGTACTGAACTCCAAGGAGGCCGTATTGAGCTCCAAACCTCCCACTTCCTTATTTTTAGGTACTCTAAGACCTCTAAACCTACAGATAGCCATCCTATGGTCTTCTAGGAGTCCTTCTGGCTGACTTTCTTTCGACCTTTGAGAGTCTTCGAGTCTTATTTCCGACCCGGACAATTTTAGGGGTCTACAGCTGCCCCCCCTTTACTTAGTCAAACGGCCTTTTGGTGTACCGTTTGATAAGTAAAGGAGTTGACCCAATTGTCCGGGGAATAAGCCATCCTTCCGACTTGTAGTGTCTTCAGGTGGGAAAATTGTTGAGTAGCCTCTCCAGGTTGAGTTTGCCCTCTCCAGGGTGAGTATTAGTCGTCGCCTCTCCAGGCTCGTGCATACCTCTGCGCTTCTAGTCACTTTGGTAGCGTGAGTCTTGCCCTCTCCAGGGTGAGTATTAGTCGTCGCCTCTCCAGGCTCGTGCATACCTCCGCGCTTCTAGTCACTTTGGTAGCGTGAGTCTTGCCCTCTCCAGGGTTGCATACCTCTGTGCTTCTGATCACTTTGGTAGCGTGAGTCTTGCCCTCTCCAGGGTGAGTTTGCCCTCTTCAGGGTGAGTATTAGTCGTCGCCTCTCCAGGCTCGTGCATACCTCAGTGCTTCTGATCACTTTGGTAGCGTGAGTCTTGCCCTCTCCAGGGTGAGTTTGCCCTCTCCAGGGTTTTGCCTCTCAACATGGGCAGCTGAGTTTGCCCTCTCCAGGGTTTTGCCTCTCAACATGGGCAGCTGAGTTTGCCCTCTCCAGGGTTTTGCCTCTCAACATGGGCAGCTGAGTTTGCCCTCTCCAGGGTTTTGCCTCTCAACATGGGCAGCTGAGCTTGCCCTCTCCAGGGTTTTGCCTCTCAACATGGGCAGCTGAGTTTGCCCTCTCCAGGGTTTTGCCTCTCAACATGGGTAGCTGAGTTTGCCCTCTCCAGGGTTTTGCCTCTCAACATGGGCAGCTGAGTTTGCCCTCTCCAGGGTTTTGCCTCTCAACATGGGCAGCTGAGTTTGCCCTCTCCAGGGTTTTGCCTCTCAACATGGGCAGCTGAGTTTGCCCTCTCCAGGGTTTTGAGATAAGTTTGTCTCCACAGTCCACAATGCTGCTTCGACGGTTTATTTTTCTGATTTTGTGCCGCTGAGGGCTGGATAACGCAGGGATCCGTCTAGGGGATGTGCAGTCATTCATAGGTTTTTGTGCCCCATCTTGCATTGCTTAGTTGGTACCCATGGGGAATTTCTGACTCCTTGGGGTGTAGACACAGATGCTCTCTCTGAGTTGAGCGATGCCTTATGTTTGGCTGACATCCTTTTGACGTAAGTGGAGTATCCCGGTTGTCCTTATTCGGGTGTCTCTTTTGATTTTCTGATTTTTGTAGCCTCTGTGTAGGCTGTTATCCGCTGGGGGATTCTGTCGTTCAATTCTTGACTGGCCTCTTCTGTTAGGCAAATCATCTTGATGTTCGGTGTTTGGCTGGATGTCGAATTCCGCTTGGGGAATATTTATTGATATTTTTTATTTTTCTCCTTTTGTAGGGATGCCTCTTGAGTAGGCGACTGGGGATTTGGGGATCTTATGTATCCCAGAGTATTATTTAGGAAGCCTCTGCAGGCTTAGCCTCACTCAGCGCTTGAGTCAGAGAGCTATCTTCCACTGAGGAAGTTTCAAGTCCTTTGACTGAATATTTTGCTTGGATGATCGCGCTTCCATTGGGGATTTTGACGATCTTGCTTTGATAGCTCTCGCTGGGGATTTGTTCCATGAGCTTAGGCTGAGGTTTCTCTGGGGAGTATTATTTCTGCGAGCCTCTCCAGGCTCAGTTATTCTGAGAGAGTATTATTTCGGCGAGCCTCTCCAGGCTCAATTATTCTAAGGGAGTATTGTTTCGGCAAGCCTCTCCAGGCTCAATTATTCTGAGAGAGTATTATTTCGGCAAGCCTCTCCAGGCTCAGTTATTCTGTGAGAGTATTATTTCGGCAAGCCTCTCTAGGCTCAGTTATTCTGTACAATTTGTTGGGTTTTCTGTATTTTGCCTTTTTTGTTGATTTTTGGCTTTTTCTGTATTTTTGCCTTTTTTTTCGATTTTTTGGCTTTTTCTGTATTTTTGCCTTTTTGTCGTTTTTTTGGCCATTTCTGTTGACTGTTGTCATACACAAGCAATTTTTCTATTTTTCTATTTTATGCAATTGCCTCATGATAAGGTCTTTGAATGTGCAACTAATGTGTGTGTGATGCACAAATGCAAGTTTGATTATTTTATTAATGCTTTTTTTTTTTTTTTTTTTTAAATGAATGGCTCTCCCTATCCTCCTTTTCTTGGAGGAATTTCTGTCGTCGACGTGAGGGAATATCTTTGTGAGCCTTTTTCACAGGAGATTACGGATTTTATAGGAACCCCTCCAATTTTCTTTATTGACTGATTATTAAAGGAATTTCGTACAATTTTTATGAAATACCAATTTTAGAGGCATAATCACATGGTCAAGAGAGAAGAGAAAATGAATAGATATTTTATTGATATTCACAAGTGTTTTTACAGAAAGATATACAGAAGGAATTTCTGAAGAATGGCTGGCCAGGGTAGGCTATATACATTGGGTTTAACAATTATATCTGTAATTGTTGCTCTTTACATTCCCCTAGTTGCTTCGGGTGAGATGCCTGAGCCAGGAGCGTAGATGCTGCAAGACGCTTGCTTCTAGAAGATAATCACTTGAACCGCCTTTCGGTTTTCGATTCAAGTGATCGTTGCTTGCTTTGTTTTTGTATCTTATTCTTTTGCCCCTAATTTTTGCCTAGGACGTATCCTAGCGGGGATAAATTCACCTTTGTTTTGCCTAGTACCCTTGTACTGGCGGGCTTTTTATTTTGCCCTAACTTTTGCCTAGGACGCCCTTTTTGGGTTTTCATCCTAGCGGGCCTATGCAAGCAACGTCTTCAAGCATAGTACTTCTTTACCACGTCAGCGTTGACTGGGTATCGAAGTTCTTCTCCATCCATGTCTGTGAGGATCAATGCTCCTCCTGAGAAGGCTCGTTTTACCACGTATGGTCCTCCGTGATTTGGGGCACACTTTCCGATTTTGTCCTTTTGAGTTGGTAGCAATTTCTTCATTACCAACTCTCCCTCATGGTAGACTCGAGGGTGGACTTTCTTGTCAAAAGCCTTTTTGATCTTCCTCTGATAGGCTTGACCATGGCATATGGCGCTCAGCCGTTTCTTTTTGATAAGGTTCAACTGGTCGTATCGGCTTTGAACCCATTCTACCTCGGAAAGTTTTGTTTCCATGATTACCCTTAGAGAAGGTATCTCGACTTCGACGGGTAGAACTGCCTCCATCCCATAAACGAGGGAGAATGGAGTAGCTCCTGTAGATGTATGTACTGAAGTCCTATAGCCATGAGGAGCGAAGGGTAACATCTCGTGCCAGTCTTTAAATGAGACAACCATCTTTTGCACTATTTTCTTGATGTTCTTATTGGTTGCCTCGACTGACCCATTCATCTTTGGCCGATATGGGGAAGAGTTATGGTGTTGGATCTTGAATTCTTGGCACAGTTCTTCCACCATTTTGTTGTTCAGATTAGATCCATTATCAGTGATGATTTATTTCTCCATGCTTCCACTAGATTATTCTAAAATCATTTGGGACAAGAGAGAAAAGAAGGGAAAGATACTTTTATTCTGAAGTTTGTGTTTTAGAGGGGATTTATTTTTCAAAAATGGTTTTTGTAAGAATGGTTAGCCGAGGTAGGCTTATGTGTTTAGGCTTGTTTGATAAAACACTTATGAAGTTAATAAAATCTTGTTTATTGACGTTGTGATTTTGACAACTTGGATAGCTTCCCTTGAACCTTTCTTTTTGAATTCGGTTCATGGTACCATCATGGATTTCTTTTGTTTTTTGATTGTCCTTATTTTTTGCCTAAAACACCCTTTTGTGGCGTCTTAGCGGATCTTTGTTTTTGTTTATTTTTGCAACCCTAACTTTTGCCTAGGTTACCCTTTCGTGGGATTCCTAGCGGGTCTTTTGCTCTTATTTTTGCGCAGCCCCCTTTTTGGGTTTCCTGCCGAGCTTCTTTTATAGAGGATTTCTTTTTATCCATGATGGCACTTGTCGAGGCCAAGGGAAGGTGCTCCAAGTTGTCACACACACTTCCACATAAAAATGATGCGGGTTTATTATTATTAAGATGATTTTAACCTCATTCATGTTTATTCAAACAGGGTTAAAAATAATGTGGTTTAGAATTTTATTATAAGCAAGAAAAGAAGCAAAAAGAATGATTTCATTATAATCATAGCGGAAACATGTGTCCTTATTTCATCACTGATATGGGTCCCGATGTTGACCTTTTTTATCTCTCGGCATGGCCCCCAAATTCACAGTCTCCAATTTCTCTTGATATGGTTGGAGTAGGCGAGCTTCTCGTTCTAGCAGTCTTTGCAGATCCGGAGAGATGACCTCCTCATCACTGTCCAACTCAACCCATTCATCCTCAACTTTCGGATCCCGGTCAGAGCGAACAATTACAGACATAATTATTTTATTGGTTCTGTTTAGGTTTAGAATTATTAATGTTAATGAGGAAAGAGAGAAAAGAACAAAAGAGAGAGTGACGTGTGAAAAATGCCTCTTTATTGATATGTATTAAAACTGTACAAAAACCCTTATTTACATGAAAAGGTTCTCATGATCTCGGGTACTGATCATGAGTCCCTAAAAGAAGAATATGGAGGGGCCCTATCGTGGCTTGATCTTCTCTCTACTCCTGCTTCGGCAGAGGATTCTTGCTCACATCGGGCGCTGTTGAATCAAAAGTGATCCACCCAGCATCGATAAGGTCTTGGACCTTATTTTTGAGAGCTCTACATTTCTCCGTTGAATGCCCCGATGCCCCCGAATGGTATAAACATTTGTCTTGTGGCTTGTACCAATCGGGGTAAGGTGGGTCGATCTTCCTTGGTGGAACATAAGCTAGAAGTTTGGCTTCTACTAGCTTCAGCAGGAGATCGCTATAAGTGGTCGGAAGTTTATCAAACTTCTTCACAGGGGTGAATTGCGATCTTCCCGACTTCGAAGTGGAAGTAGCCGAGGGTATGGTTATAGCATTGACTCCTCCCTCTTTCTTCTTCCCGAAGGCCTTCTTAGCTTTATATGATTGGGAAAGCTTAGCCAGCTTCCCACTTTTAAGTCCTTGTTCCACTCTCTCCCCAATGGTGATGATGTCCGAGAAGAGTGTCGTTGTGTTCCCTATCATTTTATCGTAATAGGGACCAGTCAACGAGTTGATGAATAAGGACATGTAGACCCCTAAAATTGTCCGGGTCGGAAATAAAGCTTGAAGACTCTCGAAGACTGAAGGAAGATCAGCCAGAAGGACTTCCAGAAGGCCCAAGGAGGGTTCTCTATAGGTCTAGAGGTCTTAGGATAACTAAAATAAGAAAAGTGGGAGGAATGAAGCCCAATACGGCCTAACAAAAGTTCAGTACGGCCGTATTGAACATTTTGAACTACAATACGGCCGCACTGAACTCAATACGGCCGTATTGAAGTTTCTGAACTTCAATACGGCCGCACTGAACTCAATACGGCCGTATTGAAGTTCAAAACTTCAATACGGGCCGTATTGATTCCAGGAACCGTATTGCGCCTGTTCCCTATAAATAAGACGTCATTTGGACGTCATTACACACTTTTGCACACAGTTTTGACTCCTTCCTTGAGTTTTCTGGGGTTTTTGAACAGTGTTCTGCCCTAGAAATCTCTCTGGGAGTCGATCCGACGAAGTTCTCGAGTTCTGAGCTTTTTGCTTGAGTCTCGAACCTAGTCGAAGGGAAATCCTCCGGATTTCCATAGTTAAAATTTTATAGGAGGGGGCGAGCGGTCTTGTAGAGGGAGGGAACGCCAAAACGCTTCCCAATTTCTGTCAAGATATATAAGAAAGCACGCTTCAAAGGTTTATCTCTTTAAAGTCCCTTCTTTTACCGCTTTCTGTGTGTACATATTTAAACTGTCATCATGTAGATAGTTAATTTATAATTGCTTAGAATAAATAGGGGTAATTTAGTAATTTCGCACTATTATTTTAAAATAATCTGTCATAGGGAACCCGAAAGGGGCGCTGTTGGGTGCTAACACCTTCCCCACGCGTAACCGACTCCCTTACCCGACTCTGGTTGTAATGGCCGAAGTCGATTTTTGAATCGATTGCCTTAAACTTCTTTTTCCAATGTTTTGAGTAAAACATTGGTGGCGACTCCATGAACCCTTCCTTTTTAGAAAACCGCTAATCCATGGAGGGTCCCGCTTGGGATTAACATGGATTGGTGAGCCTTTTAATAAAATTGCTCGTTTGACAAGGTCTCAGTTTGAGAATAAGTCATTCTAGCAATCCATATTTTTAAACAAATAAAAGAGTCCAACCATCCTTCGCGAATGCCGAAAGCCCGTTTCGGGCCGGTGGCGACAGATGGCGACTCCACTGGGGAAGCCTCGAGAGTCAGTCCCATTTAGTGATGGATTATTTTCAAAATAATAGTTTAAAATTACTTTATTACCCCTTGCGTGTATGATAACATGCTTTATCTATTTGGCTTTAATAACTGTTGTATTTTTAATTCTCGCAATTGTTTGGAATACAAACTGTACACGAACCTTTGCACACAACAGTTCCCTCTATACCCGGGGGCATGAGTGGTAAGCCATAGGGAGTGGATGTTAGTACGGCCAGTTGTCGAATGGGTCTATAGGTGCCCGTAGACCGTTGTCGGAAAACATCACTCAAGGTGATAACCATGAACTCAAGTCCGACAGTGCGTTGGAACTTTCCATCGACTTACGACGAGAGGAATTGGGTCCCTATAATGGGGGCACCTTGGGGGCCTCAGACCGGTGAGAACAGTTAGATCCACCTTGAATATGCACTTTTCTGCAGGATACCCCTACCTCGTGATTCGCTCGTGACTGTTCATGGATGAGTGAATTGTTTGTGTATAGGTTTATGTGATATTGTTTGTGCATTAATAATAAACCTCGTGATAAGGTCTAAAGAATAATCCCCATGCATGAAAATACCATGACATGAGAGGAAAGACCATGTGTGAAAATATAATAAAAGTGAGGAGCATATACATCATTACCAATAAGACATCATGCATCCTCATAAACCATGCATTTTAGGTTCACCAATACCTCTTGACATGAGTAAAAGAGACCCATAATTATCGAGATTCTCCGTTGGGGAGGGATCATAAGTCAAGGAGGGTGGTAACACTCCGTTTTAAAAAGGCAGCGCCTTAAAAATGGAGGGTTATCAAGCTCATGTCAAGAGCGTATTCATCCCATAAATAAACTAATTAAACATTCATTTTAGAAAGTGGCTGGTCATCTCTCTGTCCTCACACGCGCGCAGAAAATCAAGAAGATGGAGGCGCTGGAAGAGCAAAATAAGAAGCTCACAGCCGAGCTCTCACAGCTCAAAGAACAAATGGCGCAAATGATGGAACTCATGCGTCATCATAATGTACATGGGGCTCACCACAGTGACCATGAGTCCCATCATCATGAGGAGGAAGAGCACGAGGAAGAGCCTCCACACGCTATACCTATAGGGGCTGGAATTGTAATTAAAGAGCCCGAGGTTTCAAAGGAACAATTCCACGCCCTAGAGGATCGGCTAAGGGCTATGGAGGGGCATGACTTCGATATTAAAGATGCCGCCGACATGTGCTTAGTGAGGGATATTCAATTTCCTCCTAAATTTAAAGTGCCAGATTTCCCGAGATACGTGGGATCGACTTGCCCCAAAAGTCATCTCACCATGTATTGCCGAAAAATGGCTGCATATGCTACCAATGAAAAGCTCTTAATTCATTGCTTTCAAGAGAGCTTGGCTGAAACCGCACTCAATTGGTATATGCAGCTGGATGGAAATCTAGTACACACATGGAGGCAGTTGGCCGACGCCTTTCTCAAGCGCTATAAATACAACATCGACCTAACACCCGATAGGTCAGATCTTCAAGCCTTGAGTAAGAAAAATGATGAATCTTTCAAGGCGTACGCCCAACGATGGAGAGAGTTGGCGGCACAGATAGAGCCCCCGCTGTCGGATAAGGAGACGGTGTCCTTATTCATCAACTCGTTGACTGGTCCCTATTACGATAAAATGATAGGGAACACAACGACACTCTTCTCGGACATCATCACCATTGGGGAGAGAGTGGAACAAGGACTTAAAAGTGGGAAGCTGGCTAAGCTTTCCCAATCATATGAAGCTAAGAAGGCCTTCGGGAAGAAGAAGGAGGGAGGAGTCAACGCCATAAATATTTCTTCATCTTCTTCCACTTCGAAGTCGGGAAAGTCGCAATACAACCCTGTGAGGAAGTTTGATAAACTTCCGACCACATATAGCGACCTCCTACCGAAGCTAGTGGAAGCACGTCTTCTAGCTTATGTTCCACCAAAGAAAATGGATCCACCCTACCCCGACTGGTACAATCCACAAGATAAATGTCTATACCATTCGGGGGCACCGGGGCACTCAACGGAGAACTGCAGAGTTCTCAAATATAAGGTCCAAGACCTTATTGATGCTGGGTGGGTCACCTTCGATTCGACAGCGCCCGACGTGAGCAAGAATCCTCTACCAAAGCAGTAGTAGAGAATGGCAAGCCACGATAGGGCCCCTTCATATTTTTCTTTTCTTTTCTTTTAGGGACTCATGATCAGTACCCGAGATCATGAGAACCTTTTCATGTAAATAAGGGTCTTTGTACAGTTTTAATACATATCAATAAAGAGGCATTTTTCACATATCGTTCTCTCTTTTGTTCTTTTCTCTCTTCCCTCATTAATATTAATAATTCTAAACCTAAACAGAACCAATAAAATAATTATGTCTGTAATTGTTCGCTCTGACCGAGATCCAAAGTTGAGGACGAATGGGTTGAGTTGGACAGTGATGAGGAGACCATCTCTCCGGATCTGCAAAGACTGCTAGATCAAGAAACTCGCCTACTCCAACCGTGTCAAGAGAAATTGGAGACCGTGAATTTGGGGTAGGGCCGAGAGATAAAAGAGGTCAATATTGGGACCCATATCAGTGATGAAATAAGGACACATGTTTCCACTATGATTATAATAAAATCATTCTTCATTGCTTCTTTTCTTGCTTATAATAAAATTCTAAACCACATCATTTTTAACCCTGTTTGAATAAACATGAATGAGGTTAAAATCATCTTCATAATAATAAACCCACATCATTTTCATGTGGAGGTGTGTGTGACGACTTGGAGCACCTTCCCTTGGCCTTGACAATTGCCATCATGGGTAAAAAGAAATCTTTCAAAATAAAAGAAGCTCGGCAGGAAACTCAAAAAGGGGACTGCGCAAAAATAAGAGCAAAAGACCCGCTAGGAATCCCACGAAAGGGTAACCTAGGCAAAAGTTAGGGTTACAAAAATAAACAAAAACAAAGGTCCGCTAAAACGCCACAAAAGGGTGTTTTAGGCAAAAATAAGGACAATCAAAAAACAAAAATAAATCCATGATGGTACCATGAACCGAATTCAAAAAGAAAGGTTCAAAGGAAGCTATCCAAGTTGTCGAATCACAACACGACTTTTTAACTTCATAAGTGTTTAATCAAACAAGCCTAAACACATAAGCCTACCTTGGCCATCCATTCTTACAAAAACCATTTTTGAAAAATAAATCCCCTCTAAAACACAAACTTCAGAACAAAAATATCTTTCTTTTCTTTTCTCTCTTGTCCCAAAAGATTTTAGGATAATCTAGTGGAAGCACGGAGAAATAAATCATCACTGATAATGGATCTAATCTGAACAACAAAATGGTGGAAGAACTGTGCCAAGAATTCAAGATCCAACACCATAACTCTTCCCCATATCGGCCAAAGATGAATGGGGCAGTCGAGGCAACCAATAAGAGCATCAAGAAAATAGTGCAAAAGATGGTTGTCTCATTTAAGGACTGGCACGAGATGTTACCCTTCGCTTTCCATGGTTATAGGACTTCTGTACGCACATCTACAAGAGCTACTCCATTCTCCCTCGTTTATGGGATGGAGGCAGTGATACCCGTCGAAGTCGAAATACCTTCCCTAAGGGTAATCATAGAAGCAAAACTTTCCGAAGCAGAATGGGTTCAAAGCCGGTAAGACCAGTTGAACCTCATTGAAGAAAAACGGCTGAACGCCATATGCCATGGTCAAGCCTATCAGAGGAAGATCAAAAAAGGCTTTTGACAAGAAAGTCCACCCTCGAGTCTACCATGAGGGAGAGTTGGTAATGAAGAAATTGCTACCAACTCAAAAGGACAAAATCGGAAAGTATGCCCCAAATCACGGAGGACCATACGTGGAAAAACGAGCCTTCTCAGGAGGAGCATTGATCCTCACAGACATGGATGGAAAAGAACTTCGATACCCAGTCAACGCTGACGAGGTAAAGAAGTACTATGCTTGAAGACGTTGCTTGCATAGGCCCGCTAGGATGAAAACCCAAAAAGGGCGTCCTAGGCAAAAGTTAGGGCAAAATAAAAAGCCCGCCAGTACAAGGGTACTAGGCAAAACAAAGGCGAAATTATCCCCGCTAGGATACGTCCTAGGCAAAAGTTAGGGGCAAAAGAATAAGATGTAAAAGCAAAGCAAGCGACGGTCACTTGAATCGAAAACCGAAAGGCGGTTCAAGTGATTATCTTCTAGAAGCAAGCGTCTTGCAGCATCTACGCTCCTGGCTCAGGCATCTCACCCGAAGCAACTAGGGGAATGTAAAGAGCAACAATTACAGATATAATTGTTAAGCCCAATGTATATAGCCTACCCTGGCTAGCCATTCTTCAGAAATTCCTTCTGTATATCTTTCTGTAAAAACACTTGTGAATATCAATAAAATATCTATTCATTTTCTCTTCTCTCTTGACCATGTGATTATGCCTCTAAAATTGGTATTTCATAAAAATTGTACGAAATTCCTTTAATAATCAGTCAATAAAGAAAATTGGAGGGGTTCCTATAAAATCCGTAATCTCCTGCATAAAAGGCTCACAAAAATCCTCCCTCGCGTCTATGACAGAAACTCCTCCAAAGAAGAAGAGGATAGGGAGAGCCATTCATTTTCTAAAAATAAAAAAAAAAATAAAAAAAAAATCAACAAAATTAACTTGCATTTTTGTGCATCACACACACATTAGTTGCACATTCAAAGACCTTATCATGAGGCAATTGCATAAAATAGAAAAAATAGAAAATTGCTTGTGTATGACAGCAGTCAACAAAAGCCGAAAACGAAAAAAGGCAAGGATACAAACAATACTCCTCAGTTTGTACAGAATAATTGAGCCTGGAGAGGCTTGCTGAAAAAATACTTCCTCAGAATAATTAAGCCTGGAGAGGCTTGCAGAAACAATACTCTCTCACCATGCAGAATAACTGAGCCTGGAGAGGCTTGCCGAAACAATACTCCTACAGAATAATTGAGCCTGGAGAGGCTCGCCGAAATAATACTCTCTCAGAATAACTGAGCCTGGAGAGGCTCGCAGAAATAATACTCCCCAGAGAAACCTCAACTTCCACTCACGGGCCAAATTCCCCAGTGAAAGCTATCAAACCAAGATCAGCAAAATTCCCCAAGGGAGGCTTGATCATCTAAACAGAATATCCAACTCGAAAGGACTTAAACTTCCTCAGTGGAAGGTAGCTTTCCAACTCAAGCGATGAGTGAAGCTAAGCCTGAAGAGGCTTTCTAAATAATACTCTGGGATAAATAAACTTTAAATCCCCACTCGCCTACTCAGAGGCACCCCCTCAAGAAAAATCACAAAAGACAAATAATCATTCCCCAAGCGGAATCCGGCACTCAGCCGAACACCAAACATCAAGATAATTCGCCTACTCAGAGGCACTCTTTCAAAAAAGAAAAAAATCCAAAAGATCAATAACAATTCCCCAAGCGGAATTTGGCTTTTCAGCAAATCATTGAACATCAAGATGATATGCCTAACAGAAGAGGCTAATCAAAATCAACATCCAGAATCCCCAGCGGATAACAGCCTACACAGAGGCAGCAAAAATCAGAAAATCCAAAAGAGATACCCGAATAAGGATAACCGGGATACTCCACCAACGTCAAAAGGACGTCAGCCAATCATAAGGCATCGCTCACATCAGAAAGAGCATCTTTGTGTCTGCACCCTAAGGAATCAGAAATTCCCCAATGGGTACCAACTACGCAATGGAAAGTTGGGACACAGGAACCTATGAGTAACTGCACATCCCCTAGACGGATCCCTGCGTTATCTAGCCCTCAGCGGCATCAAAATAAAAAACAACCGTCGAAGCAGCATCGTGGACTGTGGAGACAAAATCAATGACAAAATCCCCAGCGGATAATAGCCTACACAGAGGAAACAAAACCAGAAAAACAAAAAGAGTCGCCCGAATAAGGATAACCGGGATACTCCACCACCGTCAAAAGGACGTCAGCCAACCATAAGGCACCGCTCATCTCAGAAAGAGCATCTTTGTGTCTACACCCCAAGGAAACAGAAATTCCTCAATGGGCACCAATTACGCAATGCAAAATTGGGACACAAGAACCTATGAGTAACTGCACATCCCCTAGACGGATCCCTGCGTTATCCAGCCCTCAGCGGCACAAAAATCAAAAACAACTGTCGAAGCAGCATCGTGGACTGTGGAGACAAAACTATCACAAATCCCTGGAGAGGGCAAACTCACGCTACCCAGATGTCTAGAGCACCGAGGTATGCACAAGCCTGGAGAGGCAATACTCAGCTACCCAGATGTCCAGAGCACCGAGGTATGCACAAGCCTGGAGAGGCAATACTCAGCTACCCAGATGTCCAGAGCACCGAGGTATGCACAAGCCTGGAGAGGCAATACTCAGCTACCCAGATGTCCAGAGCACCGAGGTATGCACAAGCCTGGAGAGGCAATACTCAGCTACCCAGATGTCTAGAGCACCGAGGTATGCACAAGCCTGGAGAGGCAATACTCAGCTACCCAGATGTCCAGAGCACCGAGGTATGCACAAGCCTGGAGAGGCAATACTCAGCTACCCAGATGTCCAGAGCACCGAGGTATGCACAAGCCTGGAGAGGCAATACTCAGCTACCCAGATGTCCAGAGCACCGAGGTATGCAATGAGCCTGGAGAGGCGACGACTAATACTCACCCTGGAGAGGGCAAACTCAACCTGGAGAGGCTACTCAACAATTTTCCACCGGAAGACGCTACAAGTCAGAAGGTTGGCACATCACCCGGACAATTGGGTCAACTCCTTTACTTGTCAGCCGGTACACCAAAAGGTCGTCCGACTAAGTAAAGGGGGGGCAGCTGTAGACCCCTAAAATTGTCCGGGTCGGAAATAAAGCTTGAAGACTCTCGAAGACCGAAGGAAGATCAGCTAGAAGGACTTCCAGAAGGCCCAAGGAGGGTTCTCTATAGGTCTAGAGGTCTTAGGATAACTAAAATAAGAAAAGTGGGAGGAATGAAGCCCAATACGGCCTAACAAAAGTTCAGTACGGCCGTATTGAACATTTTGAACTACAATACGGCCGCACTGAACTCAATACGGCCGTATTGAAGTTTCTGAACTTCAATACGGCCGCACTGAACTCAATACGGCTGTATTGAAGTTTCTGAACTTCAATACGGCCGCACTGAACTCAATACGGCCGTATTGAAGTTCAAAACTTCAATACGGCCGTATTGAAGTTCAAAACTTCAATACGGGCCGTATTGATTCCAGGGACCGTATTGCGCCTGTTCCCTATAAATAAGACGTCATTTGGACGTCATTACACACTTTTGCACACAGTTTTGACTCCTTCCTTGAGTTTTCTGGGGTTTTTGAGCAGTGTTCTGCCCTAGAAATCTCTCTGGGAGTCGATCCGACGAAGTTCTCGAGTTCTGAGCTTTTTGCTTGAGTCTCGAACCTAGTCGAAGGGAAATCCTCCGGATTTCCATAGTTAAAATTTTATAGGAGGGGGCGAGCGGTCTTGTAGAGGGAGGGAACGCCAAAACGCTTCCCAATTTCTGTCAAGATATATAAGAAAGCACGCTTCAAAGGTTTATCTCTTTAAAGTCCCTTCTTTTACCGCTTTCTGTGTGTACATATTTAAACTGTCATCATGTAGATAGTTAATTTATAATTGCTTAGAATAAATAGGGGTAATTTAGTAATTTCGCACTATTATTTTAAAATAATCTGTCATAGGGAACCCGAAAGGGTCGCTGTGGGGTGCTAACACCTTCCCCACGCGTAACCGACTCCCTTACCCGACTCTGGTTGTAATGGCCGAAGTCGATTTTTGAATCGATTGCCTTAAACTTCTTTTTCCAATGTTTTGAGTAAAACATTGGTGGCGACTCCATGAACCCTTCCTTTTTAGAAAACCGCTAATCCATGGAGGGTCCCGCTTGGGATTAACATGGATTGGTGAGCCTTTTAATAAAATTGCTCGTTTAACAAGGTCTCAGTTTGAGAATAAGTCATTCTAGCAATCCATATTTTTAAACAAATAAAAGAGTCCAACCATCCTTCGCGAATGCCGAAAGCCCGTTTCGGGCCGGTGGCGACAGGACACCGTCTCCTTATCCGACAGCGGGGGCTCTATCTGTGCCGCCAACTCCCTCCATCGTTGGGCGTACGCCTTGAAAGATTCATCATTTTTCTTACTCAAGGCTTGAAGATCTGACCTATCGGGTGTTAGGTCGATGTTGTATTTATAGCGCTTGAGAAAGGCGTCGGCCAACTGCCTCCATGTATGTACTAGATTTCCATCTAGCTGCATATACCAATTGAGCGCAGTATCGGCTAAGCTCTCTTGGAAGCAATGGATCAAGAGCTTTTCATTTGTGGCATATGCAGCCATTTTGCGACAGTACATGGTGAGATGACTCTTAGGGCAAGTCGATCCCACGTACTTTGGGAAATCCGGCACTTTAAATTTAGGAGGGAATTGGATGTCCCTCACTAAACACATGTCGGCGGCATCTTTAATATCGAAGTCATGCCCCTCCATAGCCCTTAGCCGATCCTCTAGGGCGTGGAATTGTTCCTTTGAAACTTCGGGCTCTTTAATCATGATCCCCGCCCCAAGGGGTACAGCTCGTGGAGGTTCTTCCTCATGATCCTCCTCATGATGGGACTCATGGTCACTGTGGTGAGCCCCATTCATGTTTTGATGACGCATGAGTTCCATCATTTGCGCCATTTTCTCCTTGAGCTGTGAGAGCTCGGCTGTAAGCTTCTTATTTTGTTCCTCCAACGCGTCCATCTTCTTGATTTTCTGCGCGCGCGTGAGGACAGAGAGATGACCAGCCACTCTCTAAAATGAATGCTTAATTAGTTTATTTTATGGAATGAATACGCTCTTGACATGAGCTTGATAACCCTCCATTTTTAAGGCGCTGCCTTTTTAAAACAGAGTGTTACCACCCTCCTTGACTTATGATCCCTCCCCAACGGAGAATCTCGATAATTATGGGTCTCTTTTACTCATGTCAAGAGGTATTGGTGAACCTAAAATGCATGGTTTATGAGGATGCATGATGTCTTATTGGTAACGATGTACATGCTCCTTACTTTTATTATATTTCCACACATGGTCTTTCCTCTCATGTCATGGTATTTTCATGCATGGGGATTATTCTTAGACCTTATCACGAGGTTTATTTTTAGTGCACAAACAATCTCACATAAACCTATATACAAACAATTCACTCATCCACGAACAGTCACGAGCGAATCACGAGGTAGGGGTATCCTGCAGAAAAGTGCATATTCAAGGAGGTTCTAACTGTTCTCACCGGTCTGAGGCCCCCAAGGTGCCCCCATTATAGGGACCCAATTCCTCTCGTCGTAAGTCGATGGAAAGTTCCAACGCACTGTCGGACTCGAGTTCATGGTTATCACCTTGAGTGATGTTTTCCGACAACGGTCTACGGGCACCTATAGACTCATTCGACAACCGGCCGTACTAACATCCACTCCCTATGGCTTACCACTCATGCCCCCGGGTATAGAGGGAACTGTTGTGTGCAAAGGTTTGTGTGCAGTTTTTATTTCAAACAATTGCGGAAAATTAAACAAACAACAGTTATTAAAGCCAAATAGATAAAGCATATTATCGCACAAGTGGGGGGTAATGAAGTAATTTTAAACTATCATTTTAGAAATAATCCATCACTAAATGGGACTGACTCTCGAGGCTTCCCCAGTGGAGTCGCCATCTGTCACCACCCGCCGAAACGGACCTTGGCAATCGCGACGATGGTCATGACTCGTTTTAATGTTTTGAAAAGTGGTGGATTGTTAGAACGACTTATTCTCAAACTGAGACCTTGTCGAACTAACAATTTTATTTAAATGATTCACTAACCCATGTTAATCCCAAGCGGGACCCTCCATAGATTAGTGGTTTTCGCAAAGTAGGGTTCTTGGAGTCGCCACCAATGTTTTACTCAAAACATTGGAAAAAGGGATAAGGCAATTGATTTCACAAATCAACTTTGGCCATTACAACCAGAGTCGGGTAAGGGAGTCGGTTACGTGTGAGGAAGGTGTTAGCACCCCACAACGCCCCTTTCGGGTTCCCTATGACGGATTATTTATTAAATAATAGCGTAAAATTACTAAATTACCCCTATTTATTATAAGCGATTATATATTAAACATCTACATGATGACGAATTTAAATATTCAACAATCAGAAAGCGGTAAAAGAAGGGATTTTTAGAGAAGAAACCTCTTGAAGCATGCTTTTTATATATCAATGAAGTTTAGGAGGCTTTTTGGCGCTCCCTCCCTCTACAAGCTCGCTCGCTCCTTCCTAAAAAATAATTTTTACTATGGAAATCAAAAAGATTTCCCTTCGACTAGTTCAAATTCTCAAGCTAAAATGCTTAGAACTCAAGAACTTCGTCGGATCGGCTCTCGGAGAGATTCCTAGGGCAGAACACTGCTCCAAAACCCCAGAATACTCAAGGAGAGAGTCCAAGAAGTGTGGAAAAGTGTGGAATGACGTCCAAATGACGTCCTATTTATAGGGATGAGGCGCAGTACGGCCCCTGGGTTCAATACGGCCCGTATTGAGTTTTTGTACTTCAATACGGCCGTATTGAATTCAGTATGGCCGTATTGAAATACAGAAACTTCAATACGGCCGTATTGGTTTCAGTACGGCCGTATTGTAGTACAAAATGTGCAGTACGGCCGTACTGAACTCCAAGGAGGCCGTATTGAGCTCCAAACCTCCCACTTCCTTATTTTTAGGTACTCTAAGACCTCTAAACCTACAGATAGCCATCCTATGGTCTTCTAGGAGTCCTTCTGGCTGACTTTCTTTCGACCTTTGAGAGTCTTCGAGTCTTATTTCCGACCCGGACAATTTTAGGGGTCTACACTACTGATAGCAAAACTAGGAGAAGTGAAAGATGTTCTTCTCCACGGATTTGCTTAGGCCGGATCTTCTTCAATGGAGGATGAATTCTTCAACTCAAGAACACTTGCAAGCTATGAACTCACGGATGAACTCAACCTAGAACTAGGAGGGAAGCATCCAAGCTCAAGCATCAATGGAGAGCACACTTCAAAGAGAAGGATTCTAGGTGAATTCCTAAGGTTTTTGAAGATGAACTCAAGGAGACTTTGAGAGGGAAACTCGGCACTATGGCTCACAAATTTCATTAATCATTCAAAGTGAATACAAATTGTTTTAGGAGGGAACATATAGGTCACCGAATTTGGGAAGCCACTTGGCGCCACATGATAGGTCACATGTTGGCGCCAAGGTTTGAATTCAAATTCAAATTTGAATTCAAACCTTGTGTCACATGTGCATAACCGGTCATGTGTAGCTAAATGCAAATTAAGTTGAATTTAGTATGTATTTAGGGTTGCATTTCGGTGTCACACTTGTGAAGCCAAGGTGGTGCCAAAAGTGTGACCTAAATGCAACTTAAATCCATCCTAAATTTAACCTAATTTGTCCTAACTCAAATGAACTACTAATCCTCCTTAAACCCTAATCTAATGACCAAAATACAATGGTCTAGTGAATACAATGAATAGGAAAAAATATAAGAAGGAGAATGAGCCCAATATTGGGTATCAAAAGCCCAAAGCCCAAGAAGCCCAAAATTAAGCCCAATACACCTAAACCCTAATCTATGGTCAAAATACAAGACCAACAACAAAGTAAATTCCTATGCTAAGAAAATACATTCAAACATGGTGTTCATTCAATCATAGTCCAAGTGAGAAGCACCCTAGGCCCACCAAGCCCATTGGGCCCACTAAGCTCTGAAGCAGTCAAATCTTCAAGTAATCTCCTGGCCATTGCTCTAGTGGTTGGGCCTTTAGCCCATGCTCTTCCATCATTCCCTCCCTCTTGAGAAGGATTCGTCCTCGAATCTGAAGACTCTTCCTCATCATCACTAGCACCTACAAAAGGTTTAAGATCACTAACATTAAAAGTGGTGCTGACTCCATAGTCAGAGGGTAAATCAAGTCTATAAGCGTTATCATTGATACGCTGTAAGACCTGAAAGGGACCATCTCCTCTAGGACTGAGTTTAGACTTCCTTTGATTTGGAAAACGTTCTTTTCTTAAATGAAGCCAAACCCAATCACCTTCCTCGAAGATCATAGACTTCTTGCCTTTACTTCCTTGTTTTGCATATTTCTCATTTTGATTTTGAATATGAATTTTAATCCTTTCATGAAGTTTCTTAACAAAATCAGCTCTTGAAGCCCCTTCCTGATGAATGAAATGTGCAACATTAGGAAGAGGTATCAAGTCCAAAGGAGTTAAAGGATTAAACCCATACACAGCCTCAAAAGGAGAAATATTGGTAGTTTTATGAACTACCCTATTGTAGGCAAATTCAATATGAGGTAAAAACTCATCCCAAGATTTGTGATTACCCTTTAAGACTGCCCTAAGCATAGTAGATAGAGATCTATTCACTACCTCAGTTTGGCCATCTGTTTGAGGATGACAAGTAGTTGAAAAGAGAAGTTTAGTTCCTAGTCTTGACCATAAGACACGCCAAAAGTGGCTTAGAAACTTTGTATCTCTATCTGAAACTATAGTTTTAGGAAGCCCATGAAGTTTAACAACATCTCTAAAGAAGAGTTTTGCAATATTGCTTGCATCATCTACCTTGTGGCATGGAATAAAATGAGCCATTTTACTGAAACGGTCCACTACCACAAAAATAGAATCCATTCCCCTTTGGGTTCTAGGTAAACCTAGCACAAAATCCATGCTAATATCCACCCAAGGAGAAGAAGCAATAGGCAAAGGTGTGTATGTTCCATGAGGCATTACTTTAGACTTAGCTTGTAAACAAGCTAAACATCTAAAACAATACCTTTGGACATCCTTTCGCATATGGGGCCAATAAAATTTTTCTTTTAGCAAACTAAGGGTTTTATCAACACCAAAGTGCCCCATAAGCCCACCTTCATGACTCTCTTTAATTAATAGTTTCCTAATGGATCCTTGGGGTATACACAATCTTCCTTCTTTGTATAAATACCCCTCAGCCATATAGAAACCATCAAAAGCTTTTTGTTGACATTTTTTATAATTAGCACCGAATTCAAGATCTTCTTCATACAATTCCCTAATATTATCAAATCCAAGAATTTGAGTTCCTAGGGACACAAGCAAGGTATGTCTCCTAGATAAAGCATCAGCTACAACATTGGATTTTCCTTTCTTGAATTTAATAATATATGGAAATTGTTCAAGAAACTCTAACCATTTGGCATGTCTCTTATTTAATTTACCTTGACCTCTTAAATATTTAAGTGACTCATGGTCACTATGGATGACAAACTCTTTGGACACAAGATAATGCTCCCAAGTTTGTAAAGCTCTAACCAATGCATACAATTCCTTATCATAGGTAGGGTAATTGAGGGAGGCACCTTTTAGTTTTTCACTAAAATATGCAATGGGGTGTCCTCCTTGCAATAACACAGCTCCTATGCCAACTCCTGATGCATCACATTCTAGCTCAAAAGTCTTTTCAAAATTAGGTAGAGCTAAAATGGGTGCATTAGTAAGTTGATCTTTAAGTAATTGAAATGCTTGGTCATGCTTTGAAGTCCATTCAAATAAAATATCTTTTTTGACAAGCTCATTCAAGGGTGAAGCAATGCTAGAGAAGTTAGGTACAAATCTTCTATAAAAACTTGCTAAACCATGAAAACTCCTAACTTCACTAACATTTTTAGGCTTGGGCCACTCTTGAATGGCTTTAATTTTCTCGGGATCTACTTGAACCCCATTTTTGCTTACAATGAACCCTAGGAAAACCATATGATCCACACAAAAAATACATTTTTCAAGATTTGCAAATAATTGGTTTTCCCTAAGGATCATCATAACTTTTTTAAGATGTCCTAAATGATCATCTTGAGACCTACTATAGATTAATATGTCATCAAAATAAACAACAACAAATTTTCCTATACATTCTCTCAAGACATGATTCATAAGCCTCATGAATGTACTTGGTGCATTAGTTAAACCAAAAGGCATAACTAACCACTCATATAATCCAAATTTGGTTTTAAAAGCAGTTTTCCACTCATCACCCTTTTTAATTCTTATTTGGTGATAACCACTTTTAAGATCAATTTTAGAAAATATGGAAGCACCATGTAACTCATCAAGCATGTCATCAAGTCTAGGGATTGGGTGCCTGTACTTGATTGTGATATTGTTAATGGCCCTACAATCACAACACATTCTCCATTTTCCATCTTTTTTGGGCACTAACAATACAGGCACAGCACAGGGACTCAAACTCTTTTGTACCCATCCCTTATTCAATAATTCATGGACTTGATTCTCGATCTCCTTAGTTTCTTGAGGATTTGTCCTATAGGCTGGTCTATTGGGTAGACTAACTCCAGGCACAAAATCATTTTGATGTTCTATACCCCTAAAAGGAGGAAGGCCTTGTGGACCTTCACTAGGGAATATATCATCAAATTCTTTTAATAAATGAGAAACTTGAGGAGATAAAGAACTAAGTTCAATGCTTAAATTATGACACTGAAGCATACCTTTACAAAGAAGAATGTAAGAAGGTTTTTCAACAATCAAAGTTTCTTTTAAAGGTTCTTGTTGAATTCCTTCTTTTGGAAAAGATTTCTCTTCATCCTTCTTTGAAAACTTATGCTTCTTTTCCTTCTTTTCTTTTTTTTTATTCAAGTTTTTTTTTCTTCTTCTCTTTTCTTTTTCATTTGTACTTGATCCTCTATCACTTGTGAAGGAGACAAAGGATGAAGTACAAATTTCTTTTCTTTATGAGTGAAGGTAATTTCATTGGTAAGGCCATTGTGCATGGTTTTCTTGTCAAATTGCCATGGCCTTCCCAACAAAATATGGCAAGCTTCCATTGGAACAATGTCACAAACCACTTGGTCTTCATAGTTACCAATAGAGAACTTGACTTTCACTTGTTGATTAACATTAATATCCCCATCTTCATTAATCCAATGAAGTTGATATGGTTTCGGATGAGGAATAATAGTAAGACCAAGCTTCTCCACCAACCTTGTGCTACAACAGTTGCAACAAGACCCACTATCCACAATGAGAGAACAAGCATTGTTTAAAACTTTACACCTTGTGTGAAAAATGTTCTCCCTTTGTGAAAGATGGGACTCATGAGGTTGGCTTCCTAGAAGCCTTCTAATCATGAGAAGTTGACCATCACAAGGATATGCACTTTAAATGGAATGGTCTTCCTCACTTGATTCACTATCACTTGAAGTAGTGGAACTAGATTCATCAACACTACTATAAATGTCTTGCCCCTTCAAAATCATCACCTTTTTAGTTGGGCATTGAGAGGCTATGTGTCCTCTCCCAAGACACTTAAAGCATTTGATATCACTAGTTTTGCTACTAGAAGTGACAATATTTTTATTTTTCTCATTTTCTTTTTCTTTTTCTTTGCCAAATTTCTTAGAGGAATCAAAGTGACCCTCCCTCTTGTAGTCTTTCTTAAGATAAGAGCTAGATTGAGTTTTACCTTTAAAAGAGGATTTTCTCAAATTTTGTTGTTCCACCCTTATACAAAGTTGGACCAAATCATCAAGGTCCCTATAAGGGAGTAACTCAACTCTATCTCTTATGTCAAAATTAAGACCACTTAGAAATCTAGCAATGGTCAATCTTTCTTCTTCCCTTATCCCAGCCCTCATGAGATATAACTCCATCTTTTGCCTATACTCCTCAACACTCATTCCTTTTTGTTGGAGTCTTTGGAGCTTATCCATAAGCTCCCTACTATAATAAGAAGGTATGTGCCTTCTTCTCATAGCACTCCTTAACTCATTCCAATAAGTGATGGGAGGATCATTATGAAGTCTTCTCTCTCTTTCCAAGGATGTCCACCAATACATGGCTTGTCCTTGAAAAGCTAGGGTGGCTAAAGGAACTTTTCTTTCCTCACCTACTTTATGACAAGTGAAAATTTGCTCCACTTTCATCTCCCAATCTAAGTAGGTGTCCACATTATCTTTTCCATGAAAGTAAGGGAGATCAACCCTTGATTCCCTCACTTTGTGTTCCTTAATGACTCTCCTAGGTGTTGGTTGATAGTAAGCATCCATATGCATACTACCATCATTATCTTGGCTTTGAGAATCATTGGAGCTCTTGGTTGAGCTCCTAGAAGAACCTTTTGAACTTTTATTTTTATTCAATCTTTTCAAAAGTTTTTCTTCCCTTTGCTTAATCTTTTGGATTTCTTGTTCCAAAGCCATGATTTGTACTTCTTTTTCAAGTTTCTCTTTTTGTTTTTGAAGAATCTCATCATTTTTCCAAAGTTTTAGTGCTTCAACCTCCTTGACAATTCTTTCAAAACTTTTAGGAATATCAAAGTCACTACTACCTTGAGTATGATGACTCATGGTTAAGCAAAAGAATTTGTATGCTATGCAAAAAGTTATAAAATGTTTTTGGTATTTTCTAGGAATGAAAATAGCACTTGGAAGTCTAAGTGTACAAGTTGCACTATCAAGGGAGGTGAGCTACAAAGAGCCACTTAATAACCAAGCCTTTTCAAGTGGAAATCACTAAACTCCTTTGTGGTATTTCCAATTCCCCAAAACTTTTCACAAAAATTTTGTATGCTTTTTACAACTTTGTTTGTTTTTGACACTTAACTAAGCATGAGCAAATAAAACTACACAATTCTATACGTTTATAGGCAACAAAGTAAAGCAATTAAGTACAAGAAAACTTAAAAATAAGCAAGTTAAGCAACTAGTCGGATATCCTAAGTGGAAGCTTGAAACATATGAAATTTCCAAGCCACTTCCACTAGTACTACACGTGAGAGTCTATCAAGGATGTAGATATACCTGACCAGCTTCTTAATACTCCCTCCAAGCTTTACAAATTGGTTTAAAAATACAAGAGAATTGACAAAAATTAAACTAGCCTAAAAAGCAATAAAGTGGCGGCTTTGGTGACCAATTAATGGCGGTTTTGTGTTCAACTTTTCTAACACTTGTTTAAATGTCTTAATCCGCCACTAATCCTTCAAATGGATGCTACTGAACCTGCAAAAGATACACAACAAGAAGTTAAAGTTGGCTGCCTCACAAGGTGAAGGAAAAGGTCACTCAAGTGAAGGAAGTTTAGGATAAGTTTTTGGCCACTAAATTAGGTCAAATTTTTAGGTCTTAGTGTCCAAACTTTTCCTAATCTTTGTTGAGCAATGCTTGATCCTTGAGCAAGGATTTGAGGCCACTTCCAGCACAGGAATTTATTGAAAGAAAACAAGACAAACAATAAAAGCACAATTTGAAAAGCTTATACCAAAATTAAGAGTAATAGATGTATATGACAAGACTCAAAGAGGTTCAACAAGTAAAATTGAAAATTAAGACTCCAAATAAAAGCTAGCACTCAGAGAGAAGAGTTCCTAGATAGGTACTAGAATAGATGAACAAAACAAAAAAAATTTGAAGACAATTGGACAAGTATAGCAAAAGTAGTAGCCAAAACAATAACAAGGAATCAAGTGGATTTTTCAGCTTGTACACCTCTCGGCTTTTTCTTTATAAATTTTTTTCTCTATTTTTTTTTTAATTCTTTCTTTTTCCAGTATCAAATTAAGAGTCCAGAGAGTATATTTGCCTTTTGTTTCAAATTTTTCAATGATTCCAAGCTATAGAAACCGATAATACAAATCAGCCAAAAATTAGGTCAAATTTCAAGTAACTTGAATAACTAGTGCACTAGTCTTTAGGTTTTTGGTTTGGATTCCTTTTGAACTCTTTTCTTTTTGATCTTTTGAACACTTTAGGCTCTGTTTTATCTCTGTTTTCAGCCTCTAATTTTTTTTAAAATTTGAATCCACAAAAAGAGTGCACTAGAAGTAGGTTTACACTTGAAATTTTGAGTCACAAAAATTTTTATAAGATTTTCAATGGAATGTGATTTGAAAACTTAAGAACATAATAGAAACCTAACTCTAAAGAAACTTGCTAGGACTAATAGCAAATTATGAACACAATAAGGTAAAAGAAAAAGCACATATAGGTAGGCAAAAGAGAAGCAAAACCGAGAGCAATATGTAGACACAAAATTCAAAATAAAACTAGGTTAAACATGCTATTCAAGGAATTTGCAACATATAAAGACTAAACACAAACTTCTAAGACAAAACAAAGATTCAAAACCAAAATCTAAATGCAATGCATGAGGTCCAATCACGGACACATACAAGAATGGAGAGACTCAAAATAAAATCAAAAAAATAGCACAAGCAAATAATTCCTAAACAAGTTGATTGAGGAAGAAATTCAAGAACAATCAACAATGGATCTATGAACACAAGAACTTCAAAATATAGATCCGAAAATTGAAAAACTCAAACAAGACAAGACAAGAACACACAAACACAAAACGGACACAAAATTTTGAAGAACACTTATCTCCTTGAAGACCTTGCTCTTGATACCAAAATTGATAGCAAAACTAGGAGAAGTGAAAGATGTTCTTCTCCACGGATTTGCTTAGGCCGGATCTTCTTCAATGGAGGATGAATTCTTCAACTCAAGAACACTTGCAAGCTATGAACTCACGGATGAACTCAACCTAGAACTAGGAGGGAAGCATCCAAGCTCAAGCATCAATGGAGAGCACACTTCAAAGAGAAGGATTCTAGGTGAATTCCTAAGGTTTTTGAAGATGAACTCAAGGAGACTTTGAGAGGGAAACTCGGCACTATGACTCACAAATTTCATTAATCATTCAAAGTGAATACAAATTGTTTTAGGAGGGATCATATAGGTCACCGAATTTGGGAAGCCACTTGGCGCCACATGATAGGTCACATGTTGGCGCCAAGGTTTGAATTCAAATTCAAATTTGAATTCAAACCTTGTGTCACATGTGCATAGCCGATCATGTGTAGCTAAATGCAAATTAAGTTGAATTTGGTATGTATTTAGGGTTGCATTTCGGTGTCACACTTGTGAAGCCAAGGTGGTGCCAAAAGTGTGACCTAAATGCAACTTAAATCCATCCTAAATTTAACCTAATTTGTCCTAACTCAAATGAACTACTAATCCTCCTTAAACCCTAATCTAATGACCAAAATACAATGGTCTAGTGAATACAATGAATAGGAAAAAATATAAGAAGGAGAATGAGCCCAATATTGGGTATCAAAAGCCCAAAGCCCAAGAAGCCCAAAATTAAGCCCAATACACCTAAACCCTAATCTATGGTCAAAATACAAGACCAACAACAAAGTAAATTCCTATGCTAAGAAAATACATTCAAACATGGTGTTCATTCAATCATAGTCCAAGTGAGAAGCACCCTAGGCCCACCAAGCCCATTGGGCCCACTAAGCTCTGAAGCAGTCAAATCTTCAAGTAATCTCCTGGCCATTGCTCTAGTGGTTGGGCCTTTAGCCCATGCTCTTCCATCACCTACTTTGCAAAAACCACTAATCCATGGAGGGTCTCGTTTGAGATTAACATGGATTGGTGAGAATCATTTAATAAAATTGTTAGTTCGACAAGGTCTCAGTTTGAGAATAAGTCGTTCTAACAATCCACCACTTTTCGAACCATAAAAACGAGTCCAACCATCGTCGCGAATGCCAAGGTCCGTTTCGGCGGGTGGCGACAGATGGCGACTCCACTAGGGAAGCCTCGAGAGTCAGTCCCATTTAGTGATGGATTATTTCTAAAATGATAGTCTAAAATTACTTCATTACCCCTCGCTTGTATGATAATATGTTTTATCTAATTGGCTTTTAATAACTGTTGAATGTTTAAATTTTTGCAATTGTTTGAAATAAAAACTGCACACAAACCTTTGCACACAACAGTTCCCTCTATACCCGGGGGCATGAGTGGAAAGCCATAGGGAGTGGATGTTAGTACGGCCGGTTGTCGAATGGGTCTATAGGTGCCCGTAGACCATTGTCGGAAAACATCACTCAAGGTGAAAACCATGAACTCAAGTCCGACAGTGCGTTGGAACTTTCCATCGACTTACGACGAGAGGAATTGGGTCCCTATAATGGGGGCACCTTGGGGGCCTCAGACCAGTGAGAACAGTTAGAACCTCCTTGAATATGCACTTTTCTGCAGGATACCCCTACCTCGTGATTCGCTCGTGACTGTTCGTGGATGAGTGAATTGTTTGTGCATTGTTTATGTGACATTGTTTGAGCATACATTGCATTATTTAAACATACAACATTCCCCTTTAAAATAAGAATAAATAGGAATAAGAATCTTCCATTACATGGTGTTAACATCTACCTTCATCACATTCATATAGGTAGTTTCCCTTTTCACCCAAAAATACAAAAAAAAAAAAAAATACTCAAAGAAAAAAAGAAAAATATATTTATCCAAACCAAGCATTATCATGCATCATCTTAGGAGCATCCCGAAAACATGATAATGCTTAGTTGAATAAACACAATGCATGCATATTCAACGTCATCATCTCATGTCATGCATTCTTATCAAAGATCATGGAGGGATCTAGGTTTGCATTTCATACATCCCTCCCAATAAATCATTAATAAACATTAATAAAAAGAAAGAATTAATCGATGCGTATGTTCAAGATGGATCGCACGCCATTTGTTATTAAGTGTAAGCCAACAACCGCGCCAAGCGAGCGCACATCAACTCCGTTGTTGGTAATCAAGACGAATAAAGGGGAAGGTCCGACACCATTAAGGATCACTGCTCCAAGACCTTTTCCCTACGAATCGAATAAGGCTGTGCCTTGGATATACGACATCCATTCTTCTGCCGACAGCGATATCTCTAACATCGCTGGACTTGGGGGCATGACTAGGAGTGGCAGGATCTACACTCCCGAAGATCTTCATGATAAAGCTCCCAAGAATAAAGGAAAAGAAAAAGAAAAAGAAAAAACCGAGGAAAATAAAGAATCCGAGGAGGAGACAGACGAGCTGTTAAAGTATATCCGACAGAGCGAGTACTCCATCATGGATCAACTTCATAAGACGCCAGCAAAGATTACTCTGTTGTCGTTGATCCTATGCTCCGAACCGCATCGGCAAGCTCTGTTGAAAGTCTTGAACGAGGCATACGTGTCACACACTATCTCCCAAGACAAGTTTGAGGGGATTGTTAGTCACATCACGGCTAGTGATCACCTCTCTTTCACCGATGAAGAAATCCCCGCTAAGGGATCGAACCACAACAAGCCCTTGCACATCTCTGTAAAGTGCAAGGAATACCACATCGCTAAAGTCTTGGTGGATAATGGATCTTCCTTGAATGTGATGCCAAAAAGAACGTTCGATCAAATGGCAATCAAGGGAGTCCAAATGCGCCCGAGCAACATGATCGTTCGAGCTTTCGACGGTTCTAAAAGAGAAGTGGTGGGAGAGATCAATCTTCCTGTCGCCACCCGCCGAAACGGACCTTGGCATTCGCGACGATGGTCGGACTCTTTTTAATGTTTTGAAAAGTGGTGGATTGTTAGAACGACTTATTCTCAAACTGAGACCTTGTCGAACTAACAATTTTATTAAAATGGTTCACCAATCCATGTTAACCCCAAGCGGGACCCTCCATGGATTAGTGGTTTTCGCAAAAGGTAGGGTTCTTGGAGTCGCCACCAATGTTTTACTCAAAACATTGGAAAAAGGGATAAGGCAATTGATTTCATAAATCAACCTTGGTCATTACAACCAGAGTCGGGTAAGGGAGTCGGTTACGTGCGGGGAAGGTGTTAGCACCCCACAACGCCCCTTTCGGGTTCCCTATGACGGATTATTTCATAAATAACAGTGCAAAATTACTAAATTACCCCTATTTATTATAAACGATTATAAATTAAATATCTACATGATGACAAAATTAAATATGCGACAATCAGAAAGCAATAAAAGAAGGGATTTTAAGGAAAACCTCTTGAAGCGTGCTTTTATATATCTAAACAGATGTTAAGAGGCTTTTTGGCGCTCCCTCCCACTACACGCTCGCTCGCTCCTTCCCTAAAAATTAATCTTTACTATGGAAATCAAAAAGATTTCCCTTCGACTAGTTCGAATTCTCAAGCTAAATGCTCAGAACTCAAGAACTTCGTCGGATCGGCTCTCGGAGAGATTCCTAGGGCAGAACACTGCTCAAAAACCCCAGAATACTCAAGGAGAGAGTCCAAGAAGTGTGAAAAGTGTCAAATGACGTCCAAATGACGTCTTATTTATAGGGGTGAGGCGCAGTACGGCCCCTGGTGTCAATACGGCCCGTATTGAAGTTTTGAACTTCAATACGGCCGTATTGAATTTAATACGGCCGTATTGAGGTTCAAAAACATCAATACGGCCGTATTGGTTTCAGTACGGCCGTATTGCAGTTCAAAAATGCAATACGGGCCGTACTGAACTCCAAAGAGGCCGTATTGAGCTCCACTCCTCTCACTTTCTTATTTTTAGCTACTCTAAGACCTCTAAACCTACAGATAGTCATCCTATGGTCTTCTGGGAGTCCTTTTGGCTGACTTTCCATTGATCTTTGAGAGTCTTCGAGTCTTATTTCCGACCCGGACAATTTTAGGGGTCTACACTTCCAATCCAAATTGGACCCACCATCTTTAATGTCGAATTCCAAGTGATGGACATTACTCCCTCATACAGCTGTCTCCTCGGCCGACCTTGGATTCATGATGCGAAAGCTGTTCCCTCTACGCTCCACCAGAAAGTCAAAATCATAGTGGGTGACAAGCTGGTGACTGTACAAGCTGAAGATGACATACTCATCAGCAAGCCATCCGCCATACGTGGATGCTGCAGAGGAAGCTCTAGAGACCGTCTTCCAAGCATTGGAGATTGCCAATTTTGAAACGTTTCCCCGAGAAATGAAGAAGGTAGCCCATATGCTCACCAAGAATGGATACTTGCCCGGACAAGGACTTGGCAAGGACTCCCAAGGAATTCCCGAGCTACCCATCATCAAGGATAATCCGGGGAAACAAGGGTTAGGATACAACCCTATTAAAGATCAAAGGACGAAGAGGAACCAAGATCCTCCTCGACGTTCTTTAAGCCAGATCTTTAGGAAGGCCGGTTCACAAGCGTCAAGGCCGGTCGTCGTCGTCAAGTGTTTTTCTCCTTCCGATAGGGATGTATAGACCTGATGACTATTAGAGATTACTCCTCGGGGACAGCCCGACCCCCGAGCCTCGATAGGGCACATGTTTCCACTATGATTATAATAAAATCATTCTTTATTAGTTCTTATTGCTTCTTTTCTTGCTTGCAATAAATTTCTAGACCACATTATTTTAACCCTGTTTGAATAAGCATGAATGAGGTTAAAATTGTCTTAATAATAATAAACCCGCATCATTTTTATGTGGAAGTGTGTGTGACTGTCGCCACCGGCCCGAAACGGGCTTTCGGCATTCGCGATGGATGGTTGGACTCTTTTATTTGTTTAAAAATATGGATTGCTAGAATGACTTATTCTCAAACTGAGACCTTGTCAAACGAGCAATTTTATTAAAAGGCTCACCAATCCATGTTAATCCCAAGCGGGACCCTCCATGGATTAGCGGTTTTCATAAAAAGGAAGGGTTCATGGAGTCGCCACCAATGTTTTACTCAAAACATTGGAAAAAGAAGTTTAAGGCAATCGATTCAAAAATCGACTTCGGCCATGACAACCAGAGTCGGGTAAGGGAGTCGGTTACGCGTGGGGAAGGTGTTAGCATCCCACAGCGCCCCTTTCAGGTTCCCTATGACAGATTATTTCTAAAAATAATAGTGTGAAATTACTAAATTACCCCTATTTATTCTAAACAATTATAACTTAACTATCTACATGATGACAGTTAAATATACACACAGAAAGCAGTAAAAGGAAGGTCTTAAGAAGAAACCTTTGAAGCGTGCTTTTATATTCAAGTAAAACTGGGAAGCTTTTTGGCGTTCCCTCGCTCTACAAGCCCGCTCGCTCCCTCCTAGAAAATTTTAACTATGGAAATCCGGAGGATTTCCCTTCGACTCAGTTCGAGACTCAAGCAAAAAGCTCAGAACTCGAGAACTTTGTCGGATCAACTCTCCGAGTGATTTCTAGGCAGAGCACTGCTCAAAAAAACCCAGAATACTCAAGAAGAGGGTTAAAACTCAGTGTAAAAGTGTCAAATGACGTCCAATTGACTTCATATTTATAGGGATGAGGCGCAGTACGGCCTCTGGGGGTCAATACGGCCCGTATTGAGTTTTTGAACTACAATACGGCCGTATTGAATTCAGTACGGCGTATTGAATTCAGTACGGCCGTATTGAAGTTCAAAAAACCTCAATACGGCCGTATTGAGTTCAGTGCGGCCGTAGTGAACTTCAATCCGGCCGTATTGAGTTCAGTGCGGCCGTATTGTAGTTCAAAATGTTCAATACGGCCGTACTGAACTTTTGGGAGGCCGTATTGGGCTTCATTCCCTCCACTTCCTTATTTTGAGCTTATTACAAGACCTCTGGACCTACAGAGAATCCTCCTAGGGCCTTCCATGAGTCCTTCTGGCTGACTTTCCTTCAGTCCTCAAGAGTCTTCAAGCTTTATTTCCAACCCGGACAATTTTAGGGGTCTACAGCTGCCCCCCCTTTACTTAGTCGGACAGCCTTTTGGTGTACCGGCTGACAAGTAAAGGAGTTGACCCAATTGTCCGGGTGATGTGCCAACCTTCTGACTTGTAGCGTCTTCCGGTGGAAAATTGTTGAGTAGCCTCTCCAGGTTGTTGCATACCTCGGCGCTTCTGACAACCTCGGTAGCTAAGTTTACCCTCTCGAGGGTCAACTTCACTCGACGCCCGAGCCGGAAGTTGAACACCAACGTGCCTCTGACGACGCTGATGGTTGAGTACTGTCTCTCCAGACCTTGAGTACTGTCTCTCTAGACTTTGAGTACCGTCTCTCCAGACCTTGAGTACCGTCTCTCCAGACTCTGAGTACCGTCTCTCCAGACTCTGAGTACCGTCTCTCCAGACTCTGAGTACCGTCTCTCCAGACTCTGAGTACCGTCTCTCCAGACTTTGAGTACCGTCTCTCCAGACTTTGAGTACCGTCTCTCCAGACTCTGAGTACCGTCTCTCCAGACTTTGAGTACCGTCTTTCCAGACTTTGAGTACCGTCTCTCCAGACTCTGAGTACCGTCTCTCCAGACTCTGAGTACCGTCTCTCCAGACTCTGAGTACCGTCTCTCCAGACTTTGAGTACCGTCTCTCCAGACTTTGAGTACCGTCTCTCCAGACTTTGAGTATCGTCTCTCCAGACTTTGAGTACCGTCTCTCCAGACTCTGAGTACCGTCTCTCCAGACTTTGAGTACCGTCTCTCCAGACTTTGAGTACCGTCTCTCCAGACTTTGAGTACCGTTGATGTATGGAAAACCGCAAGTGTACGGTTGTCGTCAAGTAATAAATATCGAATCACAGGGACTACGTGTTTGACCTAGAATTACTAGTATTTTAATTTGAATTTTAAAACAGATTGAATTTTTGTTTTGAGATGATAAGATCAGATTTGATGGTAAAAGAGATAGTAATGCAATTAATGAATAAGATAAAACTTTAAGATAAGATAAGGAGATTTCCGGGAATCTAGGGTTCGCACAAAGAGTTCCAACAATATTGAATTATTATTTTCATTAATTAATTCTATTCCATCTTGAAGGTAGTCTTAACCTAATTTAATCCTTGCACCTTCTCAGGCTACGAGGACGTGTTTAATTAAAATTAATCTCTACTCTCGTGGTAATTACGTTCAATTAAACCCATTAAGATCTTTGTTAATCTATTGCTCCTCGAAAGCTTAAATCAACTCTCGTGATTTAACACTCAAGTTTGTTCCTTTAGGTTCCGATAATTAGGTTCTCCTCTCAGTTCATCCCTAATTATCTATGATTATGAAAATTAAGATTAATTGTTTATCATAATTATAATCAAGTTCTCCTCTCAGTTCATCCTTAATTAATGTTATTATGAAAACAATAATATTAAAGTTCATATATAAAATATAAAAGAACAGATCAAGAATTGGAATAAAATTAAGAAACTGAATAATGCATTAATAAAGAGGTTCTCAGAGGCTAAGCCCTGATCCCAGAAAAAGGGAAACTACTCACAGGAGTTCATAGTAGTTCTCCAAGAAAAGAAGAATAAAAGAAAAGCAAACCTTAGAGTCGATGGCACAGGCGCCCAACCTTCTCCAAGTGTCAAAAACTAAAAAAAACTGTCTCCGAAACCAAAAAATCCCCGTTCTAGGCTAACCTCATCTAATTTATAACCTAAAAGGGTAAAAAGGTAAAACTACCAAGATAAAAATTACAAAGATAAAATAAAAATAAAACATAAAACTTAAAAAGCTGGGACGCGAAGTGAATCACGGCCGTGACTGAGAATCACGACCGTGATCTTCTCTAGAGCACATCTATGAAGGGTCAGTGGCGTTCACGGGTGTGATTGGGAGTCACGGCCGTGATTTTCTCTGGTGAATCACGGGCGTGATTTAGAATCACGGCCGTGATTTTCCCTATAGCTCAGCATTTCCTCTTTAATTCTTAAATCTTGATCCTGCTCAGAGAAAACACAACACATACCAAGAAAAGCATAAAATAGGAAAATGATATAAAAATTTATTAAAAACATGAAAGATATGCATGATTATGCTATGAATTCTTGTGAATTAAAGTGCTAAAATACGAGTAAAATACACAACATCAACCGTCTCTCCAGACTTTGAGTACCGTCTCTCCAGACTTTGAGTACCGTCTCTCCAGACTTTGAGTACCGCCTCTCCAGACTTTGAGTACCGTCTCTCCAGACTCTGAGTACCGTCTCTCCAGACTCTGAGTACCGTCTCTCCAGACTCTGAGTACCGTCTCTCCAGACTCTGAGTACCGTCTCTCCAGACTTTGAGTACCGTCTCTCCAGACTTTGAGTACCGTCTCTCCAGACTTTGAGTACCGTCTCTCCGGACTTTGAGTACCGTCTCTCCAGACTTTGAGTACCGTCTCTCCAGACTTTGAGTACCGTCTCTCCAGACTCTGAGTACCGTCTCTCCAGACTTTGAGTACCGTCTCTCCAGACTTTGAGTACCGTCTCTCCAGACTTTGAGTACTGTCTCTCCAGACTTTGAGTACCGTCTCTCCAGACTTTGAGTACCGTCTCTCCAGACTTTGAGTACCGTCTCTCCAGACTTTGAGTACCGTCTCTCCAGACTTTGAGTACCGTCTCTCCAGACTCTGAGTATCGTCTCTCCAGACTCTGAGTACCGTCTCTCCAGACTCTGAGTACCGTCTCTCCAGACTCTGAGTACCGTCTCTCCAGACTTTGAGTACCGTCTCTCCAGACTCTGAGTACCGTCTCTCCAGACTTTGAGTACCATCTCTCCAGACTTTGCTTCGGTTGTCTCTGACGACCTAGGCAAATGAGTTTGCCCTCTCCAGGGTCTGCGTCCGTGTCTTCTGATCACTTCGGCAATGCGAGTTTACCCTCTCCAGGGATCTGAGATGATTTTTTGTCTCCACAGTCCACTATGCTGCTTCGATGGTTTTTTCTGATTTTGTGCCACTGAGGGCTGGATAACGCAGGGATCCGTCTAGGGGATGTGCAGTCATTCATAGGTTCTTGTGCCCCAACTTGCATTTGCATAGTTGGTACCCATGGGGAATTTCTGACTCCTTGGGGTGTAGACACAGATGCTCTTCTTGAATTGAGCGATGCCTTATGTTTGGCTGACGTCCTTTGACGTTGGTGGACTATCCCGGTTATCCTTATTCGGGTATCTCTTTTGGATTTTCTGATTTTTGCTGCCTCTGTGTAGGCTGTTATCCGCTGGGGGATTCTGTCGTTCAATTCTTGACTGGCCTCTTCTGTTAGGCAAATCATCTTGATGTTCGGTGTTTGGCTGGATGCCGAATTCCGCTTGGGGAATATTTATTGATATTTTTTTATTTTTCTCCTTTTGTAGGGGTGCCTCTTGAGTAGGCGACTGGGGATTTGGGGATCTTATGTATCCCAGAGTATTATTTAGGAAGCCTCTGCAGGCTTAGCCTCACTCAGCGCTTGAGTCAGAGAGCTATCTTCCACTGAGGAAGTTTCAAGTCCTTTGACTAAATATTTTGCTTGGATGATCGCGCTTCCATTGGGGATTTTGACGATCTTGCTTTGATAGCTCTCGCTGGGGATTTGTTCCATGAGCTTAAGCTGAGGTTTCTCTGGGGAGTATTATTTCTGCGAGCCTCTCCAGGCTCATTTATTCTGTACAGTTGGGGAGTATTATTTCAGCAAGCCTCTCTAGGCTCAATTATTCTGAGAGAGTATTGTTTCGGCAAGCCTCTCCAGGCTCAGTTATTCTGAGAGAGTATTATTTCGGCAAGCCTCTCCAGGCTCAGTTATTCTGAAGGAGTATTATTTCGGCAAGCCTCTCCAGGCTCAGTTATTCTGATGAGGGAGTATTATTTCGGCGAGCCTCTCCAGGCTCAGTTATTCTGAGAGAGTATTATTTCGGCAAGCCTCTCCAGGCTCAGTTATTCTGTATGAGTATTATTTCGGCAAGCCTCTCCAGGCTCAGTTATTCTGAGAGAGTATTATTTCGACAAGCCTCTCCAGGCTCAATTATTCTGTACAATTGGAATCTTTGCCTTTTTTTGTCGAATTTTGACTTTTTCTGTATTTTTGCCTTTTTTGTCATTTTTTGGCTTTTTCTGTATTTGATTGCTTTTTCTGTCGATTTGCGGCTTTTTTTGTTGACCGCTGCCATACACAAGCAATTTTTCCTATTTTTCTGTTTTATGCAATTGCCTCATGAAGAGGTCTTTGAAAATTTCTTTGTGGCTAATACGGCCATATCCATTTCAGTACGCCCGTATTGAGTTGAAAATTTGTTCATAACCCTATTTTTAGTACGGGTGTACTGAACATGATACGGGCGCATTTGTTTTTTCTGAAGTTTGATTTTTTTTTTTTTTTTTTTTAATAAACAGAGAATAAGTGATCTTCCATTACACCTATCATCTGTATGCATGTATGCGGTATGATGCACCTAATTCTATTTGATTTATCTTTCAAAAGAATTAACCGATGCGTTTTTTGTTTGGATTTTGCCATTCCTCAAGACGGACTGTGCGCTGCCGACTTCAATAACCGAGGAATGATGCGTATTTGATTTTGGTGTCATCAACCAAATGATTTTCCTTTCCTTTAGAAGATGTGTCAACCCTCCTATTGACTACTATATCTCCATGTTTCCACTAGATTATTCAAAAATCGTTTGGGACAAGAGAGAAAAGAAGGAAAGGATATTTTTTTCGAAAGTTTGTGTTTTAGAGGGGATTATTATTTTTTGAAAAATGGATTTTGTAAGAATGGCTTGGCCAATGGTAGGCTTAAGTGTTTAGGCTTGTTTGATTAAACACTTATGAAGTTAAGCACGTCTTGGTTATTAACGTTTGTGATTTGATAACTTGGATAGCTTTTCTTGAGCCCCTTTGTTGAATTCAGTTGGTGGTACCATCATGGATTTATTCTGTTTTTCGATTGCCCTAACTTTTGCCTAAAACACCCATTTGTGGAGTTTTAGCGGGCTTTTGTTTTTGTTCATTATTTTGTAACCCTAATTTTTGCCTAGGTCACCCTTTTGTGGGATTCCTAGCGGGTCTTTTGCTCTTATTTTTGCGCAGCCCCCTTTTTGGGTTTCCTGCCGAGCTTTTTTGTTTTTATGGTTCTTGTTTTTAAAGGATTTTCTTTTTATCCATGATGGCACTTGTCGAGGCCAAGGTAAGGTGCTCTAAGTTGTCACGCACACTTCCACATAAAAATGATGCGGGTTTATTGTTATTAAGACAATCTTAACCTCATTCATGTTTATTCAAACAGGGTTAAAAATAATGTGGTTTAGAAATTTATTGTAAGCAAGAAGAGAAGCAGTAAGAAATAATAAAGAATGATTTTATTATAATCATAATGGAAACATGTGCCCTATCGAGGCTCGGGGGTCGGGCTGTCCCCGAGGAGTGATCTCTAATAGTCATCAGGTCTATACATCCCTATCAGAAGGAGAAAAGCACTTGATGACAACGACCGGCCTTGACGCTTGTGAACCGGCCTTCCTAAAGATCTGGCTTAAAGAACGTCGAGAAGGATCTTGGTTCCTCTTCGTCCTTTGATCTTTATTAGGGTTGTATCCTAACCCTTGTTTCCCCGAATTATCCTTGATAATGGGTAGCTCGGGAATTCCTTGGGAGTCCTTGCCAAGTCCTTGTCCGGGCAAGTATCTGTTGTAGGCTACCTTCTTCATTTCTTGGGGAAACGTTTCAACATTGGCACTTTCCAATGCTTGGAAGGCGGTCTCTAGATTTTCCTCCTCGGATTCTTTTATTTTCCTTTCCTTTATTCTTGGGAGCTTTTATCATGAAGATCATTGGGAGTGTAGATCCTGCCACTCCTAGTCATGCCCCCAAGTCCAGCGATGTTAGAGAAATCGCTGTTGGCAGAAAAATGGATGTCATATATCCATGGCACAGCCTTATTTGATTCATAGGGAAAAGGCCTTGGAGTAGTGATCCTTAACGGTGTCGGACCTTCCCCTTTGTTCGTCTTGATTACCAACAACGAAGTTGTCGTGTGCTCGCTTGGCGCAGTTGTTGGTTTGCATTTGATAACAAATGGCGTGCGATCCACTCTTTGATTATACGCATCGATTAATTCTTTCTTTTTATTAATGTTTATTATTAAATTACTTGGAGAGATGTATGCAAATGAATGACTATGAAATGCAAGGGCAATTGAGAGATTTCATAAATCAAAAACTTGATTTCATTGATCATAAAAAGTGTACAACTTATCATACGATGCTTTGAAGCAATTTTTTACAATATGAGAAAAGCCGGTAAAAACCCACAGGCGGGTTCATATTTCTTCTCCATTCGTCTTCGGCTTCCTCTACATGGCGTGCCATTGCTTCAACTTGCGTATGGACCGCTTGGCTCATATCATCACTGATCTTCTGAGCGTCCTTCACTTTTTGAATGTGATAGTTGATCATGGCCTGCAGCTCATTGAGCTCGTCTTCGGCTCGATCCTTCTCCTCTCGGAGTCTAGCCATTTGTGCTAGTCCTTCCCTTTCCCTCTTGCGGAAGTTGGAAAGGCTTGCGATTTGTTGTTGAGCAACTTCCCGCCATTGTTGTGCGTCGGATCGAGTCAAGAGCAGATCGTCTTGCATGTCCTTGATCAACTGTGCCTGCCTTGCATACTCGGCTTCAAGGCGTGCTATCTTTGCGTTAATTTCTTGGAGTTGACTACTCGGTTCAACCTTTGGCATTTTGGATGCCCGAGTAGCCTCCTCATTGAGGTTAGCACATTCATCCTTGAGCCGCTCTATCTCGTGGTCTTTCTTCTTGCATTGCCTTTGTAGACCATCAATGATGAAACTGGATTCTTCATTTTTCTCTTCAAGAACTCTCATCTGAGCTCCCATAATTTCCAGCTTCTTGGTCAAGGCGTCGAATTGTTCTTGCATTAACCTCCTTGTGGTTGCGGTTGCGCAAGAGGTGGATGGTTGAGACACCCCCCTCTCGCTCCTCCATATCTCGTAGTCGGTGGAGGCGGATACCCGAGGCTTTCCAAGCTCTCGATCTCCCTCATAGATTGGTTTCTCCCACGCTCTAATGACAGCGTGCATATCCCTCTGATGCTCGGAATCAAAGGAGAAACACAACCCTCCAAGCTCCTCTTTAGTAGGAATAATTTGAGTCCTCATTAGTTGTCTCATAACCAATCTAGGTGAGTAGGCTATGCAACCTCTGAGGCCCATCAATGGTATGCTTGGATAACTGCCGCATCTTGTCAATACATTACTTGGACGGAACCAAAGACAAACCCACGTGAAGTGCTCAATACTCCACTGTTCCATCTCTTCCTTCCCCTCGGAAGCATATCGGCGGCGTACGGGGATCTTCGAAAAACTCCTCAACGGATCAGGCAAGGTCCCCATGTGACTAGAGGCATAGAAGTGTGTGATGCCCCACACATACAACAAGGAGGTGCAGCATCGGATAGTCTTCCCTTGCTTCTGTTGAGATAGGTTAACAGAAAGCAAGGTGTCGGCAAGAATGGCAGGCACGGGACTCTTCATGTGTACATCCCAAGCGAAGAAGGCGTCCATAGCAGCATGGTCCACTGTGTTAGCGTGAAAGGGGAATAAGATCGTCCCAAACACGGCTAACGCTAGAGTCTTGTTGAAAGCTAACCAATCTCCCTCACCAGCCAAGGAAGAAAGGTGGTCTTCAATCATAGCAAGCTTCCAACCCCTGATACTGCCGTTCCCCACTAAAGCGGATGATCGTGATGGCAGTTTGACTTGAGTTGCGACCCTCTCTACGGCCACATGATTTCCATGGAAGATATAGACCCCTGCTGATTTGGGCCATCGTAGCATGAGCTCATACTCCTCGAGAGTAGGAACTAAGTCAAACTGGGGGAACTCGAAACAATGCAGATCGAGACTCCAAAAATGGACCAAGGCTCTCAGAAAAGCTGGATCCACACAAATCTTCATCAAATCGAGAACTTGTCCATAAGATTTTTCAAACTCCACACAAGCCTCTCGTGGCATCAAGGAACAGAGGTGATCCAACCTCTCGGCACGGTACAATAAGAAGTCCACTTTCTTCAATTGCCCTTGTATTCCCCTAGATCCCTCCATAATCTACAATAAAATGCATGATATGAAATGGTGATGTTGAATATGCATGCATAGTGTTTATTTAACTAAGCATTATCATGTTTTCGGGATATTCCTAAAATGATGCATGATATTGCTTGGTTTGGATAAATAACCCTTTTTTCTTTTTCCTTTTTGAATATATATTTTTTTGTATTTTTAGGGTGAAAAGGGAAACTACCTATATGAATGTGATGAAGGTAGATGTTAACACCATGTAATGGAAGATTCTTATTTCTATTTATTCTTATTTTAAAAAGGAATAGGAATGTTGTATGTTTAAAGAAATGCAATGTATGCTCAAACAATTTCACATAAACAATGCACAAACAATTCACTCATCCACGAACAGTCACGAGCGAATCACGAGGTAGGGGTATCCTGCAAAAAAGTGCATATTCAAGGTGGTTCTAACTGTTCTCACCGGTCTGAGGCCCCCAAGGTGCCCCCATTATAGGGACCCAATTCCTCTCGTCGTAAGCCGATGGAAAGCTCCAACGCACTGTCGGACTCGAGTTCATGGTTATCACCTTGAGTGATGCTTTCCGACAACGGTCTACGGGCACCTATAGACCCATTCGACAACCGGCCGTACTAACATCCACTCCCTATGGCTTACCACTCATGCCCCCGGGTATAGAGGGAACTGTTGTGTGCAAAGGTTTGTGTGCAATTTATATTTCAAACAATTGCAGAAACTAAACATACAACAGTTATTAAAGCCATATAAATAAAGCATGTTATCATACAAACAAGGGGTAATAAAGTAATTTTAACTATTATTTGTTAAAAATAATCTGTCACTAAATGGGACTGACTCTCGAGGCTTCCCCAGTGGAGTCGCCATCTGTCGCCACCGGCCCGAAACGGGCTTTCGGCATTCGCGATGGATGGTTGGACTCTTTTATTTGTTTAAAAATATGGATTGCTAGAATGACTTATTCTCAAACTGAGACCTTGTCAAACGAGCAATTTTATTAAAAGGCTCACCAATCCATGTTAATCCCAAGCGGGACCCTCCATGGATTAGCGGTTTTCATAAAAAGGAAGGGTTCATGGAGTCGCCACCAATGTTTTACTCAAAACATTGGAAAAAGAAGTTTAAGGCAATCGATTCAAAAATCGACTTCGGCCATGACAACCAGAGTCGGGTAAGGGAGTCGGTTACGCGTGGGGAAGGTATTAGCACCCCACAGCGCCCCTTTCGGGTTCCCTATGACAGATTATTTCTAAAAATAATAGTGCGAAATTACTAAATTACCCCTATTTATTCTAAACAATTATAACTTAACTATCTACATGATGACAGTTAAATATACACACAGAAAGCAGTAAAAGGAAGGTCTTAAGAAGAAACCTTTGAAGCGTGCTTTTATATTCAAGTAAAACTGGGAAGCTTTTTGGCGTTCCCTCGCTCTACAAGCCCGCTCTCTCCTTCCTAGAAAATTTTAACTATGGAAATCCGGAGGATTTCCCTTCGACTCAGTTCGAGACTCAAGCAAAAAGCTCAGAACTCGAGAACTTTGTCGGATCAACTCTCCGAGTGATTTCTAGGCAGAGCACTGCTCAAAAAAACCCAGAATACTCAAGAAGAGGGTTAAAACTCAGTGTAAAAGTGTCAAATGACGTCCAATTGACGTCATATTTATAGGGATGAGGCGCAGTACGGCCTCTGGGGGTCAATACGGCCCGTATTGAGTTTTTGAACTACAATACGGCCGTATTGAATTCAGTACGGCCGTATTGAAGTTCAAAAAACCTCGATACGGCCGTATTGAGTTCAGTGCGGCCGTAGTGAACTTCAATCCGGCCGTATTGAGTTCAGTGCGGCCGTATTGTAGTTCAAAATGTTCAATACGGCCGTACTGAACTTTTGGGAAGCCGTATTGGGCTTCATTCCCTCCACTTCCTTATTTTGAGCTTATTACAAGACCTCTAGACCTACAGAGAATCCTCCTAGGGCCTTCCATGAGTCCTTCTGGCTGACTTTCCTTCAGTCCTCAAGAGTCTTCAAGCTTTATTTCCGACCTGGACAATTTTAGGGGTCTACAGTGACAACTTGGAGCACCTTTCCTTGGCCTCGACAAGTGCCATCATGGATAAAAAGAAATCCTTTAAAATAAAAGAAGCTCGGCAGGAAACCCAAAAAGGGGGCTGCGCAAAAATAAGAGCAAAAGACCCGCTAGGAATCCCACGAAAGGGTAACCTAGGCAAAAGTTAGGGTTGCAAAAATAAACAAAAACAAAGGTCCGCTAAGACACCACAAAAGGGTGTTTTAGGCAAAAATGAGGACAATCAAAAAGCGAAAATAAATCCATGATGGTACCATGAACCGAATTCAAAAAGAAAGGTTCAAGGGAAGCTATCTAAGTTGTCAAATCACAACATCAATAACAAGACTTTATTAACTTCATAAGTGTTTAATCAAACAAGCCTAAACACATGAGCCTACCTTGGCCAGCCATTCTTACAAAAACCATTTTCAAAATAATAATAATCCCCTCTAAAACACAAACTTTTGAACAAAAAGAATATCTTTCCTTTCTTTTCTCTTGTCCCAAACGATTTTAGAATAATCTAGTGGAAACATGGAGATATAGTGGTCAATAGGAGGGTTGACATGTCTTCTAAAGGAAGGGAAGGATCACTTGGTTGATGACACCAATCTCGATATAACACGCATCATTCCTCGGTTACATAAATCGGCAGCGCACAGCCCGTCTAGAGGAATGGCAAAATCCAAGCAAAGAAACGCATCGGTTAATTCTTTTGAAAAAATAAATCAAATAGAATTAGGTGCATCATACCGCATACATGCATACAGATGATAGGTGTACTGGAAGATCACTTATTCTCTGTTTATTGAAAAAACAAACAAAAAAACAAAAAAAACAAAAAAACAAAAAATATAAACTTCAGAAAAAACAATGCGCCCGTACCATGTTCAGTACACCCGTACTAAAATCAGGGTTATGAACAAATTTTCAACTCAATACGGGCGTACCGAAATGAATACGGTAGCATTGGCCATAACGTCCACACCAATACGGGCGTATTGAATTCAATACGGCCCGTATTGGCCCATTCTCATTCATCACAACATCTTCATTCCTCTGCATACTTCATCTGTGAGTGTGTTTGAGATCCTTCCGTACAGAAAAAGCCAAAAATCAACAAAAAAGGCAAAAATACAGAAAAAGCCGAAATCAACAAAAAAGGCAGACATTCAGAAAAAACAATAAATCGTACAGAATAACTGAGCCTGGAGAGGCTTGCCGAAATAATACTCCCCCATCGTACAAGAATAACTGAGCCTGGAGAGGCTTGCCAAAATAATACTCCCTCATCATACAGAATAACTGAGCCTGGAGAGGCTTGCCGATATAATACTCCCCAATCGTACAGAATAATTGAGCCTGGAGAGGCTTGCCGAAATAATACTCCCCAGAGACATCTCAGCTCACACTCTTGGACCAAATCCCCAGTAAGAGCTATCAAAGCAAGATCGGTAAGATCCCCCAATGGAAGCAATGATCATCTGAACAGAACATCCGAGTCAAAGGACTTTGACTTCCTCAGTGGAAGATAGCTTTCCAACTCGAGCGACGAGTGAAGCTAAGCCTGAAGAGACTTTCTAAATAATACTCTGGGATACATAAGATCCTCAATCCCCATTCGCCTACTCAGAGGCACCCCTTCAAAAAGAGAAAAATCAAAAAACATCAATAACCATTCCCCAAGCGGAATCCGGCACTCAGCCGAACACCGAACATCAAGATAATTCGCCTACTTAGAGGCACTCCTTCAAAAAGAGAAAATAAAAAAAAAAGATCAATAATCATTCCCCAAGCGGAATTCGGCATTCAGCCAATCATTGAACATCAAGATGATCCGCCTAACAGAAGAGGCTAATCAAAATTAACGACAGAATACCCCAGCGGATAACAGCCTACACAGAGGCAACAAAACCAGAAAATCAAAAAGAGTCACCCGAATAAAGATAACCGGGATACTCCACCAACGTCGAAAGGACGTCAGCCAATCATAAGGCATCGCTCACATCAGAACGAGCATCTTTGTGTCTGCATCCCCAAGGAATCAGAAATTCCCCAATGGACACCAACTACGCAATGAAAAGTTGGGACACGAGAACCTATGAGTAACTGCACATCCCTTAGACGGATCCCTGCGTTATCTAGCCCTCAGCGGCACCAAAATCAAAAAACAACCGTCGAAGCAGCATCGTGGACTGTGGAGACAAAATCATCACAAATCCCTGGAGAGGAGATACTCACGCTACCCCGTCGTCACAAACACGGAGGTATGCAGCTTCCAGCTCGAAGGACGAGCGAAGCTAAGCCTGGAGAGGCGGTACTCACGCTACCCCCGTCGTCACAAACACGGAGGTATGCAGCTTCCGGCTCGAAGGACGAGCGAAGCTAAGCCTGGAGAGGCGGTACTCACGCTACCCCCGTCGTCACAAACACGGAGGTATGCAGCTTCCGGCTCGAAGGACGAGCGAAGCTAAGCCTGGAGAGGCGGTACTCACGCTACCCCGTCATCACAAACACGGAGGTATGCAGCTTCCGTCTCGAAGGACGAGCGAAGCTAAGCCTGGAGAGGCGGTACTCACGCTACCCCGTCGTCACTGTAGACCCCTAAAATTGTCCGGGTCGGAAATAAGACTCGAAGACTCTCGAAGATCAAAGGAAAGTCAGCCAAAGGGACTCTTAGAAGACCGTGGGATGACAATCTGTAGGTTTAGAGGTCTTAGAGTAGCAAAAAATAAGAAAGTGGAGGGAATGAAGCCCAATACGTGTTGAAGATTGAAGAATCTACATCTGGAAGATGTTCCCTAGAAGTTTTAGTTTTGATGTTTTGCTCATGTTGCTTTTTATTTTAAGCCTATGTCAAAAGGATAATGTATTGATTGTTTAAAAGATTAGGCTTGTATGTGTTTGTTTGTTATGTGTTAAAAATTAGTAATTAACATGAAGGTGAAAATATCATAATACTCATTTTTCTTATTTCATTCATTGTTGAGAACATGAAGTATTAATTTACTGAGTGTTTGAGACTTTAAATGAAAACTTGAAAACATCAGAAATTTTCTGAGTTAAGGAATAGATTACCTGAACTGGTAATAGATTACCTGAACTGGTAATAGATTACCTGACTCATGTTGAAAAACTGATTGATACTGGAATAATCGATTACCATATGTGGTAATAGATTACCAAACTGATTCTGATGATTTCAAGAGGAAAAAGGATCGTGTTAATCGATTATCTCTTTAAAGTAATCGATTACCTCTGTTCCAAATGTGAGTTTTGTGTTATTTTGGCATCGTGTTAATCGGTTACCATGTTAGGTAATAGATTAAAACAGGAGCTGAAACAATTAGTTCAGTTATTCTAACTCGTGGTAATAGATTACCATCACAGGTAATAGATTATCTCTGTTATGAATATAACTGAAATAACTGTTTCCTTGCACATGAAAATTGTCTTTAAATAAGATTAAAACTGAAGCTTTTAAAAAAAAAGAATTTTCACAAACGAAAAAAGAGAGATACTTACACGAACTAGAGAGATTTTTTTAATAAACATTATCTGCAGAAACTGAACTTTAAAGATTCTTGGTAATTGATAAATTCAATCTTTACATATCTTGTATTAATTGTGTTATTCAAATCTTGTTGGATAAGCTGTGCATTTATAACTCTGAATTACTTTTTATGTTTAAAGGTTTGTTTTAAATCAAGATTTGTTTGGTAAAGATTTAGAAAGCAAACAAGAAAAGGAAAAATAACATAGAATCTATTCAACCCCCCCTTCTAGATTCTAACCGTAGGGACCAACAATTGGTACCAGAGCTGTATCTTGTAAAACATTCAAGACTAGATCTTTAGAAAGGTTAGATGGCTGGTAATCAATTACCGTTTGCTGAAGGTGCTTCAATAAACAGACCCCCATTGTTTTGTGGAGATAACTATCCCTTTTGGAAAGTTAGAATGAAAATTTTCATGGAATCTGTTCATAGAAATATTTGGCAGGCTGTAATCACAGATTACAAAATACCCACTAAGATAGAGGGAGGAAAAGAAATTGAGAAACCATATGATAGCTGGGATCAAAGTGAAATTAGAAGAGCAGAGAATGATGCAAAAGCTTTAAATATCATACATTCTGCACTAAATTCTGATGAATTTTTTAGAATTTCAGCTTGTTCTACAGCAAAGGAAGCTTGGGATTTAATCCAAGTAACACATGAAGGAACTCCAGAAGTGAGAAGAGCTAGAAAGAACACACTCATTCAGGAATATGAAACCTTCAGAATGAATCAAGGTGAAACTTTCATGGATATGCAAAAGAGGTTCATTCACATAATAAATCACCTAAAAGGATTAGGGAAAGACTTCGTGGAAGAAGAAGTAAATGTCAAAATCCTGAAGTCACTAAACAGAAGATGGCAACCAACTGTCACAGCAATTACAAAGTCAAAGAACTTAGCTCAGATGACAAGTCCTGAGTTATTTGGAAAGCTAAGAGAATATGAGATGGATCTGTCAAGGATTGCTGATGAAGAACAAAAAGATAAAAAGGCAAAAGGTCTGGCCTTAAAGGTAAAAGAATCCTCAAGTGATGAAGAGGATAGCAGCAATGAAAGTTCTGAACAAGAAGAATTAAATCTAATGGTGAAGAATTTCAGAAAATTCATGAGAAGGAAGAACAACAATAAGAGATTCTCCAGTCAGAAGAAATCCTTCAAGAAGAATGAAAACTCATCTCCAAAGTTCAAATGTTTTGAATGTGGAAAAGCTGGACACATGAGAGCTGACTGTCCAAGCCTGAAAAAGAATGAGGAGACAAAACAAAAGTTCAGATCAAAGAAAAAGAAAGCATACATAGCATGGGAAGAGAATGCCTCAACAACTTCAAGTGATAGTGATGAGGATCAGGAAGCAAATCTCTGTCTCATGACCAAACATAATTCAAATTATGAGGTATATGATTCTGACTCATCTATTGACTCGTATGATGAATTGCAAAATGCATTTGCTGAACTGTATGCTGAAGCAAAGAAATTAGAAAAATCAAATAATGTTTACAAAAAGAAAATGACACACATGAAAGATAAAATTTCTGATTTAGAGAATGATAACAGGAAACTACTTTCAGATATCTCTAAACTAAAGTCACCATGTGAGAACTGTGAAACATTGTATGCTGCATTAAAAGCAAAGGATAAAGAAAAACAGAATGTTAATGTTATGAAATCCATTAATTCCCACTCATGTAACTATTGTATGAAATCTGGTCATAACTACTACAGATGCATGATAAGGAAATTTGGCATTCCTAGTGGAAAATATAAATGGATTAAGAAATTAGATTATGTACACACTGATTCTCCAGGACCCAAGATCCATTGGGTACCAAAATCAAATTGAATAACTTGTGTTGCAGGTGTGCTTGAGAGCAAAGCAATCAATGTGGTACTTAGACAGCGGCTGCTCAAGACACATGACAGGAGATAAAAGCAAATTTATCTCATTACAGGAAAAAGAAGGAGGATCTGTAACATATGGAGATAACAACAAAGGCAGAATACTAGGCTCAGGCAGTGTTGGAAAATCTCTTAATGATGAAGATGAGATAGGTGACAGTATTACACAAGAAGAAGAAAAACTGGAACTACAGCAGAAAACACCATCTGAAGACACATCACTACCCAAAGAATGGAGGAAACCCAAAGATCTATCTCTGGATAACATTCTTGGAGATATAAATAAGGGAGTTTCTACTAGACACTCTTTTAATCTTCTAAGTGATGATATGGCATTTGTTTCTCAAATTGAACCATTATGTGTGGAACATGCATTAAAAGATGAATTCTGAATAATGGCCATGCATGATGAACTGAATCAATTCAAAAGAAATGATGTTTGGATTTTAGTTCCTTTCAATAAGAATATGAATGTCATTGGTACAAAATGGGTTTTCAGAAACAAACTAAATGAAGAAGGTGTTATAGTTAAAAATAAAGCTAGATTAGTAGCCAAAGGATACAATCAACAGGAAGGTATAGACTTTGGTGAAACATATGCTCCAGTTGCTAGATTAGAAGCTGTTAGGCTTTTACTTGCATTTGCTTGTGTGTTTGATTTCAAACTATATCAAATGGATGTGAAAAGTGCATTTTTAAATGGTTTAATTGATGAAGAAGTTTATGTAGCTCAACCACCTGGTTTTGTTGACTGCAAGTTACCTAAGCATGTTTACAAGCTCAAGAAAGCTTTGTATGGACTGAAACAAGCTCCAAGGAAATGGTATGAAAGGCTGAGTAAGTTTCTACTAACTCATGACTTTCAAAGAGGTAATGTTGATAAAACTCTTTTCATAAAGAGAAAATCAAAAGATATTCTGCTGATTCAGATTTATGTTGATGATATAATATTTGGATCAACTAACCAATCTCTTTGTGGAGAATTTGTTTCCAATATGCAGAAGGAGTTTGATATGTCTATGATGGGAGAATTAAGCTTCTTCCTAGGACTACAAGTCAAACAAATGGAAAATGGAATTTTTCTACATCAAACTAAATATAGCAAAGAACTGTTAAAGAAATTTGATATGGAGAATTGTAAGATATCAAATACTCCTATGTCTACTAATTGTTATCTAGATAGTGATATTGCAGGAAAAGATGTTGAAGAATCAATGTATAGAGGGATCATTGGATCTCTTCTGTATCTAACAGCTAGCAGACCTGACATCATGTACAGTGTATGTGTATGTGCTAGATTCCAATCAAAACCAAAGGAATCACATCTGAAGGCTGTAAAGAAAATACTGAAGTATTTGAAAGGCACAATCAATGTTGGATTGTGGTATCCTAAAGGTACTTCTCCATCTTTAACTGGTTACTCTGACTCCGATTTTGCTGGTTGTAAATTGGATAGGAAAAGTACAAGTGGAACGTGCCACACGTTTGGAGAATGTCTCATATCGTGGCAGAGCAAGAAACAAGCTTGTGTAGCACTCTCAACTGCTGAAGCTGAGTATATAGCTGCTGGAAGCTGCTGTGCTCAGTCAATTTGGTTTAAACATCAACTTCAAGACTTTGGTTTGAAGATTGATCACATACCACTGAAGTGTGACAACACAAGTGCAATTAACATTTCAAGGAATCCTATTCTACACTCAAGAACTAAGCACATTGAAGTTAGACATCACTTTATCAGAGATCATGTAGAGAAAGGAGACTGTGACATCAAATTCATAATGTCAGAAGATCAACTTGCTGACATCTTTACAAAGCCTCTACCAAAGGAAAGATTTTTCAAGCTAAGAACCAATCTTGGTATCATTAGTGAGTCCAATCTATCCTAAATCTCATAATTAAAGTATGATTGTGTGAATATGCATGAAATTGCTAAGCACTTATAGGTTTAAACTTGATGTATGTGCACTCATAATAGGAAATCACACAAAACACAGTATGCCCTGTATCTGCACACATTTCACTGTGATAATCGATTACCATACGGGTTAATCGATTACCACTCACTCACTTGCATAATTACCCTGTTTCAGTTGCGAGATAATCGATTACCAACTGGGTTAATCGATTACCTGACGCGAACCCCTGTGTTTTTTTTTTAAGTACTCAAAAACCCTCTCTTAATCTGTTTCGAATTCAAATTAATTCAAAACTCTCTCCATTTTTGCTTCAAACTAAAACGAACGAAACCCCTGGTTCCCTTTTCTATCTCAAAATCTCTTTCAAAACCTAACCCTAAGCCCCATTCATGGAAAGTCTTGGCAAAGGAAAGCGTGTAAAGCACACAGCCAACAGAGATTACCCTCGTCCTACTACTCAAGGTCAAGGTACATCTAAAAAGAAGAAACAAGAGTCCTCTCGTCCAGAACCTGAAGAAGAATATTCTCATTCGTGGTTCACAAGGAAGTCTCAAGAGGAAACTTTCAATGAGTCTTTTGCTTGCAAAGACATTGTGGCTCCAAAGGTACTCTACTCGTCTTGGCTTATAGAGCAAGGTTTTACATTTCCTACTCTGTTATCTTGTCAAGGAGTTAGCAAATTTGTTGGGTTAAGTGGACTGTACTACCCTGATCTTGTTAGGGTCTTTTACTCAAATTTGGGAAGAGATGAAAATGGTGCTTTGGTTTCAGAAGTTAAAGGAATAAAAGTTACTCTATCTGCTGATGTATTTTTGAAGATTGGTGGATTAACCAGAAATGGTATTAAACCTACCTTCAATGAATTAAAGATGAAAAATTTCTCAATAGATAAAGATACATTTTTTATAAGTATGCTGAGGGATGTTTCAGCCTGGGAGGCTAATAAAGAATACAAAAGAAAAGAAAAGAGGAAAATTACATATAATGCTGGAGGTCTACGAATGGAAGATAGACTCCTACATTATGTAATTGTCTGGATTCTGGCAGCAAGGGGGAGCAATCACGCACAAATCAGTGAAGAAGATATGGCACTGCTCGCAGCTTTTAAGAACAACATTCAAGTTGATTGGGTATATGTGGTAGAAGACATAATGCTAAAGACAAGGAGGTTAATGGACTGCAAGTGTCCATATGCTGTGTTCATAAGCAAGGTATTGGTGTTCTATAAAGTTCCCTTAATTGGTGAAGCAAGAGAGGTCACCAGAGATGTTCATGATATCAAGGATAGAGCTCTGAAAATGATGAAGCTAGTGAAAACAGATGCTGGTTGGATAGCAAAGGAAGATGTTCCTACTGCTGAGACTACAGAGCCGTCTTAACCTGAAGTTCAAACTGAAGAAGAGGAAGGTGCTGAAGAGCCCAAGCCTCTTTCTACTTTTGAGCTATCTGTGCTGGCAAAGCTAGATGACATCAGAGAAACTCAGAGAAGAGATTATCAAGAGCTGAAGGCTTGTTTTGAATCTATATCTGAACGACTGGATGCGATGAACATACCCTACCCTGAAGAACTTTAGTTATGCATTACATTTTAGGCACTGCATTTTAATTTGTTCTGCATAAATACTTTGATTTATATTTCAGACTTAAAGTTTGTAATAGTTGTAGTATTTGTATGCTTCTGTACATTTTTAATGCTTATATGATGAAAGTCTTATTAAGTGCTTGTTGTTTTTGTTGCATAAGTATCATGTTATTTCTCTGTTTACTCTGTTTTTTTGGTTTGGTTAAGCCAAACAGGGGGAGAAATTCATGAGAAACTGATTAAATGTTTATGTGGTTGTTTATGTATTGTATAAGAAAGAAATGGAAATAGAACTGCATAATGCTTTGTATGGAAGTTTTTGTTCTAGACATATGCAGGTTCAAATTCAAGTTCAAATTTCAAACAAACAAGTGAAACAAAACAACATGATGATTGTGAAAGTCAACATGAAGAGTTTGGCTCATCAAAACCAAAAAGGGGGAGATTGTTGAAGATTGAAGAATCTACATCTGGAAGATGTTCCCTAGAAGTTTTAGTTTTGATGTTTTGCTCATGTTGCTTTTTATTTTAAGCCTATGTCAAAAGGATAATGTATTGATTGTTTAAAAGATTAGGCTTGTATGTGTTTGTTTGTTATGTGTTAAAAATTAGTAATTAACATGAAGGTGAAAATATCATAATACTCATTTTTCTTATTTCATTCATTGTTGAGAACATGAAGTATTAATTTACTGAGTGTTTGAGACTTTAAATGAAAACTTGAAAACATCAGAAATTTTCTGAGTTAAGGAATAGATTACCTGAACTGGTAATAGATTACCTGACTCATGTTGAAAAACTGATTGATACTGGAATAATCGATTACCATATGTGGTAATAGATTACCAAACTGATTCTGATGATTTCAAGAGGAAAAAGGATCGTGTTAATCGATTATCTCTTTAAAGTAATCGATTACCTCTGTTCCAAATGTGAGTTTTGTGTTATTTTGGCATCGTGTTAATCGGTTACCATGTTAGGTAATAGATTAAAACAGGAGCTGAAACAATTAGTTCAGTTATTCTAACTCGTGGTAATAGATTACCATCACAGGTAATAGATTATCTCTGTTATGAATATAACTGAAATAACTGTTTCCTTGCACATGAAAATTGTCTTTAAATAAGATTAAAACTGAAGCTTTTAAAAAAAAAGAATTTTCACAAACGAAAAAAGAGAGATACTTACACGAACTAGAGAGATTTTTTTAATAAACATTATCTGCAGAAACTGAACTTTAAAGATTCTTGGTAATTGATAAATTCAATCTTTACATATCTTGTATTAATTGTGTTATTCAAATCTTGTTGGATAAGCTGTGCATTTATAACTCTGAATTACTTTTTATGTTTAAAGGTTTGTTTTAAATCAAGATTTGTTTGGTAAAGATTTAGAAAGCAAACAAGAAAAGGAAAAATAACATAGAATCTATTCAACCCCCCCTTCTAGATTCTAACCGTAGGGACCAACAATACGGCCTCCCAAAAGTTCAGTACGGCCGTATTGAACATTTTAAACTACAATACGGCCGCACTGAACTCAATACGGCCGTATTGAAGTTTCTGAACTTCAATACGGCTGCACTGAACTCAATACGGCTGCACTGAACTTCAATACGGCTGCACTGAACTCAATACGGCTGCACTGAACTTCAATACGGCTGCACTGAACTCAATACGGCCGTATTGAGGTTTTTTGAACTTCAATACGGCCGTACTGAATTCAATACGGCCGTATTGTAGTTCAAAACTTCAATACGGACCGTATTGACCCCCAGAGGCCGTATTGCGCCTCATCCCTATAAATATGACGTCAATTGGACGTCATTCCACACTTTTTTACTGAGTTTTAACCCTCTTCTTGAGTATTCTGGGTTTTTTTGAGCAGTGCTCTGCCTAGAAATCACTCGGAGAGTTGATCCGACGAAGTTCTTGAGTCACGAGCCATTTGCTTGAGTCTCGAACCTAGTCGAAGGGAAATCCTCCGGATTTCCATAGTTAAAATTTTATAGGAGGGAGCGAGCGGTCTTGTAGAGGGAGGGAACGCCAAAACGCTTCCCAATTTCTGTCAAGATATATAAGAAAGCACGCTTCAAAGGTTTATCTCTTTAAAGTCCCTTCTTTTACCGCTTTCTGTGTGTACATATTTAAACTGTCATCATGTAGATAGTTAATTTATAATTGCTTAGAATAAATAGGGGTAATTTAGTAATTTCGCACTATTTTTTTTAAATAATCTGTCATAGGGAACCCGAAAGGGGCGCTGTGGGGTGCTAACACCTTCCCCACGCGTAACCGACTCCCTTACCCGACTCTGGTTGTAATGGCCGAAGTCGATTTTTGAATCGATTGCCTTAAACTTCTTTTTCCAATGTTTTGAGTAAAACATTGGTGGCGACTCCATGAACCCTTCCTTTTTATGAAAACCGCTAATCCATGGAGGGTCCCGCTTGGGATTAACATGGATTGGTGAGCCTTTTAATAAAATTGCTCGTTTGACAAGGTCTCAGTTTGAGAATAAGTCATTCTAGCAATCCATATTTTTAAACAAATAAAAGAGTCCAACCATCGTCGCGAATGCCGAAAGCTCGTTTCGGGCCGGTGGCGACAGATGGCGACTCCACTGGGGAAGCCTCGAGAGTCAGTCCCATTTAGTGACAGATTATTTTTAACAAATAATAGTTAAAATTACTTTATTACCCCTTATTTGTATGATAACATGCTTTATTTATATGGCTTTAATAACTATTGTATGTTTAATTTTACGCAATTGTTTGAAATAAAAACTGCACACAAACCTTTGCACACAACAGTTCCCTCTATACCCGGGGGCATGAGTGGTAAGCCATAGGGAGTGGATGTTAGTACGGCCGGTTGTCGAATGGGTCTATAGGTGCCCGTAGACCGTTGTCGGAAAGCATCACTCAAGGTGATAACCATGAACTCGAGTCCAACAGTGCGTTGGAGCTTTCCATCGACTTACGACGAGAGGAATTGGGTCCCTATAATGGGGGCACCTTGGGGGCCTCAGACCGGTGAGAACAGTTAGAACCACCTTGAATATGCACTTTTCTGCAGGATACCCCTACCTCGTGATTCGCTCGTGACTGTTCGTGGATGAGTGAATTGTTTGTGTAAATGCTTATGTGCAATTGTTTGTGCATTAATAAATAACCTCATGATAAGGTCTAAGAATAAATCCCCATGCATGAAAATGCCATGACATGAGAGGAAAGACCATGTGCGAAAATATAATAAAAGTGAGGAGCATGTACACCATTACCAATAAGACATCATGCATCCTCATAAACCATGCATTTTAGGTTCACCAATACCTCTTGACATGAGTAAAAGAGACCCATAATTATCGAGATTCTCTGTTGGGGAGGGATCATAAGTCAAGGAGGGTGGTAACACTCCGTTTTAAAAAGGCAGCGCCTTAAAAATGGAGGGTTATCAAGCTCATGTCAAGAGCGTATTCATCCCATAAATAAACTAATTAAACATTCATTTTAGAAAGTGGCTGGTCATCTCTCTGTCCTCACACGCGCGCAGAAAATCAAGAAGATGGAAGCGCTGGAGGACCAAAATAAGAAGCTTACAGCCGAACTCTCACAGCTCAAGGAGCAGATGGCGCAAATGATGGAACTCATGCGTCATCAAAACATGAACGGGGCTCACCACAGTGACCATGAGTCCCATCATGAGGAGGATCATGAGGACGAAGAAGAACCTCCACGAGCTGTACCCCTTGGGGCGGGGATCATGATTAAAGAGCCCGAGGTTTCAAAGGAACAATTCCACGCCCTAGAGGATCGGCTAAGGGCTATGGAGGGGCATGACTTCGATATTAAAGATGCCGCCGACATGTGTTTAGTGAGGGACATCCAATTCCCTCCTAAATTTAAAGTGCTGGATTTCCCAAAGTACGTGGGATCGACTTGCCCTAAGAGTCATCTCACCATGTACTGTCGCAAAATGGCTGCATATGCCACAAATGAAAAGCTCTTGATTCATTGCTTCCAAGAGAGCTTAGCCGATACTGCGCTCAATTGGTATATGCAGCTAGATGGAAATCTAGTACATACATGGAGGCAGTTGGCCGACGCCTTTCTCAAGCGCTATAAATACAACATCGACCTAACACCCGATAGGTCAGATCTTCAAGCCTTGAGTAAGAAAAATGATGAATCTTTCAAGGCGTACGCCCAACGATGGAGGGAGTTGGCGGCACAGATAGAGCCCCCGCTGTCAGATAAGGAGACGGTGTCCTTATTCATCAACTCGTTGACTGGTCCCTATTACGATAAAATGATAGGGAACACAACGACACTCTTCTCGGACATCATCACCATTGGCGAAAGAGTGGAACAAGGGCTGAAAAGTGGGAAGCTAGCTGGGCTTTCCCAATCATATGAAGCTAAGAAGGCCTTCGGGAAGAAGAAGGAGGGAGGAGTCAACGCCATAACCATTTCTTCATCTTCTTCCACTTCGAAGTCAGGAAAGTCGCAGTATAACCCTGTGAGGAAGCTTGATAAACTTCCGACCACATATAGCGACCTCCTGCCGAAGTTAGTGGAAGCTCATCTTCTAGCTTACATTCCACCAAGGAAGATGGATCCACCTTATCCCGAGTGGTATAAACCACAAGATAAATGCCTATACCACTCGGGGGCACCAGGACATTCAACGGAGAACTGTAAGGCTCTCAAATACAAGGTCCAAGACCTCATTGATGCTGGGTGGGTCACCTTTGATTCGACAGCACCCGACGTGAGCAAGAATCCTCTACCAAAGCAGGAGTAGAGAATGACAAGCCACAATAGGGCCCCTCCATATTTTTCTTTTCTTTTAGGGACTCGTGATCAGTACCCGAGATCATGAGAACCTTTTCATGTAAATAAGGGTCTTTGTACAAATTTTAATACATATCAATAAAGAGGCATTTTTCACACATTATTCTCTCATTTGTTCTTTTCTCTCTTTCTCTCATTAATATTAATAAATTCTAAACCTAAACAGAACCAATAAAACAATTATGTCTGTGATTGTTCGCTCCGACCGGGATCCGAAAGTTGAGGATGAATGGGTTGAATTGGACAGTGATGAGGAGACCATTTCTCCGGACTTGCAAAGACTGCTAGATCAAGAGGCTCGTCTACTCCAACCGCATCAAGAAAAATTGGAGACCGTGAATTTGGGGCAAGGCCAAGAAATAAAAGAGGTCAATATTGGAACCCATATCAGTGATGAAATAAGGGAGCAATTGATCCAGTTGTTAAAGGAATACAAAGATGTATTTGCATGGTCGTACCATGATATGCCCGGTTTGGACTCTAATATCGTCGAGCACAAATTACCACTGAAAGAAGGGTTTCGACCCGTCAAAAAAAAGCTCCGACGAGTCAAGCCCGAATGGTCTCTAAAGATCAAGGAGGAGGTAGAAAAACAATTAGACGCGGGGTTCCTGATTGTATCCCAGTATCCCGAATGGCTGGCTAACATAGTGCCGGTCATTAAAAAGAATGGAAAGGTTAGTGTTTGTGTTGACTATAGGGATCTTAATCGTGCTAGTCCAAAGGACGATTTTCCCTTACCACACATCGATACATTGGTGGATCATACAGCCACAAACACACTCTATTCCTTCATGGATGGGTACTCTGGGTACAACCAAATCAAGATGAATGTGGAAGACCGCGAGAAGACTTCCTTCATTACACCCTGGGGTACTTTTTGCTACAGGGTAATGCCTTTTGGACTCAAGAATGCGGGTGCCACCTATCAACGAGCGATGGTGGCGTTATTCCACGATATGATCCACAAAGAAATTGAAGTATATGTGGATGACATGATCGCAAAGTCAAAAGATGAGATGGACCATGTCCAATATTTGAGAAAATTATTCAATCGGCTTCGCAAGTATCAGCTTAAGCTAAATCCGGCTAAGTGTACTTTCGGAGTCCGGTCGGGAAAGCTTCTCGGGTTCATCGTCAGTGAAAAAGGCATAGAGGTGGACCCCGATAAAGTAAAGGCAATAATGGAAATGCCTACTCCTAAAATTGAGAAAGAAATTAGAGGATTCCTCGGCAGGGTGAACTACGTCGCAAGGTTCATCGCACAGTTGACTGACACGTGCAAGCCAATATTCAAGCTGTTGCGCAAGAATCATTCCGAAGTTTGGGATGAAAATTGTCAACAAGCTTTTGATAAGATCAAACAGTGCTTGGCCAATCCACCGGTATTGTGCCACCTGTCGAGGGAAGACCATTAATCCTCTACTTGACGGTGCTTGATGAGTCTATGGGGGCTGTGCTGGGACAACAAGATGAAACAGGAAAGAAAGAACAAGCCATCTACTACCTGAGCAAGAAATTTCTTGATTATGAAACCCGTTATACGCCGCTAGAAAAAACGTGCTGCGCGTTAGCATGGGCAACGCAAAGGCTCAGGCAGTACATGATTAGGCATACTACTTGGTTGGTTTCCAAAATGGATCCAATTAAGTACGTGTTCGACAAACCCATAATCACTGGGAAGATCGCCCGATGGCAAGTACAATTATCAGAATTTGACATCATACATGTCACTCAAAAGGCCATCAAGGGTAGTACCCTAGCTGATTACCTAGCATACGGGCCGACCAACGACTACCAATCCCTTCAAGATGATTTCCCCGATGAGCATATAATGCATCTACAACATGAAGAGCTTAAAGATGATGCATGGACCATGTATTTTGATGGAGCCTCCAACATGCTTGGACGAGGGTTTGGCACAGTGCTAATCTCTCCACAAGGAAAACACATTCCCATAACGGCAAGACTCAACTTCGATTGTACAAACAATATGGCAGAATACGAGGCTTGCGCGTTAGGAATCCAAGCAGCCATCAACAATGGTATCCTAAAGCTCAAAGTGTTTGGTGATTCGGCCCTAGTCATCTACCAATTAAGAGGTGAATGGGAAGTCCGAAATCCCAAATTGATACCATATGTTGAGCACATCAATGATTTGACACAACTCTTCCAAAGTGTCTGTAGACCCCTGAAATTGTCCGGGTCGGAAATAAAGCTTGAAGACTCTCGAAGACTGAAGGAAGATCAGCCAGAAGGACTCCCGGAAGGCCCTAGGAGGGTTCTCTGTAGGTCTAGAGGTCTTAGAATAGCTCAAAATAAGGAAGTGGAGGGAATGAAGCCCAATACGGCCGTACTGAACTTAATACGGCCGTATTGAAGCTTCAATACGGCCGCAGTGAACTCAATACGGCGTATTGAAGTTTCTGAAACTTCAATACGGCCGTACTGAAACCAATACGGGCGCATTGAAATTTCTGAATTTCAATACGGCCGTATTGAACTCAATACGACCGTATTGAAGTTCAAAAATTTCAATACGGCCGTATTGCTCCTGTAGGCCGTATTGCGCCTATTCCCTATAAATATGACGTCAATTGGACGTCATTCCACACTTTTTCACATAGTTTTAACCCTCTCCTTGAGTATTCTGGGGATTTTGAGCAGTGTTCTGCCCTAGAAATCACTCGGAGAGTTGATCCGACGAAGTTCTTGAGCCCCGAGCCATTTTGCTTGAGGATCGAACCTAGTCGAAGGGAAATCCTCTGGATTTCCATAGTTAAAGGTTTTTTTTAGGAAGGAGCGAGCGAGCTTGTAGAGCGAGGGAACGCCAAAAAGCTTCCCAGTTTTACTCGATATATAAAAGCACGCTTCAAGAGGTTTCTTCTTAAATCCTTCCTTTTACTGCTTTCTGTGTGCATATTTAAACTGTCATCATGTAGATAGTTAATTTATAATTGCTTAGAATAAATAGGGGTAATTTAGTAATTTTACGCTGTTATCTTAGAAAATGATCTGTCATAGGGAACCCGAAAGGGGCGCTGTGGGGTGCTAACACCTTCCCCACGCGTAACCGACTCCCTTACCCAACTCTGGTTGTAATGGCCAAAGTTGATTTATAAAATCAATTGCCTTATCCCTTTTTCCAATGTTTTGAGTAAAACATTGGTGGCGACTCCACGAACCCTCCTTTTGCGAAAACCACTAATCCATGGAGGGTCCCGCTTGGGATTAATATGGATTAGTGAGCCTTTTAATAAAATTGCTCGTTTGACGAGGTCTCAGTTTGAGAATAAGTCATTCTAGCAATCCACATTTTTAAAACAAATAAAGAGTCCAACCATCCTTCGCGAATGCCGAAAGCCCGTTTCGGGCCGGTGGCGACAGATGGCGACTCCACTGGGGAAGCCTCGAGAGTCAGTCCCATTTATGACAGATTATTTTTAATAAATAATAGTTAAAATTACTTCATTACCCCTTGCTTGTGTGATAACATGCTTTATATATTTGGCTTTAAAATAACTGTTGTTTGTTTAAAATTCCGCAATTGTTTGAAATAAATTGCACACAAACCTTTGCACACAACAGTTCCCTCTATACCCGGGGGCATGAGTGGTAATCCATAGGGAGTGGATGTTAGTACGGCCGGTTGATGGGTTTATAGGAGCCTATGAGACCGTTGTCGGAAAACATCACTCAAGGTGATAACCATGAACTTGAGTCCGACGGTGCGTTGGAGCTTTCCATCGACCTACGACGAGAGGAATTGGGTCCCTATAATGGGGGCACCTTGGGGGCCTTTGACCAAGTGATAACAGTTAGATCCTCCTTGAATATGCACTTTTCTGCAGGAGACCCCTACCTCGTGATTTGCTCGTGACTGTTCGTGGATGAGTGAATTGTTTGTGCATTGTTTATGTGAAATTGTTTGAGCATACATTGCATTTCTTTAAACATACAACATTCCTATCCTTTTAAAAAAAAATAATAATAAATAGGAATAAGGATCTTCTAAGTACATGGTGTTAACGTCTACCTTCATTACATTCATATAGGTAGTTTCCCTTTTCACCCAAAAAAACAAAAAGATACAAAATATCAAAAAATAATGATATTTACCCAAACCAAGCAATATCATGCATCATGTTAGGAAAATCCCAAAAAACATGATAATGCTTAGTTAAATAAACACTATGCATGCATATTCATCTCCATCATCTCATATCATGCATTTTATTGTAGATCATGGAGGGATCTAGGGGAGTGCAAGGGCAATTGAAGAAAGTGGACTTCTTATTATACCGTGCCGAGAGGTTGGATCACCTCTGTACCTTGATGCCATGAGAGGCTCGTTTGGAGTTCGAAAAATCCTATGGACGAGTTCTCGACTTGATGAAGATTTGTGTGGATCCATCTTTTCTGAGAGCATTGGTCCACTTTTGGAGTCTCGATCTACATTGTTTCGAGTTCCCCCAGTTTGACCTAGTTCCTACTCTCGAGGAGTACGAGCTCATGCTACGATGGCCCAAATCAGCTGGGGTCTATATCTTTCATGATAACCATGTGGCCGTGGAGAGAGTTGCCACTCAGGTCAAATTACCATCACGATCAGCTGCCTTAGTGGGGAACGGCAGTATTAAAGGTTGGAAGCTTGCTATGATTGAAGACCACCTTTCTTCCTTGGCTGGTGAGGGAGATTGGTTAGCTTTCAACAAGACTCTAGCGTTAGCTGTATTTGGGATGATCCTTTTCCCCTTTTACGCTAACACAGTGGACCATGCTGCAATGGACGCTTTCTTCGCTTGGGACGTGCACATGAAGAGTCCCGTGCCTGCCATTCTTGCCGACACCTTGCTCTCTGTGCATTTGTCTCAACAGAAGCAAGGAAAAACCATTCGATGCTGCACCTCCTTGTTGTATGTGTGGGGCATCACACACTTTTATGCCTTTAGTCATATGGGGACTTTGCCCGATCCGTTGAGAAGTTTTTCGAAGATCCCCGTACGCCGCCGATATGCTTCCGAGTGGAAGGAGGAGATGGAACAGTGGAGTATTGAACACTTCACGTGGGTTTGCCCTTGGTTCCGTCCAAGCAATGTATTGATGAGATGCGGCAGTTATCCAAGCATACCATTAATGGGCCTCAGAGGTTGCATAGCCTACTCACCAAGATTGGTTATGAGGCAACTGATGAGGACTCAGATCATTCCAACTATAGAGGAGCTTGGAGGGTTGTGTTTCTCTTTCGATTATGAGCATCAGAAGGACATGCACGCTGTCATGAGAGCGTGGGAGAGACCAACCTATGAGGGAGATCTCGAACTTGGAAAGCCTCGGGTATCCGTCTCCATTGATTATGAGGAATGGAGGAGCAAGAGGGGGGTGCCTCAACCATCCACTTCTTGTGCAACCACAGCAACAAGGAAGGCATTGCAAGAACAAGTCGACGCCTTGACCAAAAAGCTGGAAATTATGGGAGCTCAAATGAGAGTTCTTGAAGAGAAAAATGAGGAATCCAGTTTTACTATAGATGGTCTTCAAAGGCAATGCAAGAAGAAAGACCACGAGATAGAGCGGCTCAAGGACGAGTGTGCTAACCTCAATGAGGAGACTACTCAGGTATCCAAAATGCCAAAAGTTGAACCGAGTAGTCAACTCCAAGAAGTCAACGCAAAGATAGCACACCTGGAAGCCGAACATGCAAGGCAGGCACAGTTGATCAAGAACATGCAAGAAGATCTGCTCTTGACTCGATCCGACGCACAACAATGGCGGGAAGTTGCTCAACAACAAACCGCAAACCTTTCCGATTTCCGCAAAAAGGAAAGGGAGGGACTAGCACAAATAGCTAGACTCCGAGAAGAGAAGGATCGAGCCGAAGACGAGCTTAACGAGTTGCAGGCCATGATCAACTATTACACTCAAAAGGCGAAGGATGCTCAGAAAAGTAGTGATGATATGAGCCAAGCCGTCCATATGCAAGTTGAAGCAATAGCACGCCATGTGGAGGAAGCCGAAGACGAATGGAGAAGAAAAATGAACCCGCCTGTGGGTTTTTATCGGCTTTTCTTATATTGTAAAAAATTGCTTCAAAGCATTGTATGATAAGTTGTACACTTTCTATGATCAATGAAATCAAGTGTTGTGATTTATGAAATCTCTCAATTGCCTTTGCATTTCATAGTCATTCATTTGCATTTATCTCTCCCGGTAATTTAATAATAAATGTTAATAAAAAGAAAGAAATAATCGATGCGTATGTTCAGAATGGATCGCACGCCATTGGTCATTAAATGCAAACCAACAACTGCGCAAAGCGAACACACGACGACGCCGTTGTTGGTAATCAAAACAGACGAAAGGGAAGGTCCGACGCCGTTAAGGATTGTCGCTCCAAGGCCTTTCCCCTACAAAACAAATAAGGCTGTGCCATGGATATACGACATCCGTTCTTCTGCCGACAGCGATATCTCCAACATCGCTGGACTTGGGGGCATGACTAGGAGTGGCAGGATCTACACTCCCGAAGATCTGCACGATAAAGCTCCCAAGAATAAAGGAAAAGAAAAGGAGAAAACCGAGGAAGATAGAGAATCCGAGGAGGAGACTGATGAGTTGTTAAAATTCATCAAACAAAGCGAGTACTCCATTGTGGATCAACTTCACAAGACACCAGCAAAGATCACTTTGTTGTCGTTGATCCTAAGCTCCGAACCGCATCGGCAAGCTCTGTTGAAGGTCTTGAACGAGGCATATGTGTCGCATACCATCTCCCAAGACAAGTTTGAGGGAATTGTTAGCCACATCACGGCTAATGATCACCTCACTTTCACCGATGAAGAAATCCCCGCCGAGGGACCTAATCACAACAAGCCCTTGCACATCTCTGTAAAGTGCAAGGAGTATCACATCGCAAAAGTCTTGGTGGATAACGGATCTTCCTTGAATGTGATGCCCAAAAGAACTCTTGATCAAGTGGCAATCAAGGGAGTCCAAATGCGCCCGAGCAACATGATCGTTCGAGCTTTCGACGGTTCTAAAAGAGAAGTGGTGGGAGAAGTCAATCTTCCAATCCAAATTGGACCCACCATCTTCAACGTCGAATTCCAAGTGATGGATATTACTCCTGCATACAGCTGTCTCCTAGGCCGACCTTGGATTCATGATGCGAAAGCTGTACCCTCTACGCTCCACCAAAAAGTCAAATTCATTGTGGGTGACAAACTGGTGACCGTGCAAGCTGAAGACGACATACTCATCAGTAAGCCATCCAACATACCTTATGTGGATGCAGCAGAGGAAGCTTTGGAAACCGCCTTCCAAGCATTGGAAATCGCCAATGTTGAAACGTTTCCCCGAGAAATGAAGAAGGTAGCCCATATGCTCACAAAGAACGGATACTTGCCAGGACAAGGATTAGGCAAGAACTCCCAAGGAATCCCGGAGCTACCCATTATCAAGGACAATCCGGGGAAACAAGGGTTAGGATACAACCCTGTTAAAGATCAAAGGACGAAGAGGAATCAAGATCCTTCTCGACGTTCTTTAAGCCAGATCTTTAGGAAGGCTGGTTCACAAACGTCAAGGCCAGCTGTCGTCATCAAGTGTCCTTTTCCTTCTAATAGGGATGTGTAAATTCAGTGACTATTAGAGATCACTCCTCGGGGACAGCCCGACCCCCGAGCCTCTATAGGGCACATGTTTCCATCATGATTATAATAAAATCATTCTTCACTAATTCTTTATTGCTTCTTTTCTTGCTTGCAATAAAATTCTAAACCACGTCATTTAACCCTGTTTGAATAAACATAAGTGAGGTTAAAATCGTCTTAATAATCAATAAACCCGCATCATTTTTATGTGGAAATGTGCATGATAGCTTGGAGCACCTTTTCTTGGCCTCAATAAGTGCCATCATGGATAAAGAAATCCTAAAAATAATAAGCTCGGCAGGAAACCCAAAAAGGGGACTGCGCAAAAATAAGAGCAAAAGACCCGCTAGGAATCCCACAAAAGGGTGACCTAGGCAAAAATTAGGGTTACAAAGTAATGAACAAAAACAAAAGCCCGCTAAGACATCACAAATGGGTGTTTTAGGCAAAAGTTAGGGCCGTCAAAAAAGGAACAAAATAAATCCATGATGGTATCATCAATTGAATTCAGCAAGGAGCTCAAGAAAAGCTATCCAAGTTGTCAAAGCACAATCATTAATAACGAAGATGTGCTTAACTTCATAAGTGTTTAATTGAACAAGCCTAAACACTTAAGCCTACCATTGGCCCGCCATTCTTACAAAATCCATTTTTCAAAAATAAAACAATCCCCTCTAAAACACAAACTTTTGAAAAATATATCTTTTCCTTCTTTTCTCTCTTGTCCCAACGATTTTTGAATAATCTAGTGGAAACATGGAGATATAGTGGTCAATAGGAGGGTTGACACATCTTCTAAAGGAAGGGAAGGATTATTTGGTTGATGACGCCAAATCCCAAAATCAAATACGCATCATTCCTCGGTTACAGAAATCGGCAGAGCACAGCTCGTCTAGAGGAATGGCAAAAATCCAAACAGAAGAACGCATCGATTAATTCTTTTGGAAAAATGAATCAAATAGAATTAGGTGCATCATATACTGCATACATGCATACAGATGATAGGTGTACTGGAAGATCACTTATTCTCTTTTTTAAAAAAAAAAAAAAAAAAAAAAAAAAAAAAAAATGAAAATCAATGCGCCCGTATTGAGTTTAATACGGGCGTATCAAGGTAAACGTTGAAGCAACGTTTCGTATTCAATACGGCGTATTAACCACAATACGGGCGTATTGACGCTCAATACGGCCGTATTCCATTCAATACGGGCCGTATTGATTGCCACATTTGTGCAATAACGGTAAAGCCAATACGGCCGTATTATATTCAATACGGCCGTACTGGCGAAAACTTTTCTATAAATAAGCCTTCCCCCCTCTCATTTTTGCATACCAATCTTCATTCCCCGCATATTTTGTTTGTGAGTGCACCCTAGATAGCTTCTCAGAAATGGCAGAGTCATCCCGAAAAAGACAGAGAGCCCCAGCTCGACGTGAGATGACAGACCGCCACAGGCAACGGCTGGAGCTCATAGAGACGTTCAACTTCGAGCCGTCAAGGGTGCTTGACTTTGACCTTCTCCGAGCAGTGGGCTTGGAGGATGACGTCAGGGGTTACTTCGGCAGCATAGGATGGGGATTTCTCCTTGATCCCCCTTCTCAGCTGTACTTGACAGCCACGAAGGAGTTCCTGGCCTCCGTCGGTATTACTGAGTCGACGAACAGTTATGGGGAAGATGTCTGCTCGGTTGATTTCTGGATGAATCAGGGGTACCGCTCCTTGACTTTGGACGAGTTCAATGTCCATGCGGGATTTTTCAGCCGCACTGATCAGCTGGAATTTCGTGATGCCATATGCGAGTGGCCAGATTAGTGGACTCCGGTTGACATGTGGAGATTGCTCACTGGCCGAGAGGATTACCATTCAGGGGTAAAGGGCTCCCGGCTTCCGACCGCTCTTCGGATCTGCCACAAGATCCTTACCAGTACTATCCACGGCAGGTCCAAGAGCCCCGAGTCGATTACTCGTCCGGACCTGCTGGCATTATATTGCATGGCCACCGGACGGAAGGCCAACCCGGGATATTTCTTCCTTGAGCATGTGAAGAAGCTGGGGGCACGAGAGGGAGGAGAATCTAGACAGGGGTATATCTTGGTCGCCCCACTCCTTTCACAGCTGGCGGAGACATGGGGATGCCCCGATGGCGAAGAGCCAAGGGCGCTGGCGCCAAAGCTGATCGGTGCTACCACTTTGATTAGCATGAGGATCATTACTAGATCAGCTGGAGGGTTTGTACGAGTAGATGGCCCCGATGCCTATGCCGACATCCTCAATGACCTCGACTTTGAGGGCGATGGCAGCCCACAGCCAGAGACCGGCACTTCGCAGTCGGATAGGGCCTACTTTGATGCCCGCTTTGACGCTTTACAGCAAAGCATCGATACTCGATTCGATGCTTTTCAGCATAGCATCGGCACATGGCAGCAGAGTACAGATGCTCGACTAGATACCTTGGTGCAGGGGTTCGACAACCTCTCCGTCTGGATGCATCACCGCTTCCCGGACCCGCCACAGGACCCGCCAGCAGAGGAGTGAAGACTGGCTTCTGTTTTATTGCTTTTTCATGTACTAATTTGGATGGGCTTAGCCCCATTTCTCAAATTTTTCTTGTACAAATTCACTTTTAGTAATGAAATTTGCCACTTTTGAATTCAAAATTCTCTAGCAATTTAAATTCTGTACAGCAAAAGCCAAAAACATAGAAAAGGCAAAATATAGAAAAAACCGAAAATAAAAAAAGCAAGGATACAGAAAATCCAACAAACAGTTTGTACAGAATAACTAAGCCTGGAGAGGCTTACCAAAATACTCCTCATCCTCCATATCAAAGAATAAATGAGCCTGGAGAGGCTCGCAGAAATAATACTCCCCAGAGAAACCTCAACTCACGCTCTTGGACTCAAAATCCCCAGCAAGAGCTATCAAAGCAAGATCGACGACATTCCCAATGGAAGTACGATCTCCCAAGCAGAATATCCAAGTCAAAGGACTTAAACTTCCTCAGTGAAGATAGCTCTCCAACTCAAGTGTCGAGTGAGGCTAAGCCTGTAGAGGCTTCCTAAATAATACTCTGGGATACATAAGATCCCCAAATCCCCAGTCGCCTACTCAAGAGGCATCCCTGCAAAAGGAGAAAAATAAAAAAATCAATAATCATTCCCCAAGTGGAATCTGGCTCTCAGCCAATCATTGAACGTCAAGCTGATATGCCTAACAGAAGAGGCTAATCAAAATCAACGACAAAATCCCCTAGTGGATAACAGCCTACACAGAGGCAGCAAAATCAGAAAACCAAAAGAGACACCCGAACAAGGATAACCGGGATACTCCACCAACGTCGAAAGGACGTCAGCCAATCATAAGGCACCGCTCACATCAGAAAGAGCATCTTTGTGTCTGCACCCCAAAGGAATCAGAAATTCCCCAGTGGGCACCAACTACGCAATGGAAAGTTGGGACACAAGAACCTATGAGTAACTGCACATCCCCTAGACGGATCCCTGCGTTATCCAGCCCCTAGTGGCACAAAATCAGAAACAACCGTCGAAGCAGCATCGTGGACTGTGGAGACAAAATCATCACAAATCCCTGGAAAGGAGATATTCACGCTACCCCGTCGTCACAAACACGGAGGTATGCAGCTTCCGGCTCGGGCAATGAGCGAAGCTATCTCTGGAAAGGGGGTACTCACCGCTTACCGTTGTCACAAAGGTACTTAGCTTCCGGCTCGAACAAAGAGTGAAGCTAAGCCTGGAGAGACGGTACTTACAGCTTCCAGCTTGGGCAACAAGCAAAGCAAAGCCTGGAGAGGCAAAACTCACACTGCTCACCGTCGTCACAAAGGTGCTTAGTTTCCGGCTCGAACAAAGAGCGAGACTAAGCCTGGAGAGGCGAAATTCACACTGCTATCATTGTCACAAGGGTACTTAGCTTCCGGCTCAAACAAAGAGTGAAGCTAAGCCTGGAGAGGCGGTACTCACAGCTTACAGCTTGGGCAGCAAGCAAAGCAAAACCTGGAGAGGCTACTCGACAATTTTCCACCGGAAGACGCTACAAGTCAGAAGGTCGGCGCATCACCCGGACAATTGGGTCAACTCCTTTACTTGTCAGCCGGTACACCAAAAGGCCGTCCGACTAAGTAAAGGGGGGGCAGCTGTAGACCCCTGAAATTGTCCGGGTCGGAAATAAAGCTTGAAGACTCTCGAAGACTGAAGGAAGATCAGCCAGAAGGACTCCCGGAAGGCCCTAGGAGGGTTCTCTGTAGGTCTAGAGGTCTTAGAATAGCTCAAAATAAGGAAGTGGAGGGAATGAAGCCCAATACGGCCGTACTGAACTTAATACGGCCGTATTGAAGCTTCAATACGGCCGCAGTGAACTCAATACGGCGTATTGAAGTTTCTGAAACTTCAATACGGCCGTACTGAAACCAATACGGGCGCATTGAAATTTCTGAATTTCAATACGGCCGTATTGAACTCAATACGACCGTATTGAAGTTCAAAAATTTCAATACGGCCGTATTGCTCCTGTAGGCCGTATTGCGCCTATTCCCTATAAATATGACGTCAATTGGACGTCATTCCACACTTTTTCACATAGTTTTAACCCTCTCCTTGAGTATTCTGGGGTTTTTGAGCAGTGTTCTGCCCTAGAAATCACTCGGAGAGTTGATCCGACGAAGTTCTTGAGCCCCGAGCCATTTTGCTTGAGGATCGAACCTAGTCGAAGGGAAATCCTCTGGATTTCCATAGTTAAAGGTTTTTTTTAGGAAGGAGCGAGCGAGCTTGTAGAGCGAGGGAACGCCAAAAAGCTTCCCAGTTTTACTCGATATATAAAAGCACGCTTCAAGAGGTTTCTTCTTAAATCCTTCCTTTTACTGCTTTCTGTGTGCATATTTAAACTGTCATCATGTAGATAGTTAATTTATAATTGCTTAGAATAAATAGGGGTAATTTAGTAATTTTACGCTGTTATCTTAGAAAATGATCTGTCATAGGGAACCCGAAAGGGGCGCTGTGGGGTGCTAACACCTTCCCCACGCGTAACCGACTCCCTTACCCAACTCTGGTTGTAATGGCCAAAGTTGATTTATAAAATCAATTGCCTTATCCCTTTTTCCAATGTTTTGAGTAAAACATTGGTGGCGACTCCACGAACCCTCCTTTTGCGAAAACCACTAATCCATGGAGGGTCCCGCTTGGGATTAATATGGATTAGTGAGCCTTTTAATAAAATTGCTCGTTTGACGAGGTCTCAGTTTGAGAATAAGTCATTCTAGCAATCCACATTTTTAAAACAAATAAAGAGTCCAACCATCCTTCGCGAATGCCGAAAGCCCGTTTCGGGCCGGTGGCGACAGTGTCGTCTTTGAATACATTCCAAGGGAGGAAAATCAGTTTGCCGACGCTCTTGCTACACTATCATCAATGTTCGCCTTGGATAATGAGCATGAAATGCCCATCATCAATATCCGGAGGCATGATAAGCAAGCGTTTTGCCTTCTGATAGATGAAGTAGTTGATGATCATCCATGGTTCCATGACATCAAGCAATATTTGACAAAAGGGGAATATCCTGATATGGCCAGTGATAATGACAAGAAGCATATCCGAAGAAGGGCCATGGGATTTTTGCTAGTCGGCGAAACCCTCTACAAGAAAAATTATGACTCGGTCTTGTTGAGATGTGTAGACCAAGTCGAAGCTCAAAACATGATCAAAGAAGTTCATGAGGGGGTTTTCGGTACCCACATTCCCGGGCCCGCAATGGCTAAAAAGATCCTCAGGGCGGGATATTATTGGTCGACCATGGAAAAGGATTGTTACCAATATGTGCGAAAATGCCATAAATGTCAAGCATACGCCGACAATATTCATATCCCACCAACCCCACTCAACGTATTGGCTTCGCCTTGGCCATTCTCAATGTGGGGCATGGATGTTATTGGACCCATTGAGCCGAAAGCATCCAACGGGCATAGATTCATTCTTGTGGCCATTGACTATTTCACCAAATGGGTAGAAGCGGCATCGTATGCTCATGTGACCCGAAAGGTGGTAACATCCTTCATCAAAAAGAATATGATATGCAGATACGGTATTCCTGATAAGATCATCACTGATAATGGATCCAATTTGAATAACAAAATGGTGGGAGAACTGTGCCAAGAATTCAAGATCCAACACCACAACTCTTCCCCATATCGGCCAAAGATGAATGGGGCAGTCGAGGCAGCCAATAAAAACATCAAGAAAATAGTGCAAAAGATGGTTGTCTCATTTAAAGATTGGCACGAGATGTTACCCTTCGCTCTCCATGGTTATAGGACTTCCGTACGCACATTTACCGGAGCTACTCCATTCTCCCTTGTCTATGGGATGGAGGCAGTTCTACCTGTCGAAGTCGAAATACCCTCTCTGAGGGTAATCATGGAAGCAAAACTTTCCGAAGCAGAATGGGTTCAAAGCCGGTATGACCAGTTAAACCTTATTGAAGAAAAACGGCTGAACGCCATATGCCATGGTCAAGCCTATCAGAGAAAGATCAAAAAGGCTTTTGACAAGAAAGTCCACCCTCGAGTCTATCATGAAGGAGAACTGGTAATGAAGAAGTTGCTACCAGCTCAAAAGGACAAAATCGAAAAGTGGGCCCCAAATTACGAAGGACCATATGTGGTGAGGCGAGCCTTCTCAGGAGGAGCATTGATCCTCACGGACATGGATGGAGAAGAACTTCGATACCCAGTCAACGCTGACGTGGTAAAGAAGTATTACACTTGAAGACGTTGCTTGCACAGGCCCGCTAGGATGAAAACCCGAAAAGGGCGTCCTAGGCAAAAGTGAGGGCAAAATAAAAAGCCCGCTAGTACAAGGGTACTAGGCAAAACAAAGGCAAAATCACCCCCCGCTAGGATACGTCCTAGGCAAAAGTTAGGGGCAAAAGAATAAGACATAAAAATAAAGCAAGCAACGATCACTTGAATCGAAAACCGAAAGGCGATTCATGTGATTATCTTCTAGAAGCAAGCGTCTTGCAGTGTCTACACTCCTGACTCAGGCATATCACCCGAAACAACTAGGAGAACGTACGGAGCAACAATTACAGATATAATTGTTAAGCCCAATGTATATAGCCTACCCTGGCCAGCCATTCTTCAGAAATTCCTTCTGTATATCTTTCTGTAAAAACACTTGTGAATATTAATAAAATATCTATTCATTTCTTTTCTCTCTTGACCATGTGATTATGCCTCTAAATTGGTATTTCTAAAAAATTGTATCAAAATTCCTTAATAATCGGTCAATAAAGAAAATTGGAGGGGTTCCTATAAAATCCATAATCTCCTGCATAAAAGGCTCACAAAAATATCCCCTCACGTCGATGACAGAAATTCCTCCAAGAAAAGGAGGATAGGGAGAGCCATTCATTTTTCTAAAAACATTAAATAATAAAACTTGCATTTGTGCATCACACACATTAGTTGCACATTCAAAGACCTTATCATGAGGCAACTGCATAAAATAGAAAATAGGAAAAATTGCTTGTGTATGGCAGGGGTCAACAGAAAAAGCCGCAAATCAACAGAAAAGGCAAAAATACAGAAAAAGCCAAAAAAATGACAAAAAAGGCAAAAAATACAGAAAAAGCCAAAAACGACAAAAAAGGCAAAAGATTTAGAAAATCAATCGCCTCGTACAGAATAATTGAGCCTGGAGAGGCTTGCCGAAACAATACTCCCACAGAATAACTGAGCCTGGAGAGGCTTGCCGAAATAATACTCTCTCAGAATAATTGAGCCTGGAGAGGCTCGCCGAAATAATACTCCCCAGAGATATCTCTGCTTCCACTCACAGGCCAAATTCCCCAGTGAAAGCTATCAAAGCGAGATCAGCAAAATTCCCCAACGGAAGCATGATCCAAACAAAATATCCAAGTCAAAGGACTTAGACTTCCTCAGTGGAAGATAGCTTTCCAACTCAAACGAAGAGTGAAGCTAAGCCTGAAGAGGCTTTCTAAATAATACTCTGGGATACATAAGAACTTCAAATCCCCAATCGCCTACACAGAGGCATTCCTACAAAAAGCAAAAATTCAAAAGATCAATAACAATTCCCCAAGCGGAATCTGGCTTTTCAGCCAAACATCAAGCGTCAAGATGATCTGCCTAACAGAAGAGGCTAATCACAATCAATGACAAAATCCCCCAGCGGATAATAGCCTACACAGAGGCGACAAAAATCAAAAAAACCCAAAAGAGATACCCGAATAAGGACAACCGGGATACTCCACAACGTCGAAAGGACGACAGCCAAACATAAGGCATCGCTCAACTCAGAGAGAGAGCATCTGTGTCTACACCTCAAGGAGTCAGAAATTCTCCATGGGTACCAACTAAGCAATGCAAGTTGGGGCACAAAAACCTATGAATGACTGCACATCCCCTAGACGGATCCCTGCGTTATCCAGCCCTCAGTGGCATCAAAATCAAAAACAACTGTCGAAGCAGCATCGTGGACTGTGAAGACAAAATCATCACAAATCCCTGGAGAGGGCAAACTCATGCTACCCAGATGTCTAGAGCACCGAGGTATGCACAAGCCTGGAGAGGCAATACTCAGCTACCCCGAGGTTGTCAGGAACACGGAGGTATCCAACTACCCCGAGGTTGTCAAGAACACGGAGGTAAAGCCTGGAGAGGCGGTACTCACAACTTCCAGCTCGGGCGTCGAGTGAAGTTGAGCCTGGAGAGGCGGTACTCACAGCTTCCAGCTTGGGCGGCAAGTGAAGCTAACCCTGGAGAGGGCAAACTCAACTGCCTAGGATGTCAAAAGCACCGAAGCAGAGCCTGGAGAGGCGGGTACTCACAGCTTCCAGCTTGGGCGGCAAGCGAAGCTAAGCCTGGAGAGGCGGTACTCACAACTTCCAGCTCGGGCGTCGAGTGAAGTTGACCCTGGAGAGGGCAAACTCAACTGCCTAGGATGTCAGAAGCACCGAAGCAGAGCCTGGAGAGGCGGGTACTCACAGCTTCCAGCTTGGGCGGCAAGCGAAGCTAAGCCTGGAGAGGCGGGTACTCACAACTTCCAGCTCGGGCGACGAGCGAAGCAAAACCTGGAGAGGCTACTCAGCAATTTTCCACCGGAAGACACTACAAGTCGGAAGGATGGCCTTATTCCCCGGACAATTGGGTCAACTCCTTTACTTATCAACCGATACACTAAAAGGCCATTTGACTAAGTAAAGGGGGGGCAGCTGTAGACCCCTAAAATTGTCCGGGTCGGAAATAAGACTCGAAGACTCTCGAAGATCAAAGGAAAGTCAGCCAAAGGGACTCTTAGAAGACCGTGGGATGACAATCTGTAGGTTTAGAGGTCTTAGAGTAGCAAAAAATAAGAAAGTGGAGGGAATGAAGCCCAATACGGCCTCCCAAAAGTTCAGTACGGCCGTATTGAACATTTTAAACTACAATACGGCCGCACTGAACTCAATACGGCCGTATTGAAGTTTCTGAACTTCAATACGGCTGCACTGAACTCAATACGGCTGCACTGAACTTCAATGCGGCTGCACTGAACTCAATACGGCTGCACTGAACTTCAATACGGCTGCACTGAACTCAATACGGCCGTATTGAGGTTTTTTGAACTTCAATACGGCCGTACTGAATTCAATACGGCAGTATTGTAGTTCAAAACTTCAATACGGACCGTATTGACCCCCAGAGGCCGTATTGCGCCTCATCCCTATAAATATGACGTCAATTGGACGTCATTCCACACTTTTTTACTGAGTTTTAACCCTCTTCTTGAGTATTCTGGGTTTTTTTGAGCAGTGCTCTGCCTAGAAATCACTCGGAGAGTTGATCCGACGAAGTTCTTGAGTCACGAGCCATTTGCTTGAGTCTCGAACCTAGTCGAAGGGAAATCCTCCGGATTTCCATAGTTAAAATTTTATAGGAGGGAGCGAGCGGTCTTGTAGAGGGAGGGAACGCCAAAACGCTTCCCAATTTCTGTCAAGATATATAAGAAAGCACGCTTCAAAGGTTTATCTCTTTAAAGTCCCTTCTTTTACCGCTTTCTGTGTGTACATATTTAAACTGTCATCATGTAGATAGTTAATTTATAATTGCTTAGAATAAATAGGGGTAATTTAGTAATTTCGCACTATTATTTTTAAATAATCTGTCATAGGGAACCCGAAAGGGGCGCTGTGGGGTGCTAACACCTTCCCCACGCGTAACCGACTCCCTTACCCGACTCTGGTTGTAATGGCCGAAGTCGATTTTTGAATCGATTGCCTTAAACTTCTTTTTCCAATGTTTTGAGTAAAACATTGGTGGCGACTCCATGAACCCTTCCTTTTTATGAAAACCGCTAATCCATGGAGGGTCCCGCTTGGGATTAACATGGATTGGTGAGCCTTTTAATAAAATTGCTCGTTTGACAAGGTCTCAGTTTGAGAATAAGGCATTCTAGCAATCCATATTTTTAAACAAATAAAAGAGTCCAACCATCCTTCGCGAATGCCGAAAGCCCGTTTCGGGCCGGTGGCGACAGTCACAAACACGGAGGTATGCAGCTTCTGGCTCGAGCGACGAGCGAAGCTAAGCCTGGAGAGGCGGTACTCACGCTACCCCGTCGTCACGAACACGGAGGTATGCAGCTTCCGGCTTGAGTGACGAGCGAACCTAAGCCTGGAGAGGCGGTACTCACGCTACCCCGTCGTCACAAACACGGAGGTATGCAGCTTCCGGCTCGAGCAACGAGCGAAGCTAAGCCTGGAGAGGCGGTACTCACACTACCCCGTCGTCAAAAACACGGAGGTATGCAGCTTCCAGCTCGAGCGACGAGCGAAGCTAAGCCTGGAGAGGCGGTACTCAGCTACCGAGGTTGTCAGAAGCACCGAGGTATGCACGAGCCTGGAGAGGCGACGACTAATACTCAACCTGGAGAGGCTACTCAACAATTTTCCACCAGAAGACACTACAAGTCAGAAGGATGGCCTACTCCCCGGACAATTGGGTCAACTCCTTTACTTGTCAACCGGTACACCAAAAAGCCGTTTGACTAAGGAAAGGGGGGGCAGCTGTAGACCCCTAAAATTGTCCGGGTCGGAAATAAGACTCGAAGACTCTCAAAGACCGAAGGAAAGTCATCCGGAAGGACTCCTGGAAGACCCTGGAAGACCCTGGGATGATTATTCGTAGGTTTAGAAGTCTTAGAGTAGCTTAAAATAAAGATGTGGGAGGATTGAAGCTCAATACGGCCTCCTAGAAGTTCAGTACGGCCGTACTGAACAATTTGAACTACAATACGGCCGTACTGAAACCAATACGGCCATACTGAAGTTTTTGAACTTCAGTACGACCGTACTCAAACCAATACGGCCGTACTGAAGTTTTTGAAACTTCAGTACGGCCGTACTGAATTCAATATGGCCGTACTGTAGTTCAAATCTTCAGTACGGGCCGTATTGATGTCAGAGGCCGTACTGCGCCTCACTCCTATATATAGGACGTCATTTGGACGTCATTCGACACTTTTCCACACTTCTTGGACTCTCTTCTTGAGTATTCTGGGGTTTTTGAGCAGTGTTCTGCCCTAGGAATCTCTCTGAGAGCCGATCCGACGAAGTTCTTGAGTCACGAGCCATTTGCTTGAGTCTCGAACTAGTCGAAGGGAAATCTTTTTGATTTCCATAGTAAAGATTAATTTTTAGGGAAGGAGCGAGCAAGCGTGTAGAGGGAGGGAGCGCCAAAAAGCCTCCTAGACTTTGTTAATATATATAAAAGCACGCTTCAAAGGTTTCTTCTTCAAAATTCCTTCTTTTACTGCTTTCTGATTGTTGCATATTTAAAATTGTCATCATGTAGATATCTCGTTAACAATCGTTTATAATAATAGGGGTAATTTAGTAATTTTACATTGTTATTTATGAAATAATCTGTCATAGGGAACCCGAAAGGGGCGTTGTGGGGTGCTAACACCTTCCTCGCACGTAACCGACTCCCTTACCCGACTCTGGTTGTAGTGGCCAAAGTTGATTTGCGAAATCAATTGCCTTATCCCTTTTTCCAATGTTTTGAGTAAAACATTGGTGGCGACTCCAAGAACCCTACTTTGCGAAAACCACTAATCCATGGAGGGTCTCGTTTGAGATTAACATGGATTGGTGAGAATCATTTAATAAAATTGTTAGTTCGACAAGGTCTCAGTTTGAGAATAAGTCGTTCTAACAATCCACCACTTTTCGAACCATAAAAACGAGTCCAACCATCGTCGCGAATGCCAAGGTCCGTTTCGGCGGGTGGCGACACCCTTCCTTTAGAAGACGTATCAACCCTCCTATTGACCACTATATCTCCATGTTTCCACTAGATTATTCTAAAATCGTTTGGGACAAGAGAAAAGAAGGGAAAGATATTTTTGTTCAAAAGTTTGTGTTTTAGAGGGGATTATTATTGTTCTGAAAACGGTTTTGGTAAGAATGGCTGGCCAAGGTAGGCTCATGTGTTTAGGCTTGTTTGATTAAACACTTATGAAGTTAAGAAAGTCTTGTTATTGACGTTGTGATTCGACAACTTAGATAGTTTCCCTTGAACCTTTCTTTTTGAATTCAGCTCATGGTACCATCACGGATTTCTTTTGCTTTTTGATTGTCCTTATTTTTTGCCTAAAACACCCTTTTGTGGCGTCTCAGCGGACCTTTGTTTTTGTTTATTTTTGCAACCCTAATTTTTGCCTAGGTCACCCTTTCGTGGGATTCCTAGCGGGTTCTTTGCTCTTATTTTTGCGTAGCCCCCTTTTTGGGTTTCCTGCCGAGCTTTTTTTTGTTTTTATGATTTTTGTTTTTAAAGGATTTCTTTTTTATCCATGATGGCACTTGTCGAGGCCAAGGAATGGTGCTCCAAGTTGTCATACACACTTCCACATAAAAATGATGCGGGTTTATTGTTATTAAGACAATTTTAACCTCATTCATGCTTATTCAAACAGGGTTAAAAATAATGTGGTCTAGAAATTTATTGCAAGCAAGAAAAGAAGCAATAAGAACTAATAAAGAATGATTTTATTATAATTATAGCGGAAACACGTGCCCTATCGAGGCTCGGGGGTCGGGCTGTCCCCGAGGAGTAATCTCTAACAGTCATCAGGTCTATACATCCCTATCGGAAGGAGAAGAGCACTTGATGACGACGACCGGCCTTGACGCTTGTGTACCGGCCTTCCTAAAGATCTGGCTTAAAGAACGTCGAGAAGGATCTTGGTTCCTCTTCGTCCTTTGATCTTTATTAGGGTTGTATCCTAACCCTTGTTTCCCCGGATTATCCTTAATAATGGGTAGCTCGGGAATTCCTTGGGAATCCTTGCCAAGTCCTTGTCCAGGCAAGTATCCGTTCTTGGTGAGCATGTAGGCTACCTTCTTCATTTCTCGGGGAAACGTTTCGACATTGGCGATCTTCAATGCTTGGAAGGCGGTCTCTAGAGCTTCCTCTGCTGCATCCACGTAAGGTATGGCAGATGGCTTGCTGATGAGTATGTCATCTTCAGCTTGTACGGTGACCAGCTTGTCACCCACTATGAATTTGACTTTCTGGTGGAGCGTAGAGGAAACAGCTTTCGCATCATGAATCCAAGGTCGGCCGAGGAGACAGCTGTACGCGGGAGTAATGTCCATCACTTGAAATTCGACATTAAAGATGGTGGGTCCAATTTGGATTGGAAGATTAATTTCTCCCACCACTTCTCTTTTAGAACCGTCGAAAGCTCGGACGATCATGTTGCTCGGGCGCATTTGGATTCCCATGATTGCCACTTGATCAAACGTTCTTTTTGGCATCACATTCAAGGAAGATCCATTATCCACCAAGACTTTAGCGATGTGGTATTCCTTGCACTTTACAGAGATGTGCAAGGGCTTGTTGTGATTCGGTCCCTCAGCGAGGATTTCTTCATCGGTGAAAGTGAGGTGATCATTAGCCGTGATGTGACTAACAATCCCCTCAAACTTGTCTTGGGAGATAGTGTGCGACACGTATGCCTCGTTCAAGACTTTCAACAGAGCTTGTCGATGCGGTTCGGAGCTTAGGATCAACGACAACAGAGTAATCTTTGCTGGCGTCTTATGAAGTTGATCCACGATGGAGTACTCGCTCTGTCGGATATATTTTAACAGCTCATCAGTCTCCTCCTCGGATTCTTTATTTTCCTCGGTTTTCTCTTTTTCTTTTTCCTTTTCTTTATTCTTGGGAGCTTTATCATGAAGATCTTTGGGAGTGTAGATCCTGCCACTCCTAGTCATGCCCCCAAGTCCAGCGATGTTAGAGATATCGCTGTCGGCAGAAGAAAGGATGTCGTATATCCATGGCACAGCCTTATTCGATTCGTAGGGAAAAGGTCTTGGAACAGTGATCTTCAACGGTGTCGGACCTTCCCCTTTATTCGTCTTGATTACCAACAACGGAGTTGATGTGTGTTCGCTTGGCGCGGTTGTTGGCTTACACTTAATAACAAACGGCGTGCGATCCATTCTGAACATACGCATCGATTAATCCTTTCTTTTTATTAATGTTATTAATGAATTACTAGGAGAGATGTATGCAATGCACTCCCCTAGATCCCTCCATGATCTTTGATAAGAATGCATGATATGAGATGATGGCGTTGAATATGCATGCATTGTGTTTATTCAACTAAGCATTATCATGTTTTCAGGATGCTCCTAAGATGATGCATGATATTGCTTGGTTTGGATAAATAATTTTTTTTCTTTTTTGGGTATTTTGTTTTTTGTATTTTTTCGGGTGAAAAGGGAAACTACCTACATGAATGTGATGAGGGTAGATGTTAACACCATGTAATGGAAGATTCTTATTCCTATTTATTCTTATTCTAAAAGGGGAATGTTGTATGTTTAAAGAATGCAACGTATGCTCAAACAATGTCACATAAACAATGCACAAACAATTCACTCATCCACGAACAGTCACGAGCGAATCACTGTCGCCACCAGCCCGAAACGGGCTTTCGGCATTCGCGAAGGATGGTTGGACTCTTTTATTTGTTTAAAAATATGGATTGCTAGAATGACTTATTCTCAAACTGAGACCTTGTCAAACGAGCAATTTTATTAAAAGGCTCACCAATCCATGTTAATCCCAAGCGGGACCCTCCATGGATTAGTGGTTTTCATAAAAAGGAAGGGTTCATGGAGTCGCCACCAATGTTTTACTCAAAACATTGGAAAAAGAAGTTTAAGGCAATCGATTCAAAAATCGACTTCGGCCATGACAACCAGAGTCGGGTAAGGGAGTCGGTTACGCGTGGGGAAGGTGTTAGCACCCCACAGCACCCCTTTCGGGTTCCTTATGACAGATTATTTCTAAAATAATAGCGCAAAAATTACTAAATTATCCCTCTTTATTATAAGCGATTATAAGCGAAATATCTACATGATGATAATTTAAGTATGCAACACTCAGAAAGCAGTAAAAGAAAGGATTTAAGAAGGAAACCTTTGAAGCGTGCTTTTCTATATATTTAAACAGAAATTGGGAAGCTTTTTGGCGTTCCCTCACTCTACAAGCCCGCTCGCTCCTTCCTAAAAAATAATTTTTGACTTGGAAATCCGATGGATTTCCCTTCGACTTAGTTCGAGACTCAAGCAAAATGCTCAGAACTCAAAAACTTCGTCGGATCAACTCTCCGAGTGATTTCTAGGCAGAGCACTGCTCAAAAAAACCCAGAATACTCAAGAAGAGGGTTAAAACTCCATCCAAAAGTGTGAAATGACGTCCCATTGACGTCATATTTATAGGGAAGAGGCTCAATACGGTTTATGAGGGTCAATATGGTCAACATTGAAATTTTGAACTAATACGGCCGTATTGAATTCAATACGGCCGTATTGAAGTTCAAAAAACCTCAATACGGTCGTATTGAAGTTCAGTGCGGCCGTATTGAAGTTCAGTGCAGCCATATTGAATTCAATGCAGCCGTATTGAAGTTCAGAAACTTCAATACGGCCGTATTGAGTTCAGTGCGGCCGTATTGAAGTTCACAATGTTCAATACGGCCGTACTGAACCTCTGGGAGGCCGTATTGGGCTTCTTTCCTCCCACTTTTCTTATTTTAGCTATCCTAAGACCTCTAGACCTATAGAGAACCCTCCTTGGGCCTTCTGGAGGTCCTTCTGGCTGATCTTCCTTCAGTCTTTGAGAGTCTTCAAGCTTTATTTCCGACCCGGACAATTTTAGGGGTCTACAGCTGCCCCCCCTTTACTTAGTCAGACGACCTTTTGGTGTACCGGCTGACAAGTAAAGGAGTTGACCTAATTGTCCGGGTGATGTGCCAACCTTCTGACTTGTAGTGTCTTCCGGTGGAAAATTGTTGAGTAGCCTCTCCAGGTTTTGTGCATACCTCGGTGCTATGGACATCTGGGTAGCGTGAGTTTTGCCTCTCCAGGCTTGTGCATACCTCGGTGCTCTGGACATCTGGGTAGCTGAGTATTGCCTCTCCAGGCTTGTGCATACCTCGGTGCTCTGGACATCTGGGTAGCTGAGTATTGCCTCTCCAGGCTTGTGCATACCTCGGTGCTCTGGACATCTGGGTAGCTGAGTATTGCCTCTCCAGGCTTGTGCATACCTCGGTGCTCTGGACATCTGGGTAGCTGAGTATTGCCTCTCCAGGCTTGTGCATACCTCGGTGCTCTGGACATCTGGGTAGCTGAGTATTGCCTCTTAGGCTTGTGCATACCTCGGTGCTCTCGACAACTGGGTAGCTGAGTACCGCCTCTCCAGGCTTGTGCATACCTCGGTGCTCTCGACAACTGGGTAGCTAAGTATTGCCTCTCCAGGCTTGTGCATACCTCGGTGCTCTCGACAACTGGGTAGCTGAGTATTACCTCTCCAGGCTTGTGCATACCTCGGTGCTCTCGACAACTGGGTAGCTGAGTATGGCCTCTCCAGGCTTGTGCATACCTCGGTGCTCTCGACAACTGGGTAGCTAAGTATTGCCTCTCCAGGCTTGTGCATACCTCGGTGCTCTCGACAACTGGGTAGCTGAGTATTGCCTCTTAGGCTTTGAGATGATTTTGTCTCCACAGTCCACGATGCTGCTTCGACGGTTTGATTTTGATTTTGGTGCCGCTGAGGGCTGGATAACGCAGGGATCCATCTAGGGGATGTGCAGTTACTCATAGGTTCTTGTGTCCCAACTTTCCATTGTGTAGTTGGTACCCATTGAGGAATTTCTGTTTCCTTGGGGTGTAGACACGAAGATGCTCTTTCTGATGTGAGCGGTGCCTTATGATTGGCTGTCGTCCTTTCGACGTTGTGGAGTATCCCGGTTATCCTTATTCGGGTATCGCTTTTGGGTTTTCTGATTTTTGTCGCCTCTGTGTAGGCTGTTATCCGCTAGGGGATTTTGTCATTGGTTGTAATTGGCCTCTTCTGTTAGGCGTATCAGCTTGACGTTCAATGATTGGCTGAGAGCCGGATTCCACTTGGGGAATAATTATTGATCTTTTGGATTTTTGATTTTCCTTTTTTGAAGGAGTGCCTCTTGTGTAGGCGACTGGGGATTTGAAGTTCTTATGTATCCCAGAGTATTATTTAGGAAGCCTCTACAGGCTTAGACTCACTCAACGCCTGAGTTGGAGAGCTATCTTCCACTGAGGAAGTTTTAAGTCCTTTGACTAGATATACTGCTTGGGTGATCGTGCTTCCATTGGGAATTTTGTCGATCTTGCTTTGATAGCTCTCGCTGGGGATTTGTTCCGTGAGCTTGAGTTGAGGTTTCTCTGGGGAGTATTATTTCTGCGAGCCTCTCTAGGCTCAATTATTCTGATGAGAGTATTATTTCGGCAAGCCTCTCCAGGCTCAATTATTCTGTATGAGTATTATTTCGGCGAGCCTCTCCAGGCTCAATTATTTTGTACGATGAGTTGCTTTTCTTGTTCAGCCTAAGAATGCAAGCTGAGATGTCTTTTGGTGAGTATTATTTTGGCAAGCCTCTCCAGGCTCAGTTATTCTGATGAGGGAGTATTATTTCGGCGAGCCTCTCCAGGCTCAATTATTCTGAGAGAGTATTATTTCGGCAAGCCTCTCCAGGCTCAATTATTCTGTATGATGAATTGGTTTTTTGTTCAGCCCGAGAATGCGAGCTGAGACGTTTTTTGGAGAGTATTATTTTGGCAAGCCTCTCCAGGCTCAGTTATTCTGTATAATTTGTTGGATTTTCTGTATTTTGCCTTTTTGTTGACTTTGGCTTTTTCTGTGTTTTTGCCTTTTTTGTTGATTTTGGCTTTTTCTGTGTTTTTGCCTTTTTTGTTGATTTTGGCTTTTTCTGTACAGAAATGTCTCTGAGAAGTATTATTTTGGCAAGCCTCTTCAGGCTCAGTTATTCTGAGAGAGTATTATTTCGGCGAGCCTCTCCAGGCTCAATTATTCTGTGAGAGTATTATTTCGGCGAGCCTCTCCAGGCTCAATTATTCTGTACAAACTGAGGAGTATTGTTTGTATCCTTGCCTTTTTTCGTTTTCGGCTTTTGTTGACTGCTGTCATACACAAGCAATTTTCTATTTTTTCTATTTTATGCAATTGCCTCATTATGAGGTCTTTGAATGTGCAATTAATGTGCGTGATGCACAAAATGCAAGTTTAATTATTTTATTAATTTGTTGTTTTTTAGAAAAAATGAATGGCTCCCCCTATCCTCTTCTTTTTGGAGGAATTTTGTCATCGACGTGAGGGAGGATTTCTGTTATTGCCAATACGGCCGTTATTCATTTCAGTATGCCCGTATTGTATTGAAAATTTGTTCATAACCCTAATTTTGGTACGGGCGTACTGAACATGATACGGGCGTATTGTTTTTCTGAAGTTTATATTTTTTTGTTTTTTTCAATAAACAGAGAATAAGTGATCTTCCATTACAACTATCATCTGTATGCATGTATGCAGTATGATGCACCTAATTCTATTTGATTCACTTTTCAAAAGAATTAACCGATGCGTTTCTGTGTTTGGATTTTTGCCATTCCTCTAGACGGGCTGTGTGCTGCCGATTTCTGTAACCGAGGAATGATGCATGTTATATTGAGATTTGGTGTCATCAACCAAATGATTTTCCTTTCCTTTAGAAGATGTGTCAACCCTCCTATTGACTACTATATCTCCATGTTTCCACTAGATTATTCAAAAATCGTTTGGGACAAGAGAGAAAAGAAGGAAAGGATATATTTTTTTTCGAAAGTTTGTGTTTTAGAGGGGATTATTTATTTTTTGAAAAATGGATTTTGTAAGAATGGCTTGGCCAATGGTAGGCTTAAGTGTTTAGGCTTGTTTGATTAAACACTTATGAAGTTAAGCACGTCTTGGTTATTAACATTTGTGATTTGATAACTTGGATAGCTTTTCTTGAGCCCCTTTGTTGAATTCAGTTGGTGGTACCATCATGGATTTATTCTATTTTTCGATTGCCCTAACTTTTGCCTAAAACACCCATTTGTGGTGTCTTAGCGGGCTTTTGTTTTTGTTCATTATTTTGTAACCCTAATTTTTGCCTAGGTCACCCTTTTGTGGGATTCCTAGCGGGTCTTTTGCTCTTATTTTTGCGCAGTCCCCTTTTTGGGTTTCCTGCCGAGCTTTTTGTTTTTTAGGATTTTTGTCCTGAATGGATTTCTTTTTATCCATGACGGCACTTATTGAGGCCAAGGAAAAGTGCTCCAAGTTGTCACACATACTTCCACATAAAAATGATGCGGGTTTATTGATTATTAAGACGATTTTAACCTCATTTATGTTTATTCAAACAGGGTTAAATAATGTGGTCTAGAATTTTATTGTAAGCAAGAAAAGAAGCAACAAGAAATAATGAAGAATGATTTTATTATAATCATAGTGGAAACATGTGCCCTATTGAGGCTCGGGGGTCGGGCTGTCCCCGAGGAGTAATCTCTAATAGTCATCAGGTTTACACATCCCTATCAGAAGGAGAAGAACACTTGATGACGACGACTGGCCTTGACGTTTGTGAACCAGCCTTCCTAAAGATCTGGCTTAAAGAACGTCGAGAAGGATCTTGATTCCTCTTCGTTCTTTGATCTTTAACAGGGTTGTATCCTAACCCTTGTTTCCCCGGATTATCCTTAATGATGGGTAGCTCCGGAATTCCTTGGGAGTCCTTGCCAAGTCCTTGTCCCGGCAAGTATCCATTCTTGGTGAGCATATGAGCTACCTTCTTCATTTCTCGGGGAAACGTCTCAACATTGGCAATTTCCAATGCTTGGAAGGCGGTTTCCAAAGCTTCCTCTGCTGCATCCACATAAGGTATGGTGGATGGCTTGCTGATGAGTATGTCATCTTCAGCTTGAACAGTCACCAGTTTGTCACCCACTATGAACTTGACTTTCTGGTGGAGCGTAGAGGGAACAGCTTTCGCATCATGAATTCAAGGTCGACCGAGGAGACAGCTGTATGCGGGAGTAATGTCCATCACTTGAAATTCGACATTAAAGATAGTGGGCCCAATTTGGATTGGAAGACTGATTTCTCCCACCACTTCTCTTTTAGAGCCGTCGAAAGCTCGAACGATCATGTTGCTCGGGCGCATTTGGACTCCCTTGATTGTCATTTGGTCGAATGTTCTCTTTGGCATTACGTTCAAGGAAGATCCATTATCCACCAAGACCTTTGCGATGTGATACTCCTTGCACTTTACAGAGATGTGCAAGGGCTTGTTGTGGTTCGGTCCCTCAGCGGGGATCTCTTCATCGGTGAAAGAGAGGTGATCGTTAGCCGTGATGTGACTAACAATCCCCTCAAATTTGTCTTGGGAGATAGTACGCGACACATACGCCTCGTTCAAGACTTTCAACAGAGCTTGCCGATGCGGTTCAGAGCTTAGGATCAACGACAACAGCGTAATCCTTGCTGGCGTCCTATGAAGTTGATCCACGATGGAGTACTCGCTCTGTCGGATAAACTTTAACAGCTCGTCTGTCTCCTCCTCGGATTCTTTTTCCTCGGTTTTCTTTTCTTTTTTTTTTTTTTTTTTTTTTTTATATTCTTGGGGGCTTTATCATGAAGATCTTCGGGAGTGTAGATCCTGCCACTCCTAGTCATGCCCCCAAGTCCAGCGATGTTAGAGATATCGCTGTCGGCAGAAAAAAGGATGTCGTATATCCACGGCACAGCCTTATTCGATTCGTAGGGAAAAGGCCTTGGAGTAGTGATCCTTAACGGTGTCGGACCTTCCCCTTTATTCGTCTTAATTACCAACAACGGAGTTGACGTGTGTTCGCTTGGCGCGGTTGTTGGCTTACCCTTGATAACGAACGACGTGCGATCCATTCTTTGAACATACGCATCGATTTAATCCTTTCTTTTTATTTACGTTTATTAATGAATTACTAGGAGGGATGTATGAAATGCAAACCTAGATCCCTCCATAATCTTTGATAAGAATGCATGATATGAGATGATGACGTTGAATATGCATGCATTGTGTTTATTCAACTAAGCATTATCATGTTTTTAGGATGTCCCTAAGATGATGTATGATATTGCTTGGTTTGGATAAATAACCCTTTTTTCCTTTTTTTTTGGGTATTTTGTTTTTTGTATTTTTTGGGTGAAAAGGGAAACTACCTACATGAATGTGATGAAGGTAGATGTTAACACCATGCAATGGAAGATTCTTATTCCTATTTATTTTTATTTTAAAAGAATAGGAATGTTGTATGTTTAAAGAAATGCAATGTATGCTCAAACAATTTCACATAAACAATGCACAAACAATTCACTCATCCACGAACAGTCACGAGCGAATCACGAGGTAGGGGTATCCTGCAGAAAAGTGCATATTCAAGGTGGTTCTAACTGTTCTCACCGGTCTGAGGCCCCCAAGGTGCCCCCATTATAGGGACCCAATTCCTCTCATCGTAAGCCGATGGAAAGCTCCAACGCACTGTCGGACTCGAGTTCATGGTTATCACCTTGAGTGATGCTTTCCGACAACGGTCTACGGGCACCTATAGACCCATTCGACAACCGGCCGTACTAACATCCACTCCCTATGGCTTACCACTCATGCCCCCGGGTATAGAGGGAACTGTTGTGTGCAAAGGTTTGTGTGCAATTTTTATTTCAAACATTTGCGAAAATTTAAACATACAACAGTTATTAAAGCCATATAAATAAAGCATGTTATCATACAAACAAGGGGTAATAAAGTAATTTTAACTATTATTTGTTAAAAATAATCTGTCACTAAATGGGACTGACTCTCGAGGCTTCCCCAGTGGAGTCGCCATCTGTCGCCACCGGCCCGAAACGGGCTTTCGTCATTCGCGAAGGATGGTTGGACTCTTTTATTTGTTTGAAAATATGGATTGCTAGAATGACTTATTCTCAAACTGAGACCTTGTCAAACAAGCAATTTTATTAAAAGGCTCACCAATCCATGTTAATCCCAAGCGGGACCCTCCATGGATTAGCGGTTTTCTAAAAAGGAAGGGTTCATGGAGTCGCCACCAATGTTTTACTCAAAACATTGGAAAAAGAAGTTTATGGCAATCGATTCAAAAATCGACTTCGGCCATTACAACCAGAGTCAGGTAAGGGAGTCGGTTACGCGTGGGGAAGGTGTTAGCACCCCACAGCGCCCCTTTCGGGTTCCCTATGACAGATTATTTAAAAAATAATAGTGCGAAATTACTAAATTACCCCTATTTATTCTAAGCAATTATAAATTAACTATCTACATGATGACAGTTTAAATATGCACACAGAAAGCAGTAAAAGGAAGGTCTTAAGAAGAAACCTTTGAAGCGTGCTTTTGTATTTAAGTAAAACTGGGAAGCTTTTTGGCGTTCCCTCGCTCTACAAGCCCGCTCGCTCCCTCCTAGAAAATTTTGACTATGGAAATCCGAAGGATTTCCCTTCGACTCAGTTCGAGACTCAAGCAAAAAAAGCTCAGAACTCGAGAACTTTGTCGGATCAACTCTCCGAGTGATTTCTAGGCAGAGCACTGCTCAAAAAAACCCAGAATACTCAAGAAGAGGGTTAAAACTGTGTGTAAAAGTGTGAAATGACGTCCCATTGACGTCATATTTATAGGGAAGAGGCTCAATACGGTTTATGAGGGTCAATACGGTCAACATTGAAATTTTGAACTAATACGGCCGTATTGAATTCAATACGGCCGTATTGAAGTTCAAAAAACCTCAATACGGCCGTATTGAAGTTCAGTGCGGCCGTATTGAAGTTCAGTGCAGCCGTATTGAATTCAATGCAGCCGTATTGAAGTTCAGAAACTTCAATACGGCCGTATTGAGTTCAGTGCGGCCGTATTGAAGTTCAAAATGTTCAATACGGCCGTACTGAACCTCTGGGAGGCCGTATTGGGCTTCTTTCCTCCCACTTTTCTTATTTTAGCTATCCTAAGACCTCTAGACCTATAGAGAACCCTCCTTGGGCCTTCTGGAAGTCCTTCTGGCTGATCTTCCTTCAGTCTTTGAGAGTCTTCAAGCTTTATTTCCGACCCGGACAATTTTAGGGGTCTACACCTATGACAGATTATTTAAAAATAATAGTGCGAAATTACTAAATTACCCCTATTTATTCTAAGCAATTATAAATTAACTATCTACATGATGACAGTTTAAATATGTACACACAGAAAGCGGTAAAAGAAGGGACTTTAAAGAGATAAACCTTTGAAGCGTGCTTTCTTATATATCTTGACAGAAATTGGGAAGCGTTTTGGCGTTCCCTCCCTCTACAAGACCGCTCGCTCCCTCCTATAAAATTTTAACTATGGAAATCCGGAGGATTTCCCTTCGACTAGGTTCGAGACTCAAGCAAATGGCTCGTGACTCAAGAACTTCGTCGGATCAACTCTCCGAGTGATTTCTAGGCAGAGCACTGCTCAAAAAAACCCAGAATACTCAAGAAGAGGGTTAAAACTCAGTGTGACAGTGTAGAATGACGTCCCATTGACGTCATATTTATAGGGATGAGGCTCAATACGGTCTCTGGGGGTCAATACGGTCCATATTGGAGTTTTGAACTACAATACGGCCGTATTGAATTCAATACGGCCGTATTGAAGTTCAAAAAACCTCAATACGGCCGTATTGAAGTTCAGTGCAGCCGTATTGAAGTTCAGTGCAGCCGTATTGAATTCAATGCAGCCGTATTGAAGTTCAGAAACTTCAATACGGCCGTATTGAGTTCAGTGCGGCCGTATTGAAGTTTAAAATGTTCAATACGGCCGTACTGAACCTCTGGGAGGCCGTATTGGGCTTCATTCCTCCCACTTTTCTTATTTTAGCTATCCTAAGACCTCTAGACCTATAGAGAACCCTCCTTGGGCCTTCTGGAAGTCCTTCTGGCTGATCTTCCTTCAGTCTTCGAGAGTCTTCAAGCTTTATTTCCGACCCGGACAATTTTAGGGGTCTACAATGAGTTCAAACAAAATAAGGGTTTGTATAAGTTTTTACATTCATCAATAATATGCGTCATTTTCATAAATATCTTGTGTTTATTCTTTTCCCCTCTTCCCACATATTAAATTTTAAAATCAATCACAATAAAAAAAACAAACATGACCGAAGATAATAAAATTAATCAAAGCTTCGAACATCTACAACGCATTATCTGAGTCTAAGGTAGATAGGAAGATCACCTGTTCGAAACACGCAAAAAATAAGAAAATGATGAGAAGAGTCTTACACAAGATTCTCATTGCACAAGAAGAGTCTTGCAAAAATAACTTTCGCTTAATTTGGCCGACAAAGGAAGCACAAATCTTGGCTCATGAAAGAACTCTCTCAACACTCGTAGGTTGGGGCAACATCTTTCTCCTTGGTATACGAGAATGGGGGGCAGTGTTAATCAGCAAAGACGCTGGTCCTCCCAAACGTGGATGACAGGAGATTTTGTCAAAGAAGTGTTATTCCAAAAAAAATATCACTTGCAAAATACTACTAGGATGAAAACCCGCAAAGGGCATCTTAGGTAAAAAAAAAAAAATAAATAATAATAATAATAATAATTTCTGCTAGGACACGTCTTAGGCAAAAATTAGGAATCTAAAAGGGATAAAAATAGCAAGTGATGATTCTCATAGTTGAAAGCTAAAAGGCGGCATGAACACTTCTACAAAGGACCAAGTTCTGCGAAGACTCTGCCTAAGACTCAGATATGTAGTTCAAGATAATTAGGAGAATGATTATAATAATTATCCAAGGAAATATTTTAAATCATCCTACCTCCACTACTCATTCACTCTAAACCATCCTACCTCCATTAACCATTCATTCTAAATCATCTTTTCCTTTCCTTTCTGTCTTGTCCAATCCTAATGATGTATATTGTTGATGGTTGTCAAAATTTAAACAAGTACAAAAAAAATGAAGATGACCCGCTAGGATGAAAACCCGTAAAGGGCGTCCTAGGCAAAAATTAGGGCAAATGAAAAGAGCAAAAAATACCCGCTAGGATACATCCTAGGCAAAAATTAGGGTTTCTAAGTAAAAAAAGAAAGAAGAAAAGAAAGAGCCCCAAGACGGCAATACATCAAACGGCCAACACAACTAAATGTCGCGCATCAAGCAAGGTAATTTATTCGTGAGAAGGAGAAAAGGGAAGCCACCTTCTAAAAAAAAAAGGTTAAAACCAACATGCACTGCATACATCCAAAAGCATTTCACACACCTAGAAAACTTTCTCTATCCAAGGGAGATTTTTCAAAAAAATAAAAAAATCTTACATGAATAAGCATCCAACATTTTTCTATTTTCTTGCATCCTAACAAAAGAGCAAAATAAAGACATGAGAAAAAAGGCAAGCTTCAAACATGAAAGAGCCGAAGCTAAACAGAAATGAATTTCAGAAAAAACCTACCACAAACAGACGCCTGGAGAGGCATCACAATACTCACATGGCAGGGGTAACACCAGAATTTCTGTCAACCATCTACTTCTTTGCCCACCAACACAACGACACCACTTACCAAAAATCCTCGTCAAGGGGCAATCACATCATCAGCACCAGCAGACGGCTTGTGGAGGCTAGGAAAATACTACGGCCTGTAGAGGCTACGAAAATACCACGGCCTGGAGAGGCTACGAAAATACCACGGCCTGGAGAGGCTACGGAAATACCACGGCCTGAAGAGGCTACGAAAATACCACGGCCTGGAGAGGCTACGAAAATACCACGGCCTGGAGAGGCTACGAAAATACTACGGCCTGTAGAGGGTACGAAAATACTACAGCCTGTAGAGGTTACGAAAATACTATGGCCTGGAGAGGCTACGAAAATACTGTGGCCTGGAGAGACTACGAAAATACCACGGCCTGGAGAGGCTATGAAAATACTACGGCCTGGAGAGGCTATGAAAATACTCCATCTTAAACAAGCTACAAATAAAGGAACACATTATCACAAGGGAAACAACGCAGAAGCACCGAAGAGACAAAGAGAAGACCCGGACGAAATGTCTACGTCTTTTCTTGCCTTTGGAAAAGCAACACATTACTATTCCAAAGGACAAGTAAAGAGGGGCAGCTGTAGACACCCAATTTCGTCCAGGGGGATACAAACAAGGAAATGGACCTTTGTTATGGAGGGAAGGAGCTTCCGAACCATGCAAACAACAAGACAGGACTTTAGAAGGCCCAAAATCCCAAACAAGTTAATTTTAGAAGATTGGAACGGGCTGTTCCAAAATTGGAACGGGTCGTTCCCAATTTGGAATGGGCCGTTCCAAAATCTCAAAATAGCCAATAACCCTAATTTGGAACGGGTCGTTCCACGATCAGAACGACCGTTCCAAGATTGGAACAGGCCGTTCCAAACTCTTCAAAAAATGGGCTGAAACTCTAACTGGAACGGGCCGTTCCCAAACTGGAACGGGCCGTTCCCAAACTGGAACGGGCCGTTCCAAGTTATTAAAAAGGCCTAAGGATCCCTATTTGGAAAGCCCGTTCCAGAATACCAAATGATGTGTTAATTTTGTCTCTGGAACGGGCCGTTCCAATTTCAGAACGGGTCGTTCCAGTTACAAAATTTACACGTAACGGCCATAACCAGAACGGGCCGTTCCGATTTCGGAACGGGCCGTTCTGGACCCTGTCTGAAGCCTATAAATAGAGAGCTTGGGCACATTTCTGAGGGACTCCAAATTTCGTCCAGAGCTCGAAATTTCTCTCTTTTTCTCTCTTTTTTCTCTTTTTCTCTCTCTTGTATTTCTTGAGATTTTGTGAGGTATTGTAGTGTGAAAGGTTGCCACAAAGCACCTAGAATCACCATTAAAAAAGCTTGATACGAGGTATTTCAGTCAATCTTCTTCTTTCTCCTTTATTTTTTTATTTTTGTTTCTTATTTTTGATAAACATTATTATAATAAAAGCAATCATGTAGATATTTTAGGGTCATTCGTATAATTTAAATTTCAAGCATGTAAATAGTTATTAAAAAAAAGGGATCTAATATTTAATTATTATTTCTTATCACGTTAACTTCATCATAGGGTACTGATTTAGGGCGCTGTAAGGGTGCTTAATACCTTCCTTACACGTAACCGACCCCCGAACCCAATTCTGGTTATCAAGGCCATTATTGGACCTTTTAAAAATCTTTTCTTTTTCCAATGTTTTGAGTAAAACATTGGTGGCGACTCCATAAAACCTATTTTCAAAACCATCAATTAAGGATTAGTCTGGTGTCCGGGCATTCCTCAATTGATGAGATCTTTAAAAGGATGTCTAAACCATAGGTCGCAATATCAGAAATTTTTGGGTTGTGACACTTAGATGGGCAAGATGACATAAATTCCCACTAACAGTCAATATCCCCTAGAATTGACTCCTCAATAGCCTACTAACTAATTAAATTTCACTAAGAAGCCTAAAACACTAAATGCTGGCCAAGGCAATTGGAAAGCCATCTGACTTATTTAATAAAATTTATAAAACGAAAATTACATTAAAAAAAATAAGATGTCGGACTTATTTAATTATTCAGTCCCAAACTACTTAAATTTCAGCCCATTAATCCATCATCTTTATCATATGACTTTGGACTTGTTAGTCTTCAATTTTACCCGGCTGGATTCACATCATAACCCAAAAGATTTCGATCTTATGACTAATGATTTAGACTACCATTTTTTAAAAAATCTCATTAATTAAAGAAATTCCCAGATACTAGATTAATCCTTAAATAATGGTTTTTGAAAATAGGTTCATGGAGTTGCCACCAATGTTTTACTCAAAACATTGGAAAAAGAAAAGATGTTCAAAAATCCCATATTGGCCTTAATAACCAAAATTGGGTTCGGGAGTCGGTTACGTGTAGGGAAGGTATTAAGCACCCCTACAGCGCCCTAAATCGGTATCCTATGATGAAGCTAGCGTAATAAGAATTAATAGTTTAAATATTAGATCCCCTTTATTGAAGGTTATTTATATGCATGAAACTTAAATTACCTGATTTACCCTAAAACGTCTACATAATTAATCCTTTTTATTTTGAACAATATCGATTAAAATGGGAAATAGAGGAAAAGAAAAGTGTTGACTGAAGTACCTCTTGACTAAGCTTTATTGAATCTTCGAATATGGAGAATTTTAGGTGCTTTTTGGCTACCTAATGCACTATAATGTACCTCACAAAATCTCAAGAAATATAATAAAGAGAGAGAGAATTTTCAAAATAACTAAGGCTTCCTAGACGAATTTTTTCGACCTCGGGAGCAGCGCTCAAGTCTGCTATTTATAGACCTCAGATCTGACCAGAATAGTCCATTCTGATTTCAAAACAGCCCATTCTAAGCCAGTTTGTTAAGGCTTAAATTTGAATCTAGAACGACCCCTTTCGAGATGGGAATGGCTCGTTCCAGATTTGAATTTTGCTCTAACAAATCATGTCGAAACGGCCCATTCTGGATTGGGGACGGCCCATTTTGACATAGGGTTTCTTCCCCTTTTTAGGAGTTTGGAATGGCCTTCTCTAAGTTGGGAACGGCCCGTTCCCGACTCCTAATTTGTCTTTGTTGGGCCTTGGGCCATCTAATGTCGTGTCGTCTTGGTTCTAAGATCCTTTTAGAGCTATCAACTACTCATTTTCTTCATACAAGAAATTTATTTCTTTATTTGCAGGTCTGGATGAAATTAGGTATCTTATTGTTTGAAGAAGACATTTTATGAAGGGTTTAAAGGGAATGAAGAACATGATTCGGAGGATGAGCTTAGAAGGGGAAAAACGAAGGAACAAGCTTAGAAGGTGAGGTGAATGAAGAAAATGAAGCGATGAGGACCTATTTATAATGGTAGCATTGGATTCCCTATAGGTCCCACGCGTCAGTTGCACATTGTGCAAATAGGGAATGGATTCCTTGTGGGTCCCACACGTCAGTTGCACGTTGTGCAAAGATGGAATTGATTCCCTATGGGTCCCATGAGTTAGTTGCACGTTGTGTGAAGATGGAATTGATTCCTTATGGGTCCAACGCGTTAGTTACACGTTCTGCGAAGATGGAATTGATTCGTTGTGGGCCCCACACATCAATTGCATGTTGTGCAAAGAGGGAATTCATTCCTAGTGGGTCCCACACGTCAGTTACATGTTGTACAAAGACGAAATTGATTCCCTGTGGGCCTTACATGTCAGTTGCACATTGTGCGAAGAGGAATTAATTCCTAGTGGATCCCACATGTCAGTTGCATGTTGTGTGACGAGGGACCTGTGGGTCACAACTCAAAAATATATGTAAGTCATGCAAAAAGTTAGCCCTAAACTATAAAAATATCTACCGTAAACCCTAATAATGTGGGTCCCACCTTTGTCGGACATGTCGATCACACCTTCAAAGCATTGATTCCCTGTTGGGCCCATGCCTCAGGTTCACGTTATAAGAGTAGAGCATTAATTCTATGTAGGTCCCACCTTTATTAACGATAAGGATATATCAGTCACGCTTTCAAAGCATTGATTCCCTATAGGGCCCACGCCTCAAGTGCACGTTATAAGAGCAGAGCATTGATTCCATGTGGGTTCTAGCTCTGTCAACGATAAGGACATGTCGATCACACCTTTAAAGCATTGATTCCCTGTGGGGCCTATGCCTTAGGTGCATGTTATAGGAGTAAAGCATTGATTCCATGTGGGTCACACCTTTTCCAACGATAATGACATGTCGGTCACGCCTTCAAAGCATTGATTTCCTGTGGGACCCACGCCTCAGGTACATGTTATAGGAGGCATTGATTCCATGTGGGGCCCACGCCTCAAGAATCCAATGCTACTTGGTCCTCCTCCTTCAAACCAAACCTTCTCTAAAAATTTGTTCATCCACTTCTACCACAACTCGTATCAACCAAGCATCCTTTAGAATTCTTTGTTTCTCTAAAACTTCCAAAGTTCATTAAACTTCTTTACTTTGACCAAAAATGTTGTTGACGAAACAAAACGATCACAGGCCTGCCTTCATTGGTAGAACGATATGTTTTACACATAATCTTTGTTTACCTAAAATGTGAATTAATATCTACGTTACTAAGTAATTTTTTCATAACTGCTGGAAACTGAGAATATCATTTCATCATTCTATCATTCAATGCTAGAACCCAACCCTGTAATTGTTCCTATTCTTGAACAACTTGGTTTTGCTAGGGTGGCAAAACTAAGGCATCTTAAGGTGGATCATGCACTGATAGCCACTTTGGTCGAGAGGTGGAGACTTGAAACTCACACCTTTCATTTTCCAACAGGGGAGTGCATTATAACCCTAGAAGATGTTGCACTTCAAACCGGCCTAAGATTTGATGGACTTTATGTCATTGCTCCAACAATGTTTGATTGGGAGGACATGTGTGATACTTATCTTGGCATTGTTCTAGTGAAGGGATAGTCACTTGTTGGCTCTATGGTTAAACTCAAGTGGCTTAGAGACAACATCTTGCCATTACTAGAACAACCATCAGAGGAACAAGTTCACGCCCATGTTAGGGCATATCTATTACGTTTGATTGGAGGTTTTTTGATTCCTGAAAAAACAAGCAATAAAGTTCATCTTATATATTTATCTTTACTAACTAACCTTAGAAGAACTAGAAAATATAGTTGGGGAGTGCTTGTTTAGCCATGTTGTATAGGGAAATGTGCAAGGCCATGGAAGTTGGGAGTAAAATAATGGGTGGTTACGCATCACTTTTAATGTCTTGGGCATGGTATCGCATGCCATATATTGCACCAATTTCTAGCAATCCACCAACATACCCTTTAGTGTGTAGATGGAGCAGGGGTAGAGTTCTAAACTTTTGGAACAAACCTCACAACGATGTTGTGGGGCATAGAACCATGTTTGACCACATTCAACCTAATCATGTAAATGTTCATAACACAATTTCCAAGACTTGCAACCCTCAATACCCATGGAAGCTTATAAAGATGTACAATTGTGGACTTCATGTACCATCATCCTTTACTTTGCAATTGTTGAATAAAATCAAATAGATGGAGTCAAATTACAATTTAGGATTTTCCAAGAAGTTCCTTCTCCACCCAACAATTTGGACGATCTCCACGCAATTGACATGAGAGGAAGACAGGATGAAAATTGGATCACAAGACATACACAATGGATAGATGTCTGGAACAATAGACGTGAGTTGACATTAATGGGTCATCCAATGCAAGGCCCATTGTGTCACACACGAGAATACATAGAATGGTACATCGCCAATTTCATCTATTTCCTATCTGTGCCACCACTACTACAAGATCCAAGGAGGAGCTATCAACAACTACGGACTACCACATCATTTGATACCAGTACGTCTTCCACACAATCATATCACGAGACTGCATCATTTTCTCCACCAAACATCACACCTGAAGCAAACATAATTAATAGAAGGCATTCGTTTGCAACTACTTCGGAGGACTTTTTTACAAACTTATTTGGAGTTGATTTTACAACTCTATCTTCAGCACAAAAAGTTACACACAATCTCTTTATCAATCGGATTTTGCAACTTATAATTTATTCAATTCAAAATTTTCAAATAGCAAGTATTCACCTAATTCATTAACGTAGTTCATTTCTGAAACATGTCTATATATATTGTAACATAGTTCACTATGACATCAACTTAGATTTAATTAAATAAATACCTAAACATAATATTATCACATATTTAAATAAATATGTAAACATAATATTACATACAAATTTATTAAAAATTATAAATTATTTTAAATTATAACTTTTTCAAATTATAACTTATTTAAATTATAACTCATTAAAATTTTAACTTATTCAAACTCTAACTTATTAAAATTTTAAATTATTCAAATTATAACTTATTATAATCCTAACTTCAATAATTATACCTTATTTTATATACATATTTTTTTTATTTATAATGATAATATTTTATTTTAAAATTATATAATAAATAAAATATAATTTTTATTTTTTATAAAATAAAAATACAAGACCCTTTTTTAAATTTATAAATTATTAATATTATAACTTATTAAAATTAAAATTTATTAAAAGTATAACTTATTCAAATTATAAATTTTTAAGATTATTTATTATTTAAATTATAACTTATTAAATTTATAACTTATTAAAATTATAATTTATTAAAATTAGAAATTATTAAATTTATAACTTATTAAAATTATAAATTATTAGAATTATTAAAATTATAAATTATTAAAATTATTAAAATTATAAATTATTAAATTTATTACTTTATAAAAGTTTAAATTATTAATATATTGATTTTTATAATTATAAATTATTTTATATATAAATTTATAATATATTAGATACATCAATAAATATTTAAATAATTTATTTAATATTTATATAAATATATATTTTTTCAAATAAAATTAAATATTAATAGATTTATTACCCGTACATTGCACGGACCTACCCACTAATCATAAACAAACACGTGTTTAAATTATTCTCGAGAATGTTAAAAAGATTTCCACTAATTTTATTTGCTAACCAAATATATTTTTAAAAAATGCTGAGAAATGTTATTCCCAAGAATATTCTTCTTGAGCATTAAATTAAATAACTTAAAACAAACACCTCTTAAAAATAAAATAGTCTAAATAAATATGTAAAAAAGACCTTTCTCTTTTATTATAGTCATTACATATCGGAGTGATAAGGGTGGTCCAAGTAGTTTAAGAGATGGATATAGGATTGAGTGATAAGAAAGACGTGGGTTCGAATCCCCTTCCTAACAATTAACAATTAACATTTGCCGTTAAAAAAAAAAAGAAAGTTATTATATATTATTATAAATTATAGTTATATATTATAGTTATATATTATTATAGTTATTAATTTAATAATATATTATAAATTATTATAGTTATATCTTTTAATAATATTATGTTAATTATTTATTAGTGTAAAAATATTGATAATGTACGAAAGATTAACTCTTATTTTATTATGCATAGTGTTGGCTTTTATTCCCCTGGTTTGCCCGACTTTTCTTTTTCATTCCCCTCTTCTCAAAACCCGCGATTACTTCTATCTTAATTTATTGTAGCGGATCTTTGTGTCATCATTTGTTGGTTGCAGGTAAAGGAATCTCATTGTTTTTTTCTTCTTCTTTTGTTGTGACAGATCTAAACCTCTGGTCTCACTCTTGCATAACTGAGATTTTAGTTTCATTTTTTTTTTCTTTCATAGCAGCGAGTTGTTTAGTTTACAATTGTTGGCAAATTAATGGCGGAAATGACAGGGCCTCGCTTGTATTGCTGTTGTAATTGTAGAAACCAAGTGTCCCTCCACGATGATATAATTGCTAAAACCTTTCAGGTTGGTTATTGTTGTGTTTTTATTTTCCTTTTTTTAAAATTTTAAAATATGGTTTTTGTGTTTATGAATTTGCGGGCATTTGATGAAATTGTTACTTATTCTTACTATCATATTCAGATGAGATGAAATTTCCAGATGATTTCTTTTAAGAGTAGTTTGCTACTTGAAAAATCTCATGTATTGTGCTTTGTTTATTTTGCTTTTTTATTTAGATGATGTTGAACAGGGAAGATCACGATTATATTGTTTTGATATATAGTTCTGATTTTAGGTGGAGTAGAGTGGAAAAAAAGAGAGATAAGAAAAAAGATAAAGGTAGAAAGAAAGAGTGATAAATAAAATAAATGATGTGATAAATGAGAAAGAGAGAAAAAGAGAAAATGAAATGAAGAAAAAGTGAGTAGATGATTATAGTTTTTCTGTGCTAAAGAAGGGTTAAATTAAAATTCTAGGAGTTTTCTCCTTTTGTTTGTTTTTTTAATGGGGCATGGAGGATAGAGTTTAAATTATGTAAATGAAGGAAAGCAGGGTAAGTTTGTTTTTCAGTCCCAAGCATGTACATTTCTCAAAGGTTGTTTGGAAGAGTTTATAGGAGCTTATTTGTGCTTATGAAGACTTTCATAAGATACTTTTCTAACTTAGTTTAATAAGTTTGTTTAAATTTATCACAATAAGTTCATTTTATCTTGTACGAATAAATTTTATTAACTTTACAGTATAAGCTATCGTGTACTAAGGACTTATGAAACAAGTGCTTAATTAAGAAATGCAGACCACGTCTTCAAATTTGTGAAATAATTAACTCTTTATTTTTTACCTTATGGTTGAAGGTTGGACTTCTTCTCATCATGCTATGTAACACTGTCGATGAATTTATTATGTAACCAAGATTCATGTAATGATTGCTTGGACCAATAGATGAAATTGCCTTATTCTACCGATCCGTGAGTTTCATTAATACTGGATTGTTCATCTTGCAAGTGTTAGAGTGAAACTGATGGTGGTTGTGGCAATTCAAATTGTGTACACTGAAGACATATATATTTACCATCAGATTGCAGAGACAGTCAGATACTGAAGACAAATGAGGAAAAAATAACAGAGACAGTCACGGCTATTGTGTTATGATGATGGAATTAGGCCAAGTAATAGTATATATTTTGCTAATTATGATTCTGGTGGGAAAACAATAACCGGGAGATAGGCTTTTGTTGACAGGTGTTTCCTATTTGTATTTGGACTTGATCTCTAAGAATCAAGGACACATTCTAAAGGCTACTTTTCCAGAAGCAATTCTAGGGGAGAAAAATAGGAAGGAAAAATGAAGTAAGTTTTTTCATAAGCTAAAATTAGCTTATATAAGCTAATTTGTAGAAGTTCTCTCTTATTAATTTCTCCAAAATCTTATTTTTAATTCATGATTAAGTTAGTTTTAGCTTATGGTGAAATTTATTTTGATTTTTCTTTCTATTTATCTCTCCTGGAATTGCTTCTGAATAAGCTTATCCAAACGGGTTGTAAATAGTTATTGTGGCACTGTAACCATGTCAGATACTGCATGACACTTCAAATACTTTTAATTGCATTTTATAATTTTTATTCATGTAGCTTTTAAACATTTATATTAATACTAATACTGGTTAGAATACCACAATAATTATATTTTTTTTTTGTATTTTATTATATTTATAATGACTTGTACTCTTTTCTAAAACATGTTTTTTCTCTTTTGATTCTAAAATATTGCGTGAGAGGGTTGACACATAAGCTTATCCATTAAGCATGTAGTTAGAAGTTTGATTCTCATGTCTCTGTCTGAAAAAACATTTATTATAAGAGATTATCCCTTTAAATGGATATTAATACTCGAGAGATTATCAGTGATTCTTGGCTTGGGAAATCCTGAGTTTACCCAAAAAAAAAGTATTTTACATTATCTTTAGATTAATTTTATATATTATATAATAAGTGTATTGTGTCCTGTAATTAGTAAAATTTGTCGTATCATATGTGTGCTTTCCGGCTTTTATGTGTTCTTTGACAATGGGATTTTGGTAGATGAAACTTGGGTTTCAGTTGTATTGTAACTTTTCCCAGATCCTTGGCTGACATGCCTTTCATACTAATTTTTATGAGCAGGGAAGATATGGACGAGGTTTTCTGTTCTCCCATGCAATGAATATTGTAGTAGGGCCAAAAGAAGACAGGCACCTCATGACTGGCCTCCACACTGTTGCTGATGTTTATTGTGGTGACTGCCGTGAAGTGTTGGGTTGGAAATATGAAAGAGCTTATGAAGCATCACAGAAGTACAAGGAGGGAAAATTCATACTTGAAAAATCAAAAATTGTAAAGGAGAACTGGTGGTAGCATTCCCGTGTGATTCTCCTTAATCCATTCGTTTCAGTCTTGATGTTTCTTCATTCATGCTTTTAATGTGTACAGGAGGGTCTTATCTATAAAAAAAATTGTCGTTTCTTCAATTTCGTTATTACCTTGTGGTGTGACTAGAAGTGATGTTGAAAGATAAGCCGTTTCATTCCTTGTTCATAAAATTGTATATTCTTAATAGTAACTGAACTCGTAACCCATCTTTTAAATTTGAAAGTTTGCCCAGTTTGTGACTCCGTATATGATGGACTTTATAAATTAATGTTGTGCTGTATGCATACAATGCTACTTGTATGATCAATTTTATAAATTTGTTATTATGTCTATATAAAAAGCTACTGAATTTCCTATAGTTGATTACGTGGATACATTGCCATAATTTGAAAAGATATAATTCCAAGTATGTTGGATATCTGACTCAAGTGTATCAGTAGAAAATGAAGAAGGTTTATTGTTTGCCAATAACTCAATATAATATTATCCGTCTTGCAAGAGCAGAATATACAAGCAGATGCTTCCATTTACTTTACGTGTTTTGCGTCATGGTAACGTCCAATAAGGGAGTTTTCTTGATAGATGGGTCAATTTCGTCTTTCTTGGCTGTTAAAAATCATCTTCTGAAATACGTTAAAGCATTTTATTTTACCAATATTGAACAAGTATTTGCTCAAGTTATAAATGATTCTAATGCTTTATTCTAATCAAATTAGTCAAATTGTCCAGAATATAATATATCTCGTCTGTTCTTTTGTGAGTCTTATCACTAGCAACAAACACATGAGCCCCATCTCTATCTTCTATCCAACTGCATCCAGGACTCTTCTGCATTCCCATATCTTTCATTAATTGTCTAGTATGTGTAAGATAATGCCATTTCCCTGCAGAAGCATACAAGTTGGCTAACATAACATAGTTTCCAGGATTATTCGGCTCTAATTCAATGAGCTTTTCAGCTGCTATTTCACCCAAGTCAACTTCACTGTGAATAAAACAACCCCCAAGCAAAGCATTCCAGGTCACTGCATCAGCTTCCATTGGCACGTTCTTAATAAGTTCATATGCTTCGCAGAGCTTGCCTGCACGACTCAAGAGGTCAACCATACATGTATAATGCTTCAATGTCGGCGTCACATTGTAAGTCACCATCAAATCAAAGCATTCATGACCAATCTCCAATGATCCAGCATGAACACATGAAGAAAGAACTGCTAGAAAAGTCACTTGGTCTGGTCTTACATTGCCAGCCAACATTCCACGAAAAAGAGAAATTCCTTCTTCCCCGTACCCGTGCATGGCATATGCAGAGAGCAAAGCATTGTGGGACACCAAATTTGGGTTTGATATCCTGTTATAAACACGATAGCAATGCTTGACATCCCCACATTTTGCATACATGTCCACCAGGGCAGCTCCAATGTGAACATCTGAGTCGTGACCGGCTCTTATGGAAAATGCATGGACCTGCTTTCCTCGTTGGATTGTTGCTAACTTAGAGCATGCTGCTAAAATTATTCCAACTGTGTATCTGTCAGGCCTCAAATTTGCAATCTGCATTTCGGTGAACAATTGCATTGCTGAATCATACTGTTTATTTTCCACATAGCCAGCTATAATACCATTCCATGTATACACATTTGGTTCAAAACCATCCGTTTCCATTTTCTGGAGAAGTTCTCCAATCTTTTCAGTTTGACTGGAGCGTGCATAGCCCGATATCAAAGCATTCCAAGTTGGAAGATCTCTTTCTCTTACATCATCAAATGCCATTTCAGCAGTTACTATGTCCTTGCATTTACAGTACATTTCTACCAAAGCTCCACCCACATAACTGTTGGAGTGTAGACCTCTGACAATGGCATGGGAATGTATCTCTTTCCCTCGTCGAATAGAAGCCATATCAGCACAGCCAGCAAGGACACTTCCAAGAGTGAAAGAATCAGGTTCGATTCCTTCCTTCAGCAAATCTCTAAAAAGGCTAAAAGCTTTATCAAGCAGGGAACTGTCCACGTACCCTGATATCATACAATTCCATGATATTCTATCCCTCTCTACACCTTCTTGCTCCATCTGATCAAACAACTCCTTGGCCCTAAAGACATCGCCATTTTCCCAATAACCAGCGATCATCGCATTGTAAGATGCTGCACATTTCCTTGAAAACTTGGAAAACATTTTGAAGGCAGTTTTCATATCCCCACACCTTCTGTACATATCCACCAATCCATTCACAACAAAAGCATTGGAGAAGAACTCATGCCTAACAACATAGCCATGCAGTTCCTTCCCAACGTGTAACCATTGCATCCTGGCACAAGCTGGAAGAATACTTGCCAGCGTTTGCGCATTCGGTCTCATTCCTCCTTCTACCACCATTCTCGCAAGCAGTTTAACCGACTCCACATCATAACCGTTTTGCGCGAATCCACCAATCACCACACTCCAAGAAACAAGATTAGGTGCTAAACCACACTTCCCGGCACACATATTTTGCAAGAGACCCAGTGCCTCGTACACCAACCCATTAGCAACACAAGCAGTGATCATAGAATTCCAAGAGACACAATCCTTCTGGGGCATTCCTTCTAGAACTTTCTTGGCCTCATCTAAGCTCCCACATTTACCATACATATCTATCAAAGCATTACCCACGTAAACATTCTTAACAAACCCATGTTTCAACGCCATCCCATGCATTTGCCTACCCAGCTCCAAAGCACAAAGCCCACAACAAATCTTCAACACCACGGGGAACACGAAAAAATCCAATTCCACTGGCACCCCTTCATTCAACAACTGTTCAAACAGTAAAAATGCTTCCTCAAAGAACCCCATTTCAACGTGAACACGCAGGAGTGCGGTCCAAGAGTGCAAGTTTCTAAAAGGCATTGTGTCGAACACGTGGCGTGCGTTCTCGAGAGAACAGTTTCTGGCATACATTTGGAGCAGCTTGGTCGTGACAAACTCGTGGCCGTGAAACCCTGCTTTTATGGAGTGGGCTTGAAGCTGTTTTCCCAAAGTGGGGGACCCACAAGACTCGAGAATGGAAGCGTAGATGGTGGAACTGGTTGGCTCGTGGGAAAGCATGGCCAAGTGGGTGAGGTTGTTGTTTGGGTTTGAGGGATGAAGAAGAGTGAGGCTTGTTCGGTTGGTGGAAGAGGGAATAATTGGTGGTGGCTGAGTTAAGGGTTGTGAAAGCAAAGAGTTCATCATGTTAACAACATAGAAACAATGGAACAAGAACAGGAACAGTGTGCCACACACGGAATTCAGCTGTTTGTTAACATCTGTGTTCGGAAGCATTTGCTACTTGACACTTCTGATAAAGAGATACCCCACAAGTGTAAGAAGATAGTGATAAAATCTTGGGCTACACATGATTTTAATCACTTAAATCTACGATAAATTTTAAATTTTAAATTATTATTTTTAATTATAAAAAATATCAAAAATACTTTTTAATATTTTAGTCACTTATAATATATTTGAAAATAGTAAATTGAGATAGTTATCAGTTAAATTTAATGTAATATTTTTATTGGTAAATAGATTTTATGTGCTAGCATTTAATAGATTTTTTGAAAAATTTTGAATATAAAAATTAAAAAAGTTATTTTTAAAATTATAAGAATTCAAAAGTTTAATTCTAAATTTCAGAAATTAAAAATAAATTTTTCTTAAATTTCAAGGGCAAAAATATATTTAAAGATAAAATGTAATAAGAAAGTAAGATAGAAAAATAGTGTTTGTAATCGAGCAAATTTTGTATATCATTGCTTTTTTTAAATTGGTTTTCATAACTTTAGAAGTTTCTGCGAAATTATTAAATAAGTTTCAATTGATTAACAGTTTTAGTCAACTGATTAAATTAAAGAAGAAAAAGGTTTGTTGTAGTATATATAAACAATAACCCTTTTCTTTTTATGTATTTTCTTCCATATTTTTATGTTAATCCAGTACAAATTTGACCGTTTGTGTGGTTGCAAGATTCTTTTTTCTCAGAGGGATTAATCATCGACACACAACTTGGCCTTTTTCTCTAGTGATACATAAAAGAAATACAAATGTTGGCTGATTAGTGAAAAAATTGCTTCCACTGCACTTCCTAATATGACTCTGACAAGGGTGGTAATCAGAGGTGTCAAACTAAGAAGTTTCATCTCACACAGCTTCAACACCAAATTCATAGTCAAATCACTAATACAAAAGAGGTTTTTTACGTCGGCTATTTTAAGTTTTTTACGTCAGAAAAACTCCCGACATAAAGGCAAGAGACGTAAATTTACGTCAGCGGTTTAGATCGACGTAAATTTACGTCGGAGATTAACACCGACGTAAAAAAGTTACAAAAACCCAAAAAAATTACGCTGGAACGACCCATTCTACAAGGAGAACGACCCGTTCTGCAAGAAGAACAGCCCGTTCTGCTTGAAGAACGAGCCGTTCTGGTTGCAGAACGGGCTGTTCTCCTTGCAGAACAGGCCGTTCTCCAGAAGAAACGAGAGGGTGCAGATGGAAACCCAGCAAGCATCAAAGCCCAGCAAACCCAACCTATACAAAGAGCTCTTTTCAGCCCCTACTCCTAACAAGTGAAAGTAGCTGGCACCCACCATACCTTGCTTACTTCGTGCCCTCGGTTTGCTTCACTGGGGCTCTCTTCCCTTGGAACCAGGTATGACAGTTTACTTATTTTTCTTCACTGACAGCATCCCATTGAAGATGTTATTTTGTAACTGCCAGGAAGCTGGATCTAAAGAATTTCTCATAAAAGAAAATGGAGAGATTTGGTTAACGGGAATGATCCTATGGTACCTTTGTACGTGGCCATGATCCTGGCGCCATCTCCCTGCTCCGTGAAGTGGTGAAGATCTTCACGCCATCTCCCTGCTCTCTTTCCACTTCGTCGTGGCACTTCATGAAGTACCAGCTCGAGAGGGTCACGCTCTTCTCCCTCTTCGTCGTGGCTCTTCTCCCTCGGGGACCCTGATAGTGTGTATATAGAAAGTTTTTTTACGTCGGATATAATAAAGTCCGACGTAAAATATAAAATTTACGTCGGACACATAGTGTATCCGACGTAGATTTTATATTTTACGTCGGACTCTATTATATCCGACGTAAAAAAGTTCACAAATATTACAATACTGCCACCGTGTTTTTTTTACGTCGGGTTTTATTATGACCGATGAGAAAATAGTGACGTAAAAAACTGATTTTCTACTAGTGAATTGATGTAAATGATATATATGTTTTCTCCCGTGCTCCTTGCTCCAATGCAATGCAAAACTATTGTCGCCACCGGCCCGAAACGGGCTTTCGGCATTCGCGAGGGATGGTTGGACTCTTTTATTTGTTTAAAAATATGGATTGCTAGAATGACTTATTCTCAAACTGAGACCTTGTCAAACGAGCAATTTTATTAAAAGTCTCACCAATCCATGTTAATCCCAAGCGGGACCCTCCATGGATTAGCGGTTTTCATAAAAAGGAAGGGTTCATGGAGTCGCCACCAATGTTTTACTCAAAACATTGGAAAAAGAAGTTTAAGGCAATCGATTCAAAAATCGACTTCGGCCATTACAACCAGAGTCGGGTAAGGGAGTCGGTTACGCGTGGGGAAGGTGTTAGCACCCCACAGCGCCCCTTTCGGGTTCCCTATGACAGATTATTTAAAAATAATAGTGCGAAATTACTAAATTACCCCTATTTATTCTAAGCAATTATAAATTAACTATCTACATGATGACAGTTTAAATATGTACACACAGAAAGCGGTAAAAGAAGGGACTTTAAAGAGATAAACCTTTGAAGCGTGCTTTCTTATATATCTTGACAGAAATTGGGAAGCGTTTTGGCGTTCCCTCCCTCTACAAGACCGCTCGCTTTCTCCTATAAAATTTTAACTATGGAAATCCGGAGATTTCCCTTCGACTAGGTTCGAGACTCAAGCAAATGGCTCGTGACTCAAGAACTTCGTCGGATCAACTCTCCGAGTGATTTCTAGGCAGAGCACTGCTCAAAAAAACCCAGAATACTCAAGAAGAGGGTTAAAACTCAGTGTGAAAGTGTCAAATGACGTCCAATTGACGTCATATTTATAGGGATGAGGCGCAATACGGCCTCTGGGGGTCAATACGGTCCGTATTGAAGTTTTGAACTACAATACGGCCGTATTGAATTCAGTACGGCCGTATTGAAGTTCAAAAAACCTCAATACGGCCGTATTGAGTTCAGTGCAGCCGTATTGAAGTTCAGTGCAGCCGTATTGAGTTCAGTGCAGCCGTATTGAAGTTCAGAAACTTCAATACGGCCGTATTGAGTTCAGTGCGGCCGTATTGTAGTTTAAAATGTTCAATACGGCCGTACTGAACTTTTGGGAGGCCGTATTGGGCTTCATTCCCTCCACTTTCTTATTTTTTGCTACTCTAAGACCTCTAAACCTACGAATAATCATCCTAGGGTCTTCCAGGGTCTTCCAGGAGTCCTTCCGGCTGACTTTCCTTTGGTCTTCGAGAGTCTTCGAGTCTTATTTCCGACCCGGACAATTTTAGGGGTCTACAGCTGCCCCCCCTTTACTTTGTCAAACGGCCTTTTGGTGTACCGTTTGATAAGTAAAGGAGTTGACCCAATTGTCCGGGGAATAAGCCATCCTTCCGACTTGTAGTGTCTTCCGGTGGAAAATTGCTGAGTAGCCTCTCCAGGTTGGTGCATACCTCCGCGCTTCTAGTCACTTTGGTAGCATGAGTCTTGCCCTCTCCAGGGTGAGTTTGCCCTCTCCAGGGTGGCTGAGTTTGCCCTCTCCAGGGTGAGTTTGCCCTCTCCAGGGTGGCTGAGTTTGCCCTCTCCAGGGTGAGTTTGCCCTCTCCAGGGTGGCTGAGTCTGCCCTCTCCAGGGTGAGTTTGCCCTCTCCAGGGTGGCTGAGTTTGCCCTCTCCAGGGTGAGTTTGCCCTCTCCAGGGTGGCTGAGTTTGCCCTCTCCAGGGTGACTGAGTTTGCCCTCTCCAGGGTGAGTTTGCCCTCTCCAGGGTGAGTTTGCCCTCTCCAGGGTGGCTGAGTTTGCCCTCTCCAGGGTGAGTTTGCCCTCTCCAGGGTGGCTGAGTTTGCCCTCTCCAGGGTGGCTGAGTTTGCCCTCTCCAGGGTGAGTTTGCCCTCTCCAGGGTGGCTGAGTTTGCCCTCTCCAGGGTGGCTGAGTTTGCCCTCTCCAGGGTGAGTTTGCCCTCTCCAGGGTGGCTGAGTTTGCCCTCTCCAGGGTGAGTTTGCCCTCTCCAGGGTGGCTGAGTTTGCCCTCTCCAGGGTGAGTTTGCCCTCTCCAGGGTTGTGCATACCTCGGTGCTCTGGACATCTGGGTAGCTAAGTATTGCCTCTCCAGGCTTTGTGCATACCTCGGTGCTCTGGACATCTGGGTAGCGTGAGTTTGCCCTCTCCAGGGATTTGTGATAGTTTTGTCTCCACAGTCCATGATGCTGCTTCGACGATTGTTTTTGATTTTTGTGCCACTGAGGGCTGGATAACGCAGGGATCCGTCTAGGGGATGTGCAGTCATTCATAGGTTCTTGTGCCCAAACTTGCCATTGCGTAGTTGGTACCCATTGAGGAATTTTTGTTTCCTTGGGGTGTAGACACGAAGATGCTCTTTCTGATGTGAGCGATGCCTTATGATTTGGCTGACGTCCTTTCGACGATGGTGGAGTATCCCGATTATCCTTATTCGGGTGTCTCTTTTGATTTTTCTGATTTTTGTAGCCTCTGTGTAGGCTGTTATCCGCTGGGGGATTCTGTCATTTAATTCTTGACTGGCCTCTTCTGTTAGGCAAATCATCTTGATGTTCGGTGTTTGGCTGGATGCCGAATTCCGCTTGGGGAATATTTATTGATATTTTTTATTTTTCTCCTTTTGTAGGGGTGCCTCTGAGTAGGCGAGTGGGGATTTAAAGTTTATATATCCCAGAGTATTATTTAGAAAGCCTCTTCAGGCTTAGCTTCACTCATCGCTTGAGTTGGAAAGCTACCTTCCACTGAGGAAGTTTAAGTCCTTTCGACTTGGATATTCTGTTTAGATGATCAAGCCTCCCTTGGGGAATTTTTGCTGATATTGGTTTGATAGCTTTCACTGGGGAATTTGGCCCGTGAGTGGAAGCTGAGATATCTCTGGGGAGTATTATTTCGGCGAGCCTCTCCAGGCTCAATTATTCTGAGAGAGTATTATTTCGGCAAGCCTCTCCAGGCTCAGTTATTCTGTGGGAGTATTGTTTCGGCAAGCCTCTCCAGGCTCAGTTATTCTGCATGAGTATTGTTTTTTGTTCAGCCCGAGAATGCGAGCTGAGACGTCTTTTGGAGAGTATTATTTCAGCAAGCCTCTCCAGGCTCAATTATTCTATGGGAGTATTATTTCGGCAAGCCTCTCCAGGCTCAGTTATTCTATGGGAGTATTGTTTCGGCAAGCCTCTCCAGGCTCAGTTATTCTGCATGAGTATTGTTTCGGCAAGCCTCTCCAGGCTCAATTATTCTGAGAGAGTATTATTTCGGCAAGCCTCTCCAGGCTCAGTTATTCTGTACGAGGCGATTGATTTTCTAAATCTTTTGCCTTTTTTGTCGTTTTTGGCTTTTTCTGTATTTTTTGCCTTTTTTGTCATTTTTTTGGCTTTTTCTGTATTTTTGCCTTTTCTGTTGATTTGCGGCTTTTTCTGTTGACCGCTGCCATACACAAGCAATTTTTCCTATTTTCTGTTTTATGCAATTGCCTCATGATAAGGTCTTTGAATGTGCAACTAATGTGTGTGATGCACAAATGCAAGTTTTATTATTTAATGTTTTTAGAAAAATGAATGGCTCTCCCTATCCTCCTTTTCTTAGAGGAATTTCTGTCATCGACGTGAGGGAATATTTTTGTGAGCCTTTTATGCAGGAGATTATGGATTTTATAGGAACCCCTCCAATTTTCTTTATTGACCGATTATTAAGGAATTTCATACAATTTTTTAGAAATACCAATTTAGAGGCATAATCACATGGTCAAGAGAGAAAAGAAATGAATAGATATTTTATTAATATTCACAAGTGTTTTTACAGAAAGATATACAGAAGGAATTTCTGAAGAATGGCTGGCCAGGGTAGGCTATATACATTGGGCTTAACAATTATATCTGTAATTGTTGCTCTTTACGCTCCCCTAATTGCTTCGGGTGAGATGCCTGTGCCAGGAGCGTAGATGCTGCAAGATGCTTGCTTCTAGAAGATAATCACTTGATCCGCCTTTCGATTTTCGATTCAAGTGATCGTTGCTTGCTTTGTTTTTGCATCTTATTCTTTTGCCCCTAATTTTTGTCTAGGACGTATCCTAGCGGGGATAAATTCGCCTTTGTTTTGCCTAGTACCCTTGTACTGGCGGGCTTTTTATTTTGCCCTAACTTTTGCCTAGGACGCCCTTTTTGGGTTTTCATCCTAGCGGGCCTATGCAAGCAACGTCTTCAAGCATAGTACTTCTTTACCACGTCAGTGTTGACTGGGTATCGAAGTTCTTTTCCATCCATGTCTGTGAGGATCAATGCTCCTCCTGAGAAGACTCTTTTTTCCACGTATGGTCCTCCGTGATTTGGGGCATACTTTCCGATTTTGTCCTTTTGAGTTGGTAGCGATTTCTTCATTACCAACTCTCCCTCATGGTAGACTCGAGGGTGGACTTTCTTGTCAAAAGCCTTTTTTGATCTTCCTCTGATAGGCTTGACCATGGCATATGGCGTTCAGCCGTTTCTTTTTTATAAGGTTCAACTGGTCGTATTGGCTTTGAACCCATTCTACCTCGGAAAGTTTTGTTTCCATGATTACCCTTAGAGAAGGTATCTCGACTTCGATGGGTAGAACTGCCTCCATCCCATAAACGAGGGAGAATGGAGTAGCTCCTGTAGATGTATGTACTGAAGTCCTATAGCCTTGAGGAGCGAAGGGTAACATCTCGTGCCAGTCTTTAAATGAGACAACCATCTTTTGCACTATTTTCTTGATGTTCTTATTGGTTGCCTCGACTGCCCCATTCATCTTTGGCCGATATGGGGAAGAGTTGTGGTGTTGGATCTTGAATTCTTGGCACAGTTCTTCCACCATTTTGTTGTTCAGATTAGATCCATTATCAGTGATGATTTATTTCTCCATGCTTCCACTAGATTATTCTAAAATCGTTTGGGACAAGAGAGAAAAGAAAGGAAAGATATTTTTGTTCTGAAGTTTGTGTTTTAGAGGGGATTTATTTTTCAAAAATGGTTTTTGTAAGAATGTTTGGCCAAGGTAGGCTTATGTGTTTAGGCTTGTTTGATTAAACACTTATGAAGTTAAGAAAATCTTTGTTTATTGACGTTGTGATTTTGACAACTTGGATAGCTTCTCTTGAACCTTTCTTTTTGAATTCGGTTCATGGTACCATCATGGATTTCTTTTGTTTTTTGATTGTCCTTATTTTTGCCTAAAACACCCTTTTGTGGCGTTTTAGCGGACCTTTGTTTTTGTTTATTTTTGTAACCCTAACTTTTGCCTAGGTCACCCTTTCGTGGGATTCCTAGCGGGTCTATTGCTCTTATTTTTGCGCAGTCCCCTTTTTGAGTTTCCTGCCGAGCTTCTTTTATTTTGAAAGATTTCTTTTTACCCATGATGGCATTTGTCAAGGCCAAGGGAAAGTGCTCCAAGTTGTCACACACACCTCCACATAAAAATGATATGGGTTTATTATTATTAAGATGATTTTAACCTCATTCATGTTTATTCAAACAGGGTTAAAAATAATGTGGTTTAGAATTTTATTATAAGCAAGAAAAGAAGCAATGAAGAATGATTTTATTATAATCATAGCGGAAACATGTATCCTTATTTCATCACTGATATGGGTCCCAATGTTGACCTCTTATATCTCTCGGCCATGCCCCAAATTCACAGTCTCCAATTTCTCTTGACGAGTTGGAGTAGGCGAGCTTCTCGTTCTAGCAGTCTTTGCAGATTCGGAGAGATGGTCTCCTCATCACTCTCCAACTCAACCCATTCACTTTCGGATCCCGGTCAGAGCGAACAATTACAGACATAATTATTTTATTGGTTCTGTTTAGGTTTAGAATTTTTAATGAGGAAAGAGAGAAAAGAACAAAAGAGAGAATGATATGTGAAAAATGCCTCTTTATTGATATGTATTAAAACTGTACAAAAACCCTTATTTACATGAAAAGGTTCTCATGATCTCGGGTACTGATCATGAGTCCCTAAAAGAAGAATATGGAGGGGCCCTATTGTGGCTTGCTCTTCTCTCTACTCCTGCTTCGACAGAGGATTCTTGCTCACGTCGGGCGCTGTTGAATCAAAAGTGATCCACCCTGCATCGATAAGGTCTTGGACCTTATTTTTGAGAGCTCTACATTTCTCCGTTGAATGCCCCGATGCCCCCGAATGGTATAGACATTTGTCTTGCGGTTTGTACCAATAGGGATGAGGTGGATCAATCTTCTTTAGTGGAACGTAAGCTAGAAGACGTGCTTCCACTAGCTTCGGCAGGAGGTCACTATATGTGGTCGGAAGTTTATCAAACTTCTTCACAGGGTTGTATTGCGACTTTCCTGACTTCGAAGTGGAAGAAGATGAAGAAATATTTACGGCATTGACTCCTCCCTCCTTCTTCTTCCCGTAGGTCTTCTTGGCTTCAAATGATTGGGAAAGCCCAGCTAGCTTCCCACTTTTCAGCCCTTGTTCCACTCTTTCGCCAATGGTGATGATGTCCGAGAAGAGTGTTGTCGTGTTCCCTATCATCTTGTCATAATAGGGACCGGTCAACGAGTTTATGAATAGGGACACCGTCTCCTTATCTGACAGCGGGGGCTCTATCTGTGCCGCCAACTCCCTCCATCGTTGGGCGTACGCCTTGAAGGATTCATCATTTGTCTTACTCAAGGCTTGAAGATCGGACCTATCGGGTGTTAGGTCGATGTTATATTTATAGCGCTTGAGAAAGGCGTCGGCCAACTGCCTCCACGTGCACACTTGACTTCCATCCAGCTGCATATACCAATTGAGTGCGGTGTCAGCCAAGCTCTCTTGGAAACAATGGATCAAGAGCTTTTCATTGGTAGCATATGCAGCCATTTTTCGGCAATACATGGTGAGATGACTTTTGGGGCAAGTCGATCCCACATATTTTGGGAAATCGGGCACTTTGAATTTGGGAGGGAATTGGATGTCCCTCACCAAGCACATGTCGGCGGCATCTTTGATGTCAAAATCATGCCCCTCCATAGCCCTTAGCCGATCCTCAAGAGCATGGAATTGTTCCTTTGAAACCTCGGGCTCTTTAATCATGATCCCCGCCCCGAGGGGTACAGCTCGTGGAGGTTCTTCCTCATGTTCCTCCTCCTCATGATGATGGGACTCATGGTCACTGTGGTGAGACCCATGTACATTATGGTGACGCATGAATTCCATCATTTGCGTCATTTGTTCTTTGAGCTGTGAGAGCTCGGCTGTAAGCTTCTTATTTTGGTCCTCCAGCGCTTCCATCTTCTTGATTTTCTGCGCGTGTGTGAGGACAGAGAGATGACCAGCCACTTTCTAAAAATGAATATTTAATCTAATTAATTTATGGAATGAATACGCTCTTGACATGAGCTTGATAACCCTCCATTTTTAAGGCACTGTCTTTTTAAAACAGAGTGTTACTACCCTCCTTGACTTATGATCTCTCCTCAACGGAGAATCTCGATAATTATGGGTCTCTTTTACTCATGTCAAGAGGTATTGGTGAACCTAAAATGCATGGTTTATGAGGATGCATGATAACTTATTGGTAATGATGCACATGCTCCTCACTTTTATTATATTTTCGCACATGGTCTTTCCTCTCATGTCATGGTTTTTTCATACATGGGGATTATTCTTTAGACCTTATCACGAGGTTATTTATTAATGCACAAACAATTGCACATAAGCATTTACACAAACAATTCACTCATCCACGAACAGTCACGAGCGAATCACGAGGTAGGGGTTTCCTGCAGAAAGGTGCATATTCGAGGTGGTTCTAACTATTCTCACCGGTCTGAGGCCCCCAAGGTGCCCCCATTATAGGGACCCAATTCCTCTCGTCGTAAGCCGATGGAAAGCTCCAACGCACTGTCGGACTCGAGTTCATGGTTATCACCTTGAGTGATGCTTTCCGACAACGGTCTACGGGCACCTATAGACCCATTCGACAACCGGCCGTACTAACATCCACTCCCTATGGCTTACCACTCATGCCCCCGGGTATAGAGGGAACTGTTGTGTGCAAAGGTTTGTGTGCAGTTTTTATTTCAAACAATTGCGAAAATTTAAACATACAACAGTTATTTAAAGCCAATTAGATAAAACATATTATCATACAAGTGAGGGGTAATGAAGTAATTTTAACTATTATTTTGTTAAAAATAATCTGTCACTAAATGGGACTGACTCTCGAGGCTTCCCCAGTGGAGTCGCCATCTGTCGCCACCGGCCCGAAACGGGCTTTCGGCATTCGCGAGGGATGGTTGGACTCTTTTATTTGTTTAAAAATATGGATTGCTAGAATGACTTATTCTCAAACTGAGACCTTGTCAAACGAGCAATTTTATTAAAAGGCTCACCAATCCATGTTAATCCCAAGCGGGACCCTCCATGGATTAGCGGTTTTCATAAAAAGGAAGGGTTCATGGAGTCGCCACCAATGTTTTACTCAAAACATTGGAAAAAGAAGTTTAAGGCAATCGATTCAAAAATCGACTTCGGCCATTACAACCAGAGTCGGGTAAGGGAGTCGGTTACGCGTGGGGAAGGTGTTAGCACCCCACAGCGCCCCTTTCGGGTTCCCTATGACAGATTATTTAAAAATAATAGTGCGAAATTACTAAATTACCCCTATTTATTCTAAGCAATTATAAATTAACTATCTACATGATGACAGTTTAAATATGTACACACAGAAAGCGGTAAAAGAAGGGACTTTAAAGAGATAAACCTTTGAAGCGTGCTTTCTTATATATCTTGACAGAAATTGGGAAGCGTTTTGGCGTTCCTTCCCTCTACAAGACCGCTCGCTCCCTCCTATAAAATTTTAACTATGGAAATCCGGAGATTTCCCTTCGACTAGGTTCGAGACTCAAGCAAATGGCTCGTGACTCAAGAACTTCGTCGGATCAACTCTCCGAGTGATTTCTAGGCAGAGCACTGCTCAAAAAAACCCAGAATACTCAAGAAGAGGGTTAAAACTCAGTGTGAAAGTGTCAAATGACGTCCAATTGACGTCATATTTATAGGGATGAGGCGCAATACGGCCTCTGGGGGTCAATACGGTCCGTATTGAAGTTTTGAACTACAATACGGCCGTATTGAATTCAGTACGGCCGTATTGAAGTTCAAAAAACCTCAATACGGCCGTATTGAGTTCAGTGCAGCCGTATTGAAGTTCAGTGCAGCCGTATTGAGTTCAGTGCAGCCGTATTGAAGTTCAGAAACTTCAATACGGCCGTATTGAGTTCAGTGCGGCCGTATTGTAGTTTAAAATGTTCAATACGGCCGTACTGAACTTTTGGGAGGCCGTATTGGGCTTCATTCCCTCCACTTTCTTATTTTTTGCTACTCTAAGACCTCTAAACCTACGAATAATCATCCTAGGGTCTTCTAGGGTCTTCCAGGAGTCCTTCCGGCTGACTTTCCTTTGGTCTTCGAGAGTCTTCGAGTCTTATTTCCGACCCGGACAATTTTAGGGGTCTACAACTATTAGGAGGCCTTTTGTTAATTAATTATTGTCTTTGAGAAAGTGGGAGTTATATTATCATGCATTCACTTCGAACCTTTTCTGATTTTTATGTTATTTTGTATTTGATGTGTTGGGTTTTGGGCTTCTTTTATATATAAAGAATAGGTTTAAATTATGTAAGTTCATTATGTTTTACTTAATTAAATGGAGAGAGGTCAGGTCAGGAAAGAGAGTGACTCATTTTGAGAGTAAACAACAGTAAAATATAGAGAAAAGAGAAGAAAGAAAGTTTCATTATTCAGGTTGTATATCCACTAGACAATGTTTGTTGAATTGCAATTGATTATTGGATAGAAGGTTTGTATGATGTGACATTTCATATTCAACATCAAAAAGAAGTCTAGACTAGGAGAAAAAGAGTCTTGCAGTATCAGCTCTATTTTAAGGTCTTTTTATCATCTTCTTATTTCTTATTTGTAAGCAATAATGTTTTGTTTGCTTTGACTGATTGTAAGTATTGTTTGGTGCATTTATGAAAGACTTTTTTATACCCTTTGTTGATCATAGTTGAGTTTTTTCTTTGGTCTAAACAACTTGTGGTTTTTACCCTTACATTAAGGAGTTTTTCACGTTTAAAATATTTGTCTCTTATGTGTTTGAGTTTCTGTTTTTGCTCTATTTTATTGGTGTTCTTCATTGATTCTTACAAGCAATAAAATTTAATTTTCACTGTGGTATTGCTCTTTTATTGAGTTTTGTTATTGCATTGGGTTTTCTTCATCATGATGATGTTTCTTATGGTATTTAGCCTAATCGATTTAATGGAGTTGACACTACATTTTGATAAACATGTTGAACACTTATATGTACTAAGCATTATGCAAGAAAATAGCAAGATGAATCATGGTTTGACTCAACATAAGTTTATAAGTTGAATAGATGATGACCTCAGTAGTGTTCATAGAGTTGATGCATTTATTTCTTGTAGTTCCTAGTGACTTTCAAAATTGGTACTTGTCACCTTTATGGAATTTATTTGTTTGTTATTCCTTTTATTGTTGGCAAATTCTTTTCCTTATGTGAACGATGCTTTGGAAAGTGTCCCAAATACTTGATTACTATTGTATGATTATGCATATTGTTTCCTAAAATAAGGGTGTAAATATCAAGGGTTTTATGAAAGTTACCTCAAAATAGTTGGGGTTAATTAAGGGCGAGACAATGCAAGTAACAACTATGCTCTCTATTAAAAAAAAAAAAAAAAGACATTGATTGATGGGTAAACTTATGAAGCATTGACACATTTATAAAATACTGTGTTGGTGTGTTTGACATGTTTCAAATATTACATTTGTCTTACATAGCTTAATACATGCTCGACACTTCTCCATTGTGTTACAATTAATTTTTTATATATAAATTTGGGCAAACCTCTAGCATAACTTTAACAACCTTTAGACATAACTTGAACACAAGTTAAGAAAGTAAGTTTATACTTGCTCTTAGCTAAACACTTATCTAACTCTTATATTAAAAAAAATAACAAGTCAACTTATTCATAAATATTTCAAGTTCATAACAATTTTTTTATTTCTCGTGTCTACTAAATGGACCTTTAGGTTACTAGAAATCAACAATGTCATGTTCGTTTGGCATACTCAAACATTGATACACTCACTAGCATCTAGGGGTACTCATTTGACATTATTAGAGGCCGATAGGCCCTTAAAAGCCATTGGTGTATGAGATACTTGTTTGGCACCCTCAGATGTTGATATGCTCTCAAAGACTTAAGGATACTCATTTGGCACCCTTGGATGCCAATACACCCTCGAATACTTAAGTGTTCTCATTCAGCATTTTTGAATGCCATTTCACCCTTGAGAGCTTGAGTATACTTGTTCGACATCCTCAAATGTTGATTTCTTGTGTTGTCAAACAAGATGAATGACAACACATTATATGTAAAGGTAATTAACATGATTAAGTCTAATTATTGTAAGAAGTGGATTACAAATGTATTACCTAATTGGTAACCCCAAACTAAGGCCCATTGAAACCTAGGCCCAACACGATTAGTATAAATAGTATCGTATATTCAGATAAAGTCATTGTTCACAATATATTCACATTTATTACATTGAGTGAGTTACTTAAGCACCATAGTGCCTTTTATAGGTACATCCCCCTCAACATAACAGAAAAACTAGTTCGAAGAGTGAAGAGTACACAAGGATTTGAAGAGAGAGTAGAAGGTACCCTTAGATAGGTACATTTGGCACCCACCACGGGGCCCAAGTTTTGTCAAAGGTTTTAGTACTCTACATTACAACTTTAACAATGAATCACGGTGTTGACAAGGAAAAACATAGGATCGAATCAACTAAATATGAACGAGAATCACAAGCTGATATATACCAATATGATTTTTTGTTCTTTAGCTCCTGATATGTTAGTAGGGCTCTATTAGCACCCTTTTACTCAGAGAATCATGGAAACCCCCTTGTTAGAAAATTGGAAGTGTCTCCCATTTAAAAAATATGATGGGTCATCAAATTCGGATGAACACCTAAACATATACCTTACCTAGGTTACATTGTTGACCCAAGGCGATGCAACCCTATGTTGCATTTTTCCAACATCTCTCAAGGGTAGAGCCCTAAGTTGTTCACCTAGCTTTCAGCCAAGTCCATAGATTAATTCAACAATTTAGCCTTCATGTTAACCATTCATTTTACCATGAGTCAACCTTATCAAGTAACCTCACTTGCTCTTGCCAACCTACAATAGGGGAGAAAAGAGTTTCTTTGGTTCTTCATGGACCAATTTTATAAGATTGTTATGGAGATCAAGAACCTAAATTTTGTAGTGGCTATGAATTGACTTAACATGATGTTGAAGGAAGGTCCATTTGTTGATAACCTATGCAAGAAACCCTGTAGGACATGACTGAACTAAGAAGAAGAGTCGAGAAATATATATATATAGATGGAGGAACTTGTGGAGAGTTGTAACCAAGCCAAGATCGAGGGCCACCTATAGATGAAAAAGGAGAGAGAATTCTTTGGCAAGGGTAAGGGCATTGACATTCCTAATAGTCACTCCATATTTATCCTAGATATGCATGCTATATTCCCTTAAACACTAGCTAAGCCAATGTGTTAGAATAATCTTTCGCCTCCAAGTATTGGCCATGCCAAATAGAGCGAACACTCTACCTTAGGTTGATCCCTCCAAGTCATGTGAGAATCATCAAGCAAGGGACACCCAACTGATGAATGCATGAATCTGAAAGATAAGACCTAGGATCTCATTAAATAGGTACATTTGAAAAATTGCATTGGCTGATACTAATCAAATCAAGGTAATGAGAAATCTTGAACCATCGTTCACTTGTCAATGGGAAGAAAGTGATAATGAAATGAGGATCAAAGGGAGAAAAACTGAAGTCGTTATAGGAAGAGGAAGGAGCAACCTCATGATCAACCAAGAAAGGTCATAAATACCATAACATGTGGATTTGCTGATGAAAGCACTACCTTTTTCACTCAGTGAAGGCACCTTTGAGTAGCACTTGTTACACCATGTTACATCAGACACAAACCCTTATTAACTATTTACTTATTTGTTGTTAATGAGGGTAAATTTTTTGCTTTATTAAAATATATTATTATCATAAAATATAAAGAATCATGATCTTTTTAAATATAAATGAGTTCTCATTATGAACATGTATAATGAAAATATGTATTAACTATTCCCACCCATACATTATAAAACCTAACTAGAGCAGTACAAGAATTCTATCTTACCCTAGACACAAGTATATATGAAAATAGTCTTTAGGTGTTGTATCTTCCTAATAGTCTTCACAATCCTCGCGATATACATACTATTGAATCAATACAGTCATTATGCTTGCTAATATCTTCACATATATCCATCAAGTACATGTATAAAATAGAAACAAAGGAGTAAGGATTTAATAATCTCAACTTATATATAATTATATATATATATATATATATATATATATATATATATATATATATATATATATATATATATATATATATATATATATATATATATATATATATACGCACTAAGGGTAAGGATACTTACACTAAGACACATAATAATTTATGGGGGAAACTATAATTAGTTCTAGTTATACTTATTTGACACTAACACAATATGGTTCCATACTACAACGTTTCAGAAGAGATTGGCAATACATACACCCGACCCAAAAATAGTACGATTCCATCCCTCAGATGATTCTCAATATATTAATAGGATACCTTTTTCCCTATCCAAATTTAGAACGTACTCTCACACCAATCCTAGAATGCTAAAGCAATTGTTGGGGTTGCTGAGTTGGTTTGGTGGAGACTCCAGTATAAGATGCTACCTTGACCCTTGGCTTTCTCAACCTCCCAACACCTTACCTCTAAGGTATTCCCACTGGTGTGAGACCCCATGTCTTTCATCCCTCAACTTTACCTAGTTGTAACTTCTAGTGCAGGGCTCTATGTGTAGACACCCAATTTCGTCCGGGGGCATACAAACAAGGGAATGGACCTCTGTTACGAAGGGAAGGAGCTCCCAAAGCATGCAAACGACAAGATAGGACTTTAGAAGGCCCATTAATCTAATTTTAAAAGACTGGAACGGGCTGTTCCGAAAACCGGAACGGGCCATTCCAAGTTTTTAAAAGAGCCATCAACCCTAATTTGGAACGGGCTGTTCCTAGATTGGAACGGGCCGTTCCAAGATTGGAACGGGCTGTTCCAAGATTGGAACAGGCCGTTCCAAACTCTTCAAAAGAGGGCTAAACCTATAACTGGAACGGGCCGTTCCTAAACTGGAACGGGCCGTTCCAAGTTATAAAATAATCCGAAAGAACCTTGTCCGGAACGCCCGTTCCAGCACAGCCAAGTATGTGTTAATTATGTCTCTGGAACGGGCCGTTCCAATTTCAGAACGGGTCGTTCCTGTTACAAATTTAACCCACAACGGCCATATCCAGAACGGGCCGTTCCGATTTTGGAACGGGCCGTTCTGGACCCTTTCTGAAGTCTATAAATAGACAGTTGGGGCTCATTTCTCAGGGTCCAAAATTTCGTCCAGACTCCTTAGAGCGCGAAATTTCTCTCTTTTTCTCTCTCCTCTTCTCTTTTGTATTTCTTGAGATTTTTGTGAGGCATTGTAGTGTGAAGGGTTGCTACAAAGCACCTAAAATCTTCCTTTGAAGATTCAATAGAGCTCATTCAAGAGGTATTTCAGTTAATCTTTTTCTCCTTTTTTATTTATTTCTTCTCTATAATTAATATTGTTATAATAAAAATAATCATGTAGACATTTTAGGGTTAATTGTATAATTTAAATTTCAAGCATGTAAATAATTATGAATAAAAGGGGATTTAATATTTCTATTATTATTATTTATAATTCTAACTTCATCATAGGATACCAATTAAGGGTGTTGTAGGGGTGCTTAATACCTTCTCTACACGTAATCGACCCCCGAACCCAATGTTGGTTATCAAGACCATTATTGGACTTTTAAAAAACCTTTTCTTTTTCCAATGTTTTGAGTAAAACATTGGTAGCGACTCCATGAACTCATTTTTCAAAACCATTAATTAAGGATTAGTTTGGTGTCCGGGCATTCCTTAATTGATGAGACTTTTAAAAGGATGTCTAAACCATAGGTCGCAAGATCGGAAATATTCGGGTTGCGACAGATGGCGACTCCACTGGGGACGTTTAAAGAGGGTCAGGCCCATTTAATTGATGAAGTTAATAAAATAAAAATAATAATTTAAATATTTTCCCCTTTACTTTGTTTAATTTATTTATTTGCTTTATTATTTGTATGCTTGTTTAAATTTCGCACATGTTTGAATTAACAAACTGCACACAAACCATAGCACATAACAGTCCCCCTACACCCGGGGGCATGAGGGTAATAAACATAGGGAGTGGTTGACGTACGACCGGCCCAAGTTTGGCCTTGGAGCCTGCGAGCCTTGTCGAAAATCACGCTCAAGGTGATAACCGGTTACTCTAGCCCGAAATACTGCGACAGACCTTAGAGTTTTTCAGGTGACGGCGACAGAGATACTGGTCCCTATAATGGGGGCACCTTGGGGGCCTTAAGACCAAAGTGAGGATAATTAGAACCGCCCTATACAATGCACTTTTCTTAACAGGGACCACAGACCAAGGATTTGAATACGATCGTTCCTGGGTGTATGTTGATTGAGCATGTGTGTGTGCATTTGTTTGTATTATTTCTTCTAATAAAAGTGGATTGGAATTTTAAAATAAGAAAATAGATAATAATAATAATTTTTATACCCCTTTTGTACATTCCTAGGTCATCATTTCATTAACATCATATAGGTAGTTTCTTTTTTAAAAAAAAAAATCAATAAAAGAATCTCATCTTTACCATGCATCATTCTCCTTTAGATAATAAAAATATGATAAAGAGTAGGCAAAAAAAAAAGGGAACATGCATATCATATATTTAGGATCACAAGGGGATTTGTATCAAAGACAAGAAATCAGTGTGACCTCTGTGACATCATAAAATATTATGAAGAGGAACACCGATAACTCACCTCGTGGCAAGGATGAGCCATCGAATCTTTGTTAGAAATTCCCTCTCATGCATTTACATCCAAATAGTTTAATAGAAAACTATTCATTGTCACTCGAAGGTGTCTCCTAAACACTCCATACTCACGAAGCTCAAGGGGAAAGAGTCATGGAAGCTCTACAAGAAGGAAGTCGTGTACTCTTTATGGAGTTCATACAGCTCAAACAACAGATGACTAAGATGATCGATGCCATGACCAGAATGCAACATGACATCAACCATACTAGGGGACGCCTGAACGCTCTAGAAGAAAGATTGAGAGCTGTCAAAACACACAATTTTGACAGTAAAGAAGCTGCTGAAATCACGATACCCCCGCGATCAGAGGGTAGTCAATCAAAAGGGGTCTATGGGAGAAAAAGAGAGGAGAAACTTAGTGCTACCACTCTCCCCGTCTTCCCTCGGAAGCTTAAAACAATCTCAAAAGAAAAAAAGACTTCCGACAAAATTCCTATGAGCTATGGAGACTTACTTCCTCAACTATTAAGGGCCTCAATGTTAGTGAGAATCCCACCATCAAGAAAGCAAGAACCACCATACCCATCATGGTATAGGCCTGAAGAAACTTGCGACTATCATTCGGCAGCAGCAGGGCATTGCATCGAAGATTGTAGAGCCTTGAAGCTTCGCGTACAAAGGCTTATAGACGCCGGATGGCTCAAGTTTGAGGCCAGTGTATCTAATATCGCTAAATGACCAAGATAAGTAGCGATCTTGGGATGGTCTATTAGAAAGCTGTCAGGGGGTTCTCCTTTTTTTTGAAAAAAATTTTAATTACTTTAAGTTCATGCTTAACTCATGACCTTCGCCCACGATCATGAGTTCAAAATAAGGGTTTGTTTTATTTTTACATTCATCAATAACATATGTCATTTCCATAAAAATGATGTTGTGTATTTTACTCGTATTTTAGCACTTTAATTCACAAGAATTCATAGCATAATCATGCATATCTTTCATGTTTTTAATAAATTTTTATATCATTTTCCTATTTTATGCTTTTCTTGGTATGTGTTGTGTTTTCTCTGAGCAGGATCAAGATTTAAGAATTAAAGAGGAAATGCTGAGCTATAGGGAAAATCACGGCCGTGATTCTAAATCACGCCCGTGATTCACCAGAGAAAATCACGGCCGTGACTCCCAATCACACCCGTGAACGCCACTGACCCTTCATAGATGTGCTCCAGAGAAGATCACGGTCGTGATTCTCAGTCACGACCGTGATTCACTTCGCGTCCCAGCTTTTTAAGTTTTATGTTTTATTTTTATTTTATCTTTGTAATTTTTATCTTGGTAGTTTTACCTTTTTACCCTTTTAGGTTATAAATTAGATGAGGTTAGCCTAGAACGGGGATTTTTTGGTTTCGGAGACAGTTTTTTTTAGTTTTTGACACTTGGAGAAGGTTGGGCGCCTGTGCCATCGACTCTAAGGTTTGCTTTTCTTTTATTCTTCTTTTCTTGGAGAACTACTATGAACTCCTGTGAGTAGTTTCCCTTTTTCTGGGATCAGGGCTTAGCCTCTGAGAACCTCTTTATTAATGCATTATTCAGTTTCTTAATTTTATTCCAATTCTTGATCTGTTCTTTTATATTTTATATATGAACTTTAATATTATTGTTTTCATAATAACATTAATTAAGGATGAACTGAGAGGAGAACTTGATTATAATTATGATAAACAATTAATCTTAATTTTCATAATCATAGATAATTAGGGATGAACTGAGAGGAGAACCTAATTATCGGAACCTAAAGGAACAAACTTGAGTGTTAAATCACGAGAGTTGATTTAAGCTTTCGAGGAGCAATAGATTAACAAAGATCTTAATGGGTTTAATTGAACGTAATTACCACGAGAGTAGAGATTAATTTTAATTAAACACGTCCTCGTAGCCTGAGAAGGTGCAAGGATTAAATTAGGTTAAGACTACCTTCAAGATGGAATAGAATTAATTAATGAAAATAATAATTCAATATTGTTGGAACTCTTTGTGCGAACCCTAGATTCCCGGAAATCTCCTTATCTTATCTTAAAGTTTTATCTTATTCATTAATTGCATTACTATCTCTTTTACCATCAAATCTGATCTTATCATCTCAAAACAAAAATTCAATCTGTTTTAAAATTCAAATTAAAATACTAGTAATTCTAGGTCAAACACGTAGTCCCTGTGATTCGATATTTATTACTTGACGACAACCGTACACTTGCGGTTTTCCATACATCAAGTTTTTGGCGCCGTTGCCGGGGACTACGTCTCTTGATTTAAATTACAATTATTTTAATTCGAATTTTAAAAAAAAAAAAAAATTAAATAAATAAATAATTTTTTTTTTTTTAGTGTTTACTTCTCCAATTCAGATTTCACGGGTCACTTTTTTTTTTTTTTTTTTTGCAGTGCCTTAGGGTTAATGCAAAAGAGATCTCTACGTCTTGGGAAACCAACACCACTTGATCTTGAGATTGAAAGAACTCTCCTGAGAAGGAAAAGAAACCTTTCTAGAGAATTTGACATGGCTGCACAACGAGATAATTTACCGCTTCGGGATTACTCTGCACCCGTAGCTCGTGGGATACCTGGAGGGGAGATGCAAACTGGAGCTACTGTACCAGCTTCTCTGGTGAATATGCTCAAACAGAACACCTTTGGAGGACTACCATCAGAAGATCCTAATGACCACTTAGAGGGGTTCTTGGAAATCTGTGAGACCCAGCAATTTGATGATGAAGTTTCTGATGGAATGCGACTCCGCTTATTCTCACTCACCTTGAGAGATAAGGCAAAGGTGTGGCTAAGAACAGTGCCTAGAGAAAAGATAGCAACTTGGGAATTATGTGAAAGAGCTTTTCTAGAGAAATTCTTTCCTCCTTCTAAAACTAAAGAATTGAGGAAGAAAATCACTAATTTCCAACAAGGCACTGGAGAGACTATTTATGAAGCATGGGAGCGGTTCAAAGGATATCTTCAAGCATGCCCACAACATGGCTTCAACCGTTGGCTTACCATCCAATTTTTCTTTGAAGGATTGGACCAACAAAGCACCATGATATTAGACTCAGCAGCTGGAGGATCTTTCATGGGGAAACCTATTAATGACTGCATGATTATTTTGGAAAATGTAGCCTCAAATCACAGCCAATACAGTGAAAGAGAAGTCACAGCAAGGAAAGGAACTCCGGGGCGATATGAAGTGAACAATATTGAGTTACTCTTAGCAAAATTTGATACTCTTAATCAAAGATTAGACAAGATGGAAAAAGCTAAGGTTAATTCAGTGGCTACAAATCAAGTATGTGACCTTTGTAGGGAACAAGGGCACACTGCAGTAGATTGTACCTCAATTTTTACTGGAGAAAAAGAAGATACTACTGAACAGGTGGCAGCTTCTCATAATTTCTATGACACTCCTCGAAGAGAGAAGAGTAATCCATATTCCAACACATACAACCCTGGTTGGAAGAATCATCCTAACTTTTCTTGGAAGAATAACCCAGTTCAAGGAACTAGCAATCAGCAACCTAATTTCCGTCCGTCCAATCACTTCATTAATGGGGAAGGAAATCCAGTACAGACACCCTCAATTCAACAAAGTATTTCAAGATTAGAAAACCTTATGGAGAATTTTGTCACTAATCAAAAACAGACCAATGATTCAATGGCAAATTCTATTCAAAACCTTGCTGTCAAGGTTGAGAATATTACTCTCCACAACAAGATGCTGGAAAATCAAATTGCGCAGTTGATGCCTAGTTCAAACAATTCTCCAGGTAAGTTCCCAGGTAAAACAGTTGCAAACCCAGCTGAAAATGTTAATGCTGTTACTTTAAGGAGTGGGAAGAAATTAGACAGACCTGTGTCTAATCAAAATGATAATATTGAGATTGATGAAGACGCTTCTCCTATGGTTGAAAAACCTGAAAAAGAGAGATTAGAAAAAGAAAAAGTATCTTCATCAAAGCCTCAAACTGTTTATCACCCTCCAATTCCTTTTCCTCAAAGGTTAGCAAGGACTAAACTTGATAGACAATTTGAAAAATTTTTAAATATGATCAAACAAGTGTATGTAAACATTCCATTTGTAGAAGCTCTACAACAGATGCCTACATATGCTAAATTTCTTAAGGATCTTTTAGCTAACCGAAGGAAATTGGATGATAGAGAGACTGTTACATTGATCCATCATAATTTGCCCAAAAAACTTAAGGATCCTGGTAGTTTCTCTATACCTTGTCTCATTGGAAATCTAAGGTTTGAAAAAGCCTTATGTGACCTTGGGGCAAGTTCAGTTTAATGCCTTTATCAATTTGCAAGAAATTAGATATGGGAGAATTAAAGCCTACAGCAATGTCAATCCAGTTAGCAGATAGATCTATAAAATATCCCATAGGAATTTTAGAAGATGTTCCAGTTAAGATAGGTAAATTTTTAATTCCGGGAGATTTTGTTGTTTTAGAAATGGAAGAGGACAAACAAATACCAATCATACTAGGTAGACCATTTTTGGCTACAGCAGGCGTGATAGTAGATGTCAAACATGGAAAATTGTCCTTATCCATTAATGATGAAACAATGGAATTTAATATTGCTAAATCTGTTAGACAACCTTCTCTTGAAAATATTTGCTGCATGGTTGATATATTGCCTAAAGACATGGAGGAAGAAGTCATGAGATCTATTTTGAGGGATCCCTTGGAGAATTTTCTAGTTGGAGGAAAGCACATAGATCTTGAGGGGATTCAACCTAATTATGCTTGCTTGATCGATTCAAGTCCCCCGTGTAAAGAAAAAGATCCTCTAGTAGAAAGTCTTCTTGAGTCTTCAACAGATTGGCAAGAAGAAAACTCTCCAAAGTTAGAACTTAAACCACTTCCTTCATCTTTAAGGTATGAGTTTTTGGGGGCTAATTCCACTTATCCAGTCATAGTAAATTCAACTTTAAATGAAAAAGAAACTGAAAAACTTCTCAATGAGTTGAGAAAATTTAGAAAAGTTATTGGATATACTATGGCTGATATAAAGGGAATTAGTTCTTCATTTTGTATGCATCGCATCTTCTTGGAGGAAGGATCCAAACCTTCTGTTGAAGCTCAAAGAAGACTAAATCCCAAGATGAAAGAAGAGGTAAAGAAAGAAATTTTGAAATTATTGGATGCTAAGGTAATTTATGCTATATCTGATAGTCCTTGGGTAAGTCCAGTTCATGTGGTTCCTAAGAAAGGTGGGATGACAGTAGTGAAAAATGATAATAATGAATTAATTCCCACAAGAACTGTGACTGGGTGGCGTATGTGTGTTGATTATAGAAAATTAAATAATGCCATTAGAAAGGATCACTTTCCCTTACCTTTTATTGATCAAATGCTTGAAAGGTTAGCAATGCATTCATACTTTTGTTATTTGGACGGATACTCCGGTTTTCATCAAATCCCTATTCATCCATTAGACCAAGAGAAAACTACTTTTACATGTCCCTATGGTACTTTTGCTTATAGGAGAATGCCTTTTGGCCTATGTAATGCACCTGCTACCTTTCAAAGATGTATGACTGCAATCTTTAGTGATTTATTAGAAAAAGAGATGGAAGTTTTCATGGATGACTTTTCAGTTTATGGTATTTCCTTTGATGACTGTCTATTAAATCTAACTAAAGTATTGCAGCGTTGCTCTGAAGTGAATTTAGTCTTAAATTGGGAAAAATGTCATTTTATGGTACAAGAAGGAATTGTCTTAGGACACCTAATATCTGGGAGAGGAATTGAGGTAGATAGAGCAAAAATAGAAGTAATTGATAAATTGCCTCTTCCAATTAATGTTAAAGGTGTTAGAAGTTTCTTAGGGCATGCCGGTTTCTACCGAAGGTTTATTAAAGATTTTTCAAAAATCTCTAAACCATTATCTAATCTACTTGTGAAAGAGGTACCTTTTAACTTTGATGTTTCTTGTAAGAATGCATTCTACAGGTTGAAAGAAGCTCTCACTACAGCTCCTATTCTGCAAACTCCTGACTGGAGCCTTCCTTTTGAAATCATGTGTGATGCAAGTGACTATGCTATAGGAGCTGTATTGGGACAAAGAAAGGACAAGAAGGTTCATGCTATATACTATGCCAGCAAGACTCTTGATGAAGCCCAAGCCAATTATGCAACAACAGAAAAAGAATTGTTAGCAGTCGTCTATGCTTTTGAAAAGTTCAGATCTTATCTTGTGGGGTCTAAGGTTATTGTTTACACAGATCACTCTGCCCTAAAGTATCTTTTTAATAAAAAGGATGCTAAACCTAGGCTCCTCAGATGGATTCTCCTTTTACAAGAATTTGATTTAGAGATTGTGGACAGAAAGGGAGTAGAAAATGTAGTAGCTGATCATCTCTCTCGACTTCCACAAGACCAAGCAACAAAGGAGGAACTCCCTATTAATGACAGCTTCCCAGACGAAAAGCTTTTAGCAGTTGTTGTGAAAAACAGTCCCTGGTATGCAGATTATGCGAATTACTTAGCATGTGGAGTCCTTCCTGAAGACTTTAATTATCAACAAAACAAGAAATTCTTTAGTGACCTTAACAGCTTTATTTGGGATGAACCTTACCTATATAAGAGGTGTAGAGATGGTATCTACAGAAGGTGTATCTCAGAAGAAGCAGCTCCTCACATCATTCACTCATGTCATTCTTCCGCATATGGAGGGCATGCTAGTACGTCAAAAACTGCAGCTAAAATTCTACAATCTGGTTTTTACTGGCCAAACTTATTTAAGGATACCTGGAAGATGGTAAATTCTTGTGACCAATGCCAAAGATCAGGGAATATATCCAGGAAACATGAAATGCCATTAAATGGGATTTTAGAAGTAGAAATTTTTGATGTATGGGGAGTAGATTACATGGGACCATTCCCAAGTTCTAAAGGTTACAAGTTCATATTAGTTGCAGTTGATTATGTGTCCAAGTGGGTAGAAGCGATTCCCGCTCAAACGAGTGATTCAAATACTGTCATTAAACTCTTCAAAAGAATTATATTTCCAAGATTTGGGGTCCCAAGAGCTGTGATCAGTGATGGAGGCTCACATTTTATTGAAAGAAAGTTTGAATCTCTCTTAAAAAGGTATGGAGTCACTCACAAGGTTGGTACACCTTATCACCCTCAAACAAGTGGACAGGTAGAAATATCCAACAGAGAAATCAAAAAGATCCTTGAGAAGACTGTATCTACAACAAGAAAGGACTGGTCTTTAAGATTAGATGAAGCTCTTTGGGCCTACAGGACTGCTTACAAAACACCTATTGGCATGTCTCCATTTAGGCTGATTTATGGCAAATCTTGCCATCTTCCTGTAGAGCTAGAACACAAGGCTTTGTGGGCAATAAAATACTTCAACTATGACCTAAAGGATGCTGGAGAAAAAAGGAAATTGGAACTCAATGAGCTTGATGAAATCAGATTAGACTCATATGAAAATGCTAAGATTTACAAAGAAAGAACAAAGAGGTGGCATGACAAGCATATACATAGAAGAGAATTCAAGCAAGGGGACTCGGTGCTATTATTTAATTCCAGACTCAGATTGTTTCCTGGAAAATTGAAGTCAAGATGGTCAGGGCCTTTTACAGTTCAAAAAGTATATCCCTATGGAGCTGTAGAAATCAGAAACGATAAAGGCGACATATTCAAGGTCAATGCACAGAGATTGAAGTTATATTTCCATGGGGAACACTTAGAAAAATTATACTCTATGGTTCTTCAGGAACCTACTCAAGTTTCTTAAAAAAAAAAAAAAAAAAAAAAAAAAAAAAAATTTCAGAGTTCCAGAGAGAATCACGACCGTGATTCTAAATCACGGGCGTGATCTTCTCTGGAAAATTTTTGGAAAACCCCAGAGAGAATCACGACCGTGATTATAAATCACGGGCGTGACCTTCTCTGGAAAATTTTTGGAAAACCCCAGAGAGAATCACGACCGTGATTATAAATCACGGGCGTGATCTCCTCTGTTTGAATTTTTGAAAACTCACAAAGAGAATCACGGCCGTGATTTCCAATCACGCCCGTGATTCCCTGCTGACGCTCAACAGATACAACCCGTGATTTTTGAAATTCCCCTTTCCCTTATATATTTTTCCCCCTCCTTTTACATTCTCACTTCTCTCAAACTTACGAACTCTGCCCATTCTCTCTTTTCTTCTCTCCCAAACCCTAGCTTCTCACTTCTTCTTCCTCTTCTTCCCTCTTCCTCCCACATTCACTCCTTCCGTTCATCCATGGCTCCCAAGCGCACCCGTACCGTTGGTTCGTCCTCCACCGCTTCCGATACCCACAGTTACGAGGAAGAAGCAAGTGAAATTCCGCACCTTCCTCCGAGGTTCTATCGGAACGATGAACAGCGTGAGCGGAACGAGGTATTACGCTTCCGCACTATCCATCCTACCAGGTATCTCGACTTCCCATTTATTCGTAAGTTGGGTTTACGTACTGATATCAATTTCATGTTAACTAACATTGGGTGGACAACCTTTGCTACCATGCATAATGATGTTGTTTATCCTCGACTAGTTCTTGAGTTCTTGAGCTCTCTCCACACGGAAATATTATCTGGGCCAAATTGTTCTGAAGGTTTGATTTCTTTCCGTATGTTTAACCAAGAACACGAATTAACCCTGGCTCAGTTCAATAATATTTTTGGATTTCCCACTGGAGGGAGCACGAGAACCCCAAGTTCTTTCAACCCTGGTTCTTTTTGGTATAGTTTGACAGGTACAAGTAATTGGGTCGCTGGAAAATGTAATTCCTCTGCTTTCTGCCATCCCGCCATCCGTATTATGCACCGCTTTATTGCCTCTACTGTTTTGGCCCGAGGTGATTCTGAAGGAAAGGTTCGTTTGAGCGACCTTTGACTTTTATGGGCTATGATGGAAAACAGAGAGGAGCCTATTGATTCTGGCAGTCATTTGGCACGACAGTTCCAGAGTATTTCCAATACCAGCCACGGTGCGATTGTGAATGGCGGCCTCATTACCACTATAGCCAAACACCTTGGCTATCACGCTTGGCTGGACCAGTTAGAACCACTCCCTGGAAGCCGTACTATTAATTTTGCTACCTGCTCTTCTATGAACTGCATTGCGAAAGATGAAGATGATAAATACTACTTTGTAGTAACCCAGTCGGGAGTGCACCACCAGTTACCAAATCCAACATACACCGTGAAGAACCGGGCTACACGGCAGTTTCCACTGGAGCCATTAGAGGACCTACCTCCAGCAGCTGAGGAAGCGGCTCCTGCAGATGAGGAAGCAGCTCCTGAACAACCCCCTCTACATCCTGGACCTGAGGTGGACAATGCTGCTATCCTGGCAGCTATTCAATCAATGGATAACCGGCTGAAACAAATGGATGAACGCCAGCAGCATTATAATTACATGGTTGATCAAATGTATCAATGGCACATTCAACGGTATCCAGATGATTTTCCACCACAGTGAGATCTTTCTTATTCCTTATTTTACTCTGATGCTTAGGGACAAGCATTCCTTTCTGTTGTGGGTTGGTTGCATATTCATGCATTTTATAATTTTGTCAAAATAATCTATCATGCATTCATTAGCTCTTTGCTTCGGGACAAGCAAATCTTTAAGTTTGGGGTTAGGAGGATGTACGCATTTCATTCATTCATGCAAAGTAAAAAAAAAAAAAAAAAAAAAAAAAAAAAAAAAAAAATCATGCATATATACATATTCAGTTAATCCCAGCTTGAATTTGTGTTTGAAAAGTAAATATTTTTAATGAAATTGTTCGTCTTTGAAAAAACTGAATGTGATGAATTGAATCTTGAAGTCTCAGAACAAAAGGTTGAAAAATTAGCTGGTTTTGTGGCTAGCACTTGGTTCTTAGTATTGAGGCTTGAAATGATCGAGAATTATAAAAATAGTCTCTTGAAGATAAATTCTTTTTAATTCGTGCTTAAAAGCTTTTGGGGGGTAATAAAAAAAAAAAAAAATCACCTAGCACCCCTTTGAGGTCATAGGTTAGAGGGAGAATATTCTTAACCTTAGAAAACTAAGGGAACTAATTAGCTACTGGGGAATTGTTTAGTAAAATAGCTAGACCCCCTTTGAGGCTACGTGTTCTTGAAATTATCATCCTCTCTACACTGATTGACTACTGGGGAAATGTTTTAGGTGAGACAAAAACAAAAATAAAAATATTACCCCTATTTGTGTCACAAGCATTGAAAAATTATTTCTGTTAAATTATCTTCGTTTGACTAATGAGCTTTACAAGATTTGACATCATGAAACTCTTAGAAACTAAGAGTTGGCGCTAGTAATGAAAGATTAAGATTCTAATTGGACCTTGTGAGACTAAGAGTGAAGATTTTAAATGCTCAGTTAATTCTTGATGATTTTTTTTTCAAAGTGCTAATTATTGTTTGAGGACAAACAAAAGTTCAAGTTTGGGGTTATTTGATGTTGTGTATTTTACTCGTATTTTAGCACTTTAATTCACAAGAATTCATAGCATAATCATGCATATCTTTCATGTTTTTAATAAATTTTTATATCATTTTCCTATTTTATGCTTTTCTTGGTATGTGTTGTGTTTTCTCTGAGCAGGATCAAGATTTAAGAATTAAAGAGGAAATGCTGAGCTATAGGGAAAATCACGGCCGTGATTCTAAATCACGCCCGTGATTCACCAGAGAAAATCACGGCCGTGACTCCCAATCACACCCGTGAACGCCACTGACCCTTCATAGATGTGCTCCAGAGAAGATCACGGTCGTGATTCTCAGTCACGGCCGTGATTCACTTCGCGTCCCAGCTTTTTAAGTTTTATGTTTTATTTTTATTTTATCTTTGTAATTTTTATCTTGGTAGTTTTACCTTTTTACCCTTTTAGGTTATAAATTAGATGAGGTTAGCCTAGAACGGGGATTTTTTGGTTTCGGAGACAGTTTTTTTTAGTTTTTGACACTTGGAGAAGGTTGGGCGCCTGTGCCATCGACTCTAAGGTTTGCTTTTCTTTTATTCTTCTTTTCTTGGAGAACTACTATGAACTCCTGTGAGTAGTTTCCCTTTTTCTGGGATCAGGGCTTAGCCTCTGAGAACCTCTTTATTAATGCATTATTCAGTTTCTTAATTTTATTCCAATTCTTGATCTGTTCTTTTATATTTTATATATGAACTTTAATATTATTGTTTTCATAATAACATTAATTAAGGATGAACTGAGAGGAGAACTTGATTATAATTATGATAAACAATTAATCTTAATTTTCATAATCATAGATAATTAGGGATGAACTGAGAGGAGAACCTAATTATCGGAACCTAAAGGAACAAACTTGAGTGTTAAATCACGAGAGTTGATTTAAGCTTTCGAGGAGCAATAGATTAACAAAGATCTTAATGGGTTTAATTAAACGTAATTACCACGAGAGTAGAGATTAATTTTAATTAAACACGTCCTCGTAGCCTGAGAAGGTGCAAGGATTAAATTAGGTTAAGACTACCTTCAAGATGGAATAGAATTAATTAATGAAAATAATAATTCAATATTGTTGGAACTCTTTGTGCGAACCCTAGATTCCCGGAAATCTCCTTATCTTATCTTAAAGTTTTATCTTATTCATTAATTGCATTACTATCTCTTTTACCATCAAATCTGATCTTATCATCTCAAAACAAAAATTCAATCTGTTTTAAAATTCAAATTAAAATACTAGTAATTCTAGGTCAAACACGTAGTCCCTGTGATTCGATATTTATTACTTGACGACAACCGTACACTTGCAGTTTTCCATACATCAAAAAACCTTGCCTCTATTCTTTTCTCTCTTATGTCACACCTTAAATTCAAAAATCAATCACCATAAAAAAAAAACATGACCGAAGATAATAAAATTAATCAAAGCTCCGAACATCTACGACGCATTATCTGAGTCTAAGGTAGACAAGGAGATCACTTCCTCAAAACATACAAAATCAATAAAGTGATCAGAAGAGTCTTACACAAGATCCTCATTGCATATGAAGAGTCTTGCAAAAAACAAATTTTTCTCAATTTGGCCGACAAAGGAAGCACAAATCTCGGCTCATGAAAGAACTCTCTTTCAACACCCGTAGGTTGGGGCAACATCTTTCTCCTTGGTGTACGGGAATGAGGGGCAGTGTTAAGCATTAAAGACGCTGGTCCTCCCAAACGCGGATGGCAAGAGATTTTGTCAAAGCAAAGAAGTGTTATGCCAAAAAATAGTATCACTTGCGAAATACTGCTAGGATGAAAACCCGAAAAGGCATCTTAGGCAAACAATAAAAAAAAAATTGAAAGTTCCCGCTAGGATACGTCCTAGGCAAAAATTAGGGATCTAAAAAGAATAAAAATAGCAAGTGATGATTCTCATAGTTAAAAGCTAAAAGGCGGCTTGAGCACTTCTACAAGGGGTCAAATTCTGCGAAGACTCTACCTGAGACTCGGATATGTAGTTCAAGATAATTAGGAGAATGATTATAATAATTATCCAAGGAAATGTTTGTTAAAAAAAGGAAACAACTTAAACACTCATCTACCTCCACTACCCATTCATTCTAAATCATCCTACGTCCATTAACCATTCATTCTAAATCATCTTTTTCTTTCCTTTCTGCCTTGTCTAATCTTAATGACATATATTGTTGATGGTTGTCAAAATTTAAACAAGTAAAAAAAAGAAAAAAAAAATAATGACCCGCTGGGATGAAAACCCATAAAGGGCGTCCTAGGCAAAAATTAGGGCAAATAAAAAGAGCAAAAATACCCGCTAGGATACATCCTAGGCAAAAGTTAGGGTTTTTGAACAAAAAAGAAGAAAAAAGAAAAAGAAAAAACCCCAAGGCAGTTGATACCAAGTGGCCAATACAACTAAAGTTATGCATCAATCAGAGAAATTTATTCGTGAGAAGGAGAAAAGGAAAGCCACCTTCTATATAAAAAAAAACTAAAATCGAAACATGCATTACATGCATCCAACGAAACTTTCTTTATCGAATGAGAATTATTCAAAATAATAATAAATAAATCTTGCATAAATAAGCATTAGCATAGAAGCATCATTGCATAACATGCATACGGCACGAGTGTGCATAAAAGGGTATAAGTTCAAAAAAAAATTAAAAAAAAAATCTAATCCATTCTTGCATTCTTTGTGTGTGTGTCTATCCATCACTTGTCGAAGGAATCAAGAGGCCAAAGCACTCGTAAAAAGATCAACAGCTGGACAGTGTCTTAAGAGCCAAGATCATGTCAAAAAGCCTAGCCTTAACAAGGGCATTCCATACAAGTGGTTTCATATAGCCACCAAGAAAAGAAAGACACGTCAACAACAAGACGAGATATAACTAGGAGAGGAAGAATAATCAAGTCCACAAGCATGAAGAAACCACCAAGCTTTATTCTGTCTTCGACCGAGTTATACTCCTCCAACCGAATGATGGAAGATTCATGAAAATGCCAAGACCAGGAATGTTTTCCTACCAAAGCCAGGAGTGGCTTCCAAAATAATACTCATCAATAAAGATTCAGCAAATAACATCATCTTGGGATGGGATCCCTTCACCAATGATGAAAACACAAGATAAAACAGAAAAAGGCAAGCTTCGTAAATGTTGAAAAAGCCGAAGCATTTAGAAAAATAATAGAAAAAGGCAAGCTTCAAACATGAAAGAGCCGAAGCTAAACAAAAAATGAAATTAAAAAAAATCTACCACAAGCAAGCGCCTGGAGAGGCATCACAATACTTACCTCGACAAGAACAACAACAAACATTTCCTGCCCATCCACCTAGGGGCAGTCTTGCATTCCACAACCGTCCACCAACAATCAAATAATCAATCATCAAAAGGACTCAACATTGTGCCTGGAGAGGCATCACAATACTCAAGTGGCAGGGGCAACATTGGAATCCCTGTCAGTCATCCACTTCTCTGCCCACCAACACAGGGGCACATCAAACGTCTCCTGCCCATCCACCTAGGGGCAGTCTTTCATCCAACAGTTCCAACAAGAAGACATCAAGTACAACAACAAAGTGGGTTACCTGACCTTAGTGAAAGGGTTGCTAGATCCCCAAAACTAGTACAAAGTGGGTTACCTGACCTTAGTGAAAGGGTTGCTAGATCCCCAAAACTAGTACAAAGTGGGTTACCTGACCTTAGTGAAAGGGTTGCTAGATCCCCAAAACTAGTACAAAGTGGGTTACCTAACCTTAGTGAAAGGGTTGCTAGATCCCCAAAACTAGTACGAAGTGGGTTACCTGACCTTAGGGAAATGGTTGCTAGATCCCCAAAACTAGTACAAAGTGGGTTACCTGACCTTAGTGAAAGGGTTGCTAGATCCCCAAAACTAGTACAAAGTGGGTTACCTGACCTTACAGGAGGCCGGCTAAAGCCTTAAAATATCAGTCCAGCTTGGAGAGGCTGAGCTACGAAACTACTTCAACAACAAAGTGGGTTACCTGACCTTAGTGAAAGGGTTGCTAGATTCCTAAAACTAGTACAAAATGGGTTACCTGACCTTAGTGAAAGGGTTGCTAGATCCTCAAAACTAGTACAAGATCGAAGAGGGTTACCTAACCTCAGAGTGAAAGAAGCTACACAAGGGAAACAACGCAGAAGTGTTAGAAAAGAATGGCCTAATCCAAGAGGGGGGGTGAATTGGATTTAATGACCCTTTAAAAATTTATCAGAGTTTTTTGGATCTTAATTTCAATCAAAACTTTTCTATGACAGAATTTTTAAATGAAGCACTCTTAAAGACTTGTTACAATGATATGAATGCAATGTGCAACTTGATTACAAGATAATGATGTTCAAATATAATATCCAATTATAGATTTAACCCATCTAAATTCACATACACATTTTAATCAAGTTTTATCTTCTTTAAAGCTCAACCAAGAAATTGCAAAACAAGAGATAAAGTTGAAGAAGATTGCACAAGTCTTTTATACTGGTTCAGCCACTCCACATGTGACCTACATCCAGTCCTTAATCACCACCTGATTAAGATTTTTCCACTATCTTTAAGCAAGAAGGTTTACAAGCAAACACACATGCATATACTTCACTACTAAAAGATAATCACTTTCTTGACCCCAAGAAAGCACCCCTTGTAGATCCCACTACAAGAACCTTAATCACTTGAGAAACCCTTCTCAAGATTTTCCACAAAGATTCACAAAGAAACAAACATGAAACGAATTCACCTGGAATTCTTGAACAATTCTTTGTCTTTCTCTTTCAAGGGTATGATGATGATGATGATTTTCACAAGTTCTTTCACAAATGTTTTTCTTCTTGGATTTTCACAAAGAAACCTCTCCAAGATGTCACACAGGCTCTCTAAAGCGTTTTTAGAAGTTGATTATCAGTTCTCACTCAATGTTATTAAGTTTCAAAATAGTTCAAGTCTATTTATAAAAGTTCAAACCCAGATAATCGATTATTTTAAAGAATAATCGATTATTTTGTTCTTCAGATTTCTGGAAATCAACCAAGAACAATTTAATCGATTATTTAGCTGGATAATCGATTATTCCAGAGAGTTGTTTATGAAATAATCGATTATTTTGACAAATAATCGATTATTACAGCAAGGAATTCCACTTAGCCCATTTGCTGAAATAATCGATTATATTTAACAATAATCGATTATTTTGAGTCAGTTCTTAAAACTTCATTTTAAGTCTCAAAATAATTTTCCAATGTTCTCAACTCATCATCATCTACTCCCTACTTGATTTTAGACAAGTTTTGCTCAATGCACAAAGCACACACACAAGTATACACAAATATAAAAATTCATCTCCTAAGTTCTATTACATAGTCTTAGATCATAGCATTCTCTTGACTCTTCTTTAACTTTGTTTTTGTGTTCTCCAAGTTGTTGCATGTTGTGATCATCAAAACTCCTTAAGCTTCAAGCTCTCCTAAGCTCAACAATCTCCCCCTTTTTGATGATGACAACCCATGGATAATGATCTCAGCCCACAATACACTTTGTGCCTGAAACTTCTTATTGTACCATGAACCAAAACCTGCACAATACACATACAAGCACAGGTACCTGCAAACAACTACCAAACACACCATATATCATTTCTCCCCCTTTGGCATTATCAAAAACAAAGTAAGCCAAGTTTGGCAAAGATAAGCTATGTACAGAACAGATTCAGCAATAACCAAGGTAACTCATTTGTGCATCAGATAGCCTCAATTCAGACCAAATTAAACTAGGCAGAATGTGCATCATTTAAAAAACAGAGTATGCCAATGTAAACCAGAAATAACCATACAAATCAACATATATGCTTACAAAAAAAACAGAACATATGATACCCTGCACCAGCATTCCAAATCAATTATTGGAATCATAATCAAACCAACACATTAACAAACAAACTTCAAATTCATCAAGATGCAATTGTTCAATAACAGAAAATATTAAAAGTGTTCAGGAATTTAAAATTGTTCAATAACCAAAAATCATTACAACCCAAATGATCTTAAAATTGTTCCAAACTTGAATTTAAAAACTAAACAAAATAACAAAAATAGAAATCACTCCTCATCATCCGGAATACCAAGCTGTGTCTTGATGATTCTGACTTCATGATCTAGGTCGTCAAACCTATCAAGAATTCCAGAGAACATGGATTCATGTCTCCATGACATTTCCATCATAGCATCCATTTTGTTGATCATGATCTGTTCAAACAGTGAGAATGGTTTCAGCTCCGGCTCAGCTTCTCCAGGCTCAGCTTCCACCTGTGGTGGCTGATCCTTGTCATGAGAAGGCACACCGTCCTCATCTGTAGCTGGCTCCGGGGTAGGAGGAACATCTCCTTTAAAAACCCACTTGTCTTCTTGCTTCAGCATCCCCATATGATGCAAAGAAGACTTCTCTATTTTGTTCGATGCGTGCAGGACAATATTTCTTTCACCTGTTAAATCTACACCAGCAATCTCAAAATTTTTTGACAAAAGCAAAGCATAAGGAATTGGACCGTCTTCCTTTCTCCTTGCCTTCCAAATACAGTCATTCACAACCGCCACCCAATCAATCTTAATTTTCTTCTTAATGACATGCATTAACAAAATGTCATCCCGAGACATTTGTGCATGGTTGTGCAACCTAGGCTTTAACATCCAGGCAATAATGAAGGAAATCAAGCGAGAGTTCTTTTTCATACCTCCCGCCAAGAACTTTTCATAGTTGGTGTTGGATGGGTTCCGTTGACAATCCCGGAAAGTGATCAGCTCCTCAAAATCTCCAAAGTTGAATGGCTGGGGTTTCTCTGCTCCAGTTCCGCTCAGACCTGCAGCCGCCTTCAAAGTTGGTCCATCTAACTTGATCAGCTTGCCTTTCACCACGGATTGCATAACTCCTCCATTTGTGGTGGCAAAGCAGAGGAATAATCGGATGAGCTCCGGATAATAGGGTCCGTCCATCTCTAGAAACGCCTTCAACTCTTGATACTCCAGGAGGGTTGGAAAGCTAAAACCCTCATTCTTGAACCAATCAAGCTTTAGGGTCTTCGGAGGGATGATTCTCCGACCGACATACCATTCGAAATAGTATTCCTGGGCTTTCTCATCGGCGAACCACTTCGAGATTAGTTTCTCTGAGGGAAGAGGGCGCTTGCTCCCCCTCACTTCCAGCTTCTTGGGTCTCTTGGAGGAAGATGCCATGATTGGGTCTTAGAGAGAAATGAAGAAGATGAAGGATTTGAGAGGTTTTGAGAGAGTTAGGGTTTTGAGGGTTTGGGAAAAATGAGAGAATGAGAGAAAACAGAGGTTGTGTGATGTTTTAAGGTCCTAACACGTTCTGGGTATAGAGAAAATGGGTGGTTTTAAGGTTTGGCGCGGAGTTAACCGTTTTAGGAAAATTTAAAAAAAAATGCCCAAATAATCGATTAGTTGTGCAAATAATCGATTATTTGCATCAGTAAACTCAGTTTAAACCACTTTCTGATATGGATAATCGATTATTTTAAGGATAATCGATTATTACAGAGGGTTCATTTTCCTTATACTCCCCAGATAATCGATTATTTACAGAATAATCGATTATTCCAGTGGCCTTTCAGATTCTACTACTCAGATAATCGATTATTTCCCAAGATAATCGATTATTACAGTGACTCTTGAGTTCCTTCTTACCAGATAATCGATTATTGCCCAAATAATCGATTATTTCAGAGACTCTTAGAATTCTCCATGCTCCAGATAATCGATTATTTCCCAAGATAATCGATTATTTCCATAAATCACTTAAGATAATCGATTAAATCTTAAGATAATCGATTATTCCAGTGAAGATTTACTTCTCTGAAAAGCTTTAACTTCTCAAATTTTACCAAGACTTGTTTGCCACTTTCAATTATATTCTTCCACACATCTCTTACATTCATTCTCACAACATAATCAATTCAAACTTGATTCACTAATTATTCCCAACTCAATTCTCAATTGATTGAACCTTTCTCTAGGTAGAGGTTTAGTAAAAATATCAGCTAGTTGTTTACTTGTCTCTACAAACTCCACAACACAATCATTCCTTCGTCTTGATTATACCCCTTAGCCACTAGTCTTGCCTTATTTCTAAGAATTATTCCAGATTCATCAAGCTTATTTCTGAAAACCCACTTGGTTCCAATTATTGGATAATCTTTTGGTAATGGCACTAAATCCCACACTTCATTTCTTTCAAACTGATTTAGTTCCTCTTGCATAGCCATTAACCAATGTTCATCTTTAAGTGCTTCATCAATGTTCTTAGGTTCAACTTGTGAAACAAATGCCATAGTGTTGCAAATATTTTTGATAGCACTCCTAGTAGTAACACCCTTACCAATATTTCCAATGATGTTATCCATTGATAAGTCTCTAGAAGTCTTCCACTCTTTTGGCAATTGTTCACATGTTCCCTTTACTTTCTCATGTGATTCACTCTCCTTAGACTTTTCATTTGGTTCACTCTCCAATAGGGGTTGATCAAGCAATTCATTTAAATCTTCAATTTCAGTTTGCCTTGTCTCTTACTTATTTGATTCATCAAATACTACATGAACAGATTGTTCTACCACTAGAGTTCTCTTATTGTAAATTCTATAAGACTTACTATTTGTAGAGTATCCTAGAAATATTGCTTCATCAGCCTTTGCATCAAACTTCCCAAGTTGTTCTTTCCCATTGTTCAGCACATAACACTTGCAACCAAACACTCTAAAATAGGAAATGTTAGGCTTCTTTCCTTTATAGATTTCATAGGGTGTTTTCTTTAAAATAGGCCGAATCAGAACTTTATTTAACACATGACAAGCTGTGTTAATAGCATCAGCCCAAAAGTATTTTGGTAGGTTTGTTTCATTTAACATTGTTCTTGCAAGTTCTTCTAAGGACCTATTCTTTCTCTCAACAACCCCATTTTGTTGAGGTGTCCTAGGTGCTGAGAAATTATGGTTTATACCATGTTCCTCACAGAATTTTTGAAACATGATGTTTTGGAATTCACCTCCATGATCACTTCTTATAGAGGTGATGTTTGAACACCTCTCATTTTGAACAAGCTTAGCAAATTTTCTAAAGGCAGTAAAAGCATCATTTTTATTTGCAAGAAACATAACCCATGTAAATCTTGAGTAGTCATCTACAATCACTAAGCCATAGTAGTTTCCACCTAAGCTCATTGTTCTTGATGGACCAAACAAATCCATGTGAATTAATTGCAAAGGTCTAGATGTTGAAATCTGATTTTTGCTTTTAAAACTAGCCTTCACTTGCTTGCCCTTTTGACAAGCATCACATAATTTGTCTTTTCCAAACTTGAGTTTAGGTAGACCTGTTGCCACCCGCCGAAACGGACATTGGCATTCGCGACGATGGTTGGACTCTTTTTTAGTTTTGAAAAATGATGGATTGTTAGAACGACTTATTCTCAAACTGAGACCTCATCGAACTAACAATTTTGTTAAATGATTCTCACCAATCCATGTTAATCCCAAACGGGACCCTCCATGGATTAGTGGTTTTCGCAAAAAGGGGTTCTTGGAGTCGCCACCAATGTTTTACTCAAAACATTGGAAAAAGACATAAGGCAATTGATTTTCGCAAATCAACTTTGGCCATTACAACCAGAGTTGGGTAAGGGAGTCGATTACGTGTGGGGAAGGTGTTAGCACCCCACAACGCCCCTTTCGGGTTCCCTATGACGGATTATTTCATAAATAATAGCGTAAAATTAATAAACTACCCCTATTTATTAGAACGATTATAAGTAAACTATCTACATGATGAAAGCTTTAAACGTGCAATGCAACAATCAAAAAAAGCGATAAGTGAAAGCGGTAAAAGAAAGGATTTGGAAAGAAACCTTCGAAGCGGGCTTTTATATATTCAAAAAGGAGTTAGGAGGCTTTTTGGCGCTCCTTCCCACTACACGTTCGCTCGCTCCTTTCCCTAAAAATATTAACTATGGAAATCAAAGAGATTTCCCTTTGACTTGTTCGAGTCTCAAGCTAAAGGCTCGTGAACTCAAGAACTTAGTCGGATCAGCTCTCGGAGAGATTTCTAGGGCAGAGAATAGCTCAAAAACCCAAGAATACTCAGCCAGAGGGTGGAGAAATGCTCCAAATGTGTGGAAGGACGAGCCAATGACGTCCTATTTATAGGATTGAGGCGCAGTACGGCCTAAGGAGTCAATACGGCCCGTACTGAGTTTTTGAACTACAGTACGGTCGTACTGAATTCAGTACGGCCGTACTGAAGTTCAAAAAATTCAGTACGGCCGTATTGATTTCATTATGGCCGTATTGTAGTTCAAATGGCTCAGTACGGCCGTACTGAACCTCTAGGAGGGCGTATTGAGCTCCAATCCTCACATACCCTTATTCTAAGCTACTCTAAGACTTCTAGACCTACAAAGAATCATCCTAGGGTCTTCCAGGAGTCCTTCCGGCTGACTTTCCTTCGGTCTTCGAGAGTCTTTGAGTCTTATTTCCGACCCGGACAATTTTAGGGGTCTATAGCTGCCCCCCCTTTACTTAGTCGAACGGCTTTTTTGGTGTACCGGTTGACAAGTAAAGGAGTTGACCCAATTGTCCGGGGAGTAAGCCATCCTTCCAACTTGTAGTGTCTTCAGGTGGGAAAATTGTTGAGTAGTCTCTCCAGGTTGAGTTTGCCCTCTCAAGGGTGAGTATTAGTCGTCGCCTCTCCAGGCTCGTGCATACCTCGGTGTTTCTGACGACCTCGGTAGCGTGAGTTTGCCCTCTCCAGGGTCTGCATGCCTCCGTGTTTCTGACGACGTTGGCAGCTGCATACCTCCGTGTTTTTGACGACGTCGGTAGCTGAGTATTAGTCGTCGCCTCTCCAGGCTCGTGCATACCTCGGTGTTTCTGACGACCTCGGTAGCGTGAGTTTGCCCTCTCCAGGGTCTGCATGCCTCCGTGTTTCTGACGACGTTGGCAGCTGCATACCTCCGTGTTTTTTACGACGTCGGTAGCTGAGTATTAGTCGTCGCCTCTCCAGGCTCGTGCATACCTCGGTGTTTCTGACGACCTCGGTAGCGTGAGTTTGCCCTCTCCAGGGTCTGCATGCCTCCGTGTTTCTGACGACGTTGGCAGCTGCATACCTCCGTGTTTCTGACGACGTCGGTAGCCGAGTATTAGTCGTCGCCTCTCCAGGCTCGTGCATACCTCGGTGTTTCTGACGACCTCGGTAGCGTGAGTTTGCCCTCTCCAGGGTCTGCATGCCTCCGTGTTTCTGACGACGTTGGCAGCTGCATACCTCCGTGTTTCTGACGACGTCGGTAGCTGAGTATTAGTCGTCGCCTCTCCAGGCTCGTGCATACCTCGGTGTTTCTGACAACCTCGGTAGCGTGAGTTTGCCCTCTCCAGGGTCTGCATGCCTCCGTGTTTTTAACGACGTTGGCAGCTGCATACCTCCGTGTTTCTGACGACGTCGGTAGCCGAGTATTAGTCGTCGCCTCTCCAGGCTCGTGCATACCTCCGTGTTTCTGACGACCTCGGTAGCGTGAGTTTGCCCTCTCCAGGTCTGCATGCCTCCGTGTTTCTGACGACATTGGCCGCTGCATACCTCCGTGTTTCTGACGACGTCGGTAGCTGAGTATTAGTCGTCGCCTCTCCAGGCTCGTGCATACCTCGGTGTTTCTGACGACCTCGGTAGCGTGAGTTTGCCCTCTCCAGGGTCTGCATGCCTCCGTGTTTCTGACGACGTTGGCAGCTGCATACCTCCGTGTTTCTGACGACGTCGGTAGCTGAGTATTAGTCGTCGCCTCTCCAGGCTCGTGCATACCTCGGTGTTTCTGACGACCTCGGTAGCGTGAGTTTGCCCTCTCTAGGGTCTGCGATTTGCCCTCCCCAGGGTTGCATACCTCCGTGCTTCTGGTCACTTTGGTAGCGTGAGTTTGCCCTCTCCAGGAATTTGTGATGATTTTGTCTCCACAGTCCACGATGCTGCTTCAACGGTTGTTTTTGATTTTGGTGCCGCTGAGGGCTGGATAACGCAGGGATCCGTCTAGGGGATGTGCAGTTACTCATAGGTTCTTGTGTCCCAACTTTCCATTGCGTAGTTGGTGCCCACTGGGGAAATTCTGATTCCTTGGGGATGCAGACACAAAGATGCTCTTTCTGAGGTGAGCGATGCCTTATGATTGGCTGACGTCATTTCGACGTTGGTGGAGTATCCCGGTTATCCTTATTCGGGTGACTTTTTTGATTTTCTGGTTTTGTTGCCTCTGCGTAGGCTGTTATCCGCTGGGGGATTCTGTCGTATTGATCTTGATTGGCCTCTTCTGTTAGGCGGATTATCTTGACGTTCGGTGTTTGGCTGAATACCGAATTTCGCTTGGGGAATGGTTATTGATCTTTTCGGATTTTCTCTTTTTGAAGGAGTGCCTCTGAGTAGGCGAAGGGGGATTGAGGATCTTATGTATCCCAGAGTATTATTTAGAAAGCCTCTTCAGGCTTAGCTTCACTCATCGCTCGAGTTGGAAAGCTATCTTCCACTGAGGAAGTCTAAGTCCTTTGACTCGGATATTTTGTTTGGATGATCATGCTTCCATTGGGGAATCTTGCTGATCTTGCTCTGATAGCTTTCACTGAGAATTCGGCCCAAGAGTGCAAGCTGAGATGTCTCTGGGGAGTATTATTTCGGCAAGCCTCTCCAGGCTCAGTTATTCTGTACGATTGTTGGATTTTCTGAATTTTTGCCTTTTTTGTCGATTTCGGCTTTTTTCGGCTTTTTCTGTACAGAAATTAAAGTGCTAAAGAACTTTGAACTCGAAAGTGGAAAATTTCATTAATCAAACGGAATGAAATTTGTACAATGATGATAAAAAGAGTGGGGCACAGCCCGATCAATGAAAATAAACAAAAAGCAGGAAAACACAGCAAATGGCCGGTCTTCATTCCTCTGCTGGCGGATCTTGTGGAGGGTCTGGGAAGCGACGATGCAGCCAGACTGACAGGTTGTCAAAATCCTGTCTCAGGGCGTCAATGCTGTGCTGCGCAGTGTCGAATCGAGCGTCGATGCTCTGCTGCAACGCGTCGAAACGAGCATCAAAGTAGGCCCTGTCTTGCTGCGAGGTGTCGGCCTCTGTCTGCGGGTCCCCTTCACCCGGGAGCTCGATGTTCTCGAAAAGCTCACTGAAGGTGTCGCGGGTGGTCGCACGTACATATTGCCTCCCTGCCTTAGCAATGATCTTCATATTGAGCAGGGTGGCAGCATTGATAGGCTTGGGCGCCAACTCCCCCGCATCTACGCCATCAGGGCACCCCCAAGTCTCGGCGAGTCGTGAAAGGAGCGTAGAGACCAAAATGTATCCTCGCCGAGCGTCGCTGCCCTCTCTTGCCCCCAGATTCTTTATATGTTCGAGAAAAAAGAATCTGGGGTTGGTCTTCTGCCCGGTGGCCATGCAGTAAAGAGCTAGCAGATCCTGCCGCGTTACTGACTCTGGACTCTTCAGTCTGGCGTGGATGGAGCCGGTGATCAGCTTGTGGCAAATCCGGAGCGCAGTCGGGAGCCGGGTACCCTTTACTCCAGCGTGATAATCCATCTGACTCATGACCTCTCTCCACATCTCGGTCGGGGTCAGATTATCAGGGCACTCACAGACGGCGTCCCGATATTCCAACTGATCGGCTCGCCGAAAGAAACCAGCCTGGACGTTGAATTCATCCAGTGTCAGGGAGCGGTATCCTCCCTTCATCCAGAAGTCTACAGAGTAGACCGTTGTGCCGTAGCTGTTCGTCGACTCTGTGACACCGACGGTAGCCAGAAATTCCTTTGTCGCGGTCGGATAGATCTTAGGGTGGGGATCAAGGAGGAACCCCCATCCTATGGCATCGATGTAGCCTCTGACCTCATCTTCCCATTCCATTGCCCGAAGGATGCTGAAGTCGAGCACCCTCGACGGCTGGAAGACGAATGACTCGAGGAAATCCAACCTCTCTTGGTGCCGCGCGGTCATTTCAAGTTGCGCAGGGACCCTCTGCCTCTTTCTTGAAGACTCGGCCATTTTTTCAGAATCGGAGGGATCTCAAACACACTCACAGATAAAGTATGCACAAGAATGAAGATGTTGTGATGAATGAGAGGAGGAGGGACGTATTTATAGAAAAAATTAGGCCAGTACGGCCCGTATTGAATTCAGTACGGCCGTACTGACCTTACTGTTGATGTACAAAAGAATGGGCCAATACGGGCCGTATTGAAATCAATACGCCCGTATTGGTGTGGACGTTATGGCCAATACGGCCGTATTCATTTCAGTACGCCCGTATTGAGTTGAAAATTTGTTCGTAACCCTAATTTTAGCACGGGCGTACTGAACATGGTACGGGCGCATTGTTTTTTTTTTTTTTTTTTTTTTTTTGGAAATAAACAGAGAATAAGTGATCTTCCAGTACACCTATCATCTGTATGCATGTATGCGGTAGGATGCACCTAATTCTATTTGATTTATTTTTCAAAAGAATTAACCGATGCGTTTCTTTGCTTGGATTTTGCCATTCCTCTAGACGGGCTGTGCGCTGCCGATTTCTGTAACCGAGGAATGATGCGTGTAATATCGAGATTGGTGTCATCAACCCAGTGATCCTTCCCTTCCTTTAGAAGACGTATCAACCCTCCTATTGACCACTATATCTCCATGTTTCCACTAGATTATTCTAAAATCGTTTGGTACAAGAGAAAAGAAAGGAAAGATATTTTTGTTCAAAAGTTTGTGTTTTAGAGGGGATTATTATTGTTTTGAAAACGGTTTTTGTAAGAATGGCTGGCCAAGGTAGGCTCATGTGTTTAGGCTTGTTTGATTAAACACTTATGAAGTTAAGAAAGTCTTGTTATTGACGTTGTGATTTGACAACTTAGATAGCTTCCCTTGAACCTTTCTTTTTGAATTCAGCTCATGGTACCATCATGGATTTCTTTTGTTTTTTTTGATTGTCCTTATTTTTGCCTAAAACACCCCTTTGTGGCGTCTCAGCGGACCTTTATTTCATTTTTGCAACCCTAATTTTTGCCTAGGTCACCCTTTTGTGGGATTCCTAGCGGGTTCTTAGCTCTTATTTTTGCGCAGCCCCCTTTTTAAGTTTCCTGTCGAGCTTTTTTGTTTTTAGGATTTTGTCCTTAAAGGATTTCTTTTTTATCCATGATGGCACTTATCGAGGCCAAGGAAAGGTGCTCCAAGTTGTCACACACACTTCCACATAAAAATGATGCGGGTTTATTGTTATTAAGACGATTTTAACCTCATTCATGCTTATTCAAACAGGGTTAAAAATAATGTGGTCTAGAAATTTATTGCAAGCAAGAAAAGAAGCAATAAGAACTAATAAAGAACGATTTTATTATAATTCTAGCGGAAACATGTGCCCTATCGAGGCTCGGGGGTCGGGCTGTCCCCGAGGAGTGATCTCTAACAGTCATCAGGTCTATACATCCCTATCGGAAGAAGAAGAGCACTTGATGACGACGACCGGCCTTAACACTTGTGAACCGACCTTCCTAAAGATCTGGCTTAAAGAACGTCGAGAAGGATCTTGGTTTCGTCCTTTGATCTTTATTAAGGTTGTATCCTAACCCTTGTTTCCCCGGATTATCCTTAATAATGGGTAGCTCGGGAATTCCTTGGGAATCCTTGCCATGTCCTTGTCCAGGCAAGTATCCGTTCTTGGTGAGCATGTAGGCTACCTTCTTCATTTCTCGGGGAAACGTTTCGACATTGGCAATCTCCAATGCTTGGAAGGCAGTCTCTAGAGCTTCCTCTGCTGCATCCACGTAAGGTATGGCAGATGGCTTGCTGATGAGTATGTCATCTTCGGCTTGTACGGTCACCAGCTTATCACCCACTATGAATTTGACTTTCTGGTGGAGCGTAGAGGGAACAACTTTCACATCATGAATCCAAGGTCGACCGAGGAGACAGCTGTACGCGGGAGTAATGTCCATCACTTGAAATTCGACATTAAAGATGGTGGGTCCAATTTGGATTAGAAGATTGATTTCTCCCACCACTTCTCTTTTAGAACCGTCGAAAGCTCGGACGATCATGTTGCTCGGGCGCATTTGGATTCCCTTGATTGCCACTTGATCAAACGTTCTTTTTGGCATCACATTCAAGGAAGATCCATTATCCACCAAGACTTTAGCAATGTGATATTCCTTTCACTTTACAGAGATGTGCAAGGGCTTGTTGTGATTCGGTCCCTCAGCGGGGATTTCTTCATCGGTGAAAGTGAGGTGATCATTAGCCGTGATGTGACTAACAATCCCCTCAAACTTGTCTTGGGAGATAGTGTGCGACACGTACGCCTCGTTCAAGACTTTCAACAGAGCTTGCCGATGCGGTTCGGAGCTTAGGATCAACGACAACAGAGTAATCTTTGCTGGCATCCTATGAAGTTGATCCACGATGGAGTACTCGCTCTGTCGGATATATTTTAACAGCTCGTCAGTCTCCTCCTCGGATTCTTTATTTTCCTCGGTTTTCTCTTTTTCTTTTTCCTTTCCTTTATTCTTGGGAGCTTTATCATGAAGATCTTCGGGAGTGTAGATCCTGCCACTCCTAGTCATGCCCCCAAGTCCAGCGATGTTAGAGATATCGCTGTCGGTAGAAGAATGGATGTCGTATATCCATGGCACAGCTTTATTCGATTCGTAGGGAAAAGGTCTTGGAGCAGTGATCTTCAACGGTGTCGGACCTTCCCCTTTATTCGTCTTGATTACCAAAAACGGAGTTGATGTGCGTTCGCTTGGCGCGGTTGTTGACTTACACTTAATAACAAACAGCGTGCGATTCATTCTGAACATACGCATCGATTAATCCTTTCTTTTTATTAATGTTATTAATGAATTACTAGGAGAGATGTATGCAAATGAATGACTATGAAATGCAAAGGCAATTGAAAGATTTCATAGATCTCAAAAATTCGATTTATTAATCAAAGAAAGTGTACAACTCATTATACAATGCTTCGAAGCAAATTTTTACAAAATGAGAAAAGCCGATAGAAACCCACAGGCGGGTTCATGTTTCTTCTCCATTCAACTTCGGCTTCCTCTACATGACGGGCCATTGCTTCGGCTTGCGTATGGACCGCTTGGCTCATATTATCACTAATCTTTTGAGCGTCCTTCGCCTTTTGAATATAGTAGTTGATCATGGCTTGCAGCTCATTAAGCTCGTCTTCGGCTCGATCCTTCTCCTCTCGGAGCTTAGCCATATGTGCTAATCCTTCCCTTTCCTTCTTGCGAAAATCGGAAAGGCTTGCGGTTTGTTGTTGAGAAACTTCCCGCCATTGCTGCGCATCGGATCGAGTCAAGAGTAGATCATCTTGCATATCCTTGATCAACTGTGCCTGCCTTGCGTACTCGGCTTCAAGGCGTGCTATCTTTGCGTCGACATCTCGGAGTTGACTACTCGGTTCGACCTTTGGCATTTTGGATGCCCGAATATCCTTCTCATTAAGGTTAGCACACTCGTCCTTGAGCCGCTCTATCTCATGGTCTTTCTTCTTGCACTGCCTTTGTAGACCGTCAATGGCGAAACTGGATTCTTCGCTTTTCTCCTCAAGAACTCTCATCTGAGCTCCCATGATTTCCAGCTTCTTGGTCAAGGCATCGACTTGTTCTTGTAGCAACCTCCTCGTGACTGCGGTTGCGCAAGAGGTGGATGGTTGGGGCACTCCCCTCTCGCTCCTCCAAGTCTCGTAGTCGGTGGAGACGGATACCCGAGGCTTTCCAAGCTCTCGATCTCCCTCGTAGATTGGTCTCTCCCATGTTCTAACGACAGCGTGCATGTCCCTTTGATGCTCGGAATCAAAGGAGAAACACAATCCTCCAAGCTTCTCTTTAGTAGGAACAATCTGAGTCCTCATAAGTTGCCTCATAGCCAATCTAGGTGAATAAGCTATGCAACCTCTGAGGCCCATCAAAGGTACGCTTGGGTAACTGCCGCATCTCATCAATACGTTGCTCGGACGAAACCAAGGACAAACCCATGTGAAGTGCTCGATGCTCCACTGTTCCATCTCTTCCTTCCATTCGGAAGCATAACGGCGGCATACGGGGATCTTCGAAAAGCTCCTCAACGGATCGGGGAAAGTCCCCATGTGACTAGAGGCGTAGAAGTGTGTGATGCTCCACACATATAACAAGGAGGTGCAGCATCGGATAATCTTCCCTTGCTTCTGCTGAGATATGTTGACAGAAAGCAAGGTGTCGGCAAGAATGGCAGGCACAGGACTCTTCATGTGCACGTCCCATGCGAAGAAAGCATCCATGGCGGCATGGTCCACTGTGTTACCGTGAAAGGGGAATAGGACTGTCCCAAACACGGCTAACGCTAGAGTCTTGTTGAAAGCTAACCAATCTCCCTCACCAGCTAAGGAAGAAAGGTGATCCTCAATCATAGCGAGCTTCCAACCTTTGATACTGTCGTTCCCCACTAAGGCAGATGATCGTGATGGTAGTTTGACTTGAGTAGCGACCCTCTCCACGGCCACATAATTACCATGAAAAACATAGACTCCTGCTGATTTGGGTCATCGCAGCATGAGCTCGTACTCCTCGAGAGTAGGAACTAAGTCAAACTGGGGGAACTCGAAGCAATGCAGATCAAGACTCCAAAAGTGAACCAATGCTCTCAGAAAGGCCGGATCCACACATATCTTCATCAAATCGAGGACTCGTCCATATGATTTCTCGAACTCAACACGAGCCTCATGTGGCATCAAAGAACAGAGGTGGTCCAACCTCTCGGCACGGTATAACAAGAAGTCCACTTTCTTCAACTGCCCTTGCACTCCCCTAGATCCCTCCATGATCTTCGATAAGAATGCATGATATGAGATGATGGCGTTGAATATGCATGCATTGTGTTTATTCAACTAAGCATTATCATGTTTTCAGGATGCTCCTAAGATGATGCATGATATTGCTTGGTTTGGATAAATAACTTTTTTTTTTTTTGGTATTTTGTTTTTTGTTTTTTTTGGGTGAAAAGGGAAACTACCTACATGAATGTGATGAGGGTAGATGTTAACACCATGTAATGGAAGATTCTTATTCCTATTTATTCTTATTCTAAAAGGGGAATGTTGTATGTTTAAAGAATGCAATGTATGCTCAAACAATGTCACATAAACAATGCACAAACAATTCACTCATCCACGAACAGTCACGAGCGAATCACGAGGTAGGGGTATCCTGCAGACAAGTGCATATTCAAGGAGGTTCTAACTGTTCTCACCGGTCCAAGGCCCCCAAGGTGCCCCCATTATAGGGACCCAATCCCTTTCGTCATAAGTCGATGGAAAGCTCCAACGCACTGTCGGACTTGAGTTCATGGTTTTCACCTTGAGTGATGCTTTCCGACAACGGTCTACGGGCACCTATAGACCCATTCGACAACCGGCCGTACTAGCATCCACTCCTATGGCTTTCCACTCATGCCCCCGGGTATAGAGGGAACTGTTGTGTGCAAAGGTTCGTGTGCAGTTTATATTTCAAACAATTGCGAAAATTTAAACACCCAACAGTTATTAAAGCCAATTAGGTAAAACATATTATCATACAAGCGAGGGGTAATGAAGTAATTTTAAACTATCATTTTAGAAATAATCCATCACTAAATGGGACTGACTCTCGAGGCTTCCCCAGTGGAGTCGCCATCTGTCACCACCCGCCGAAACGGACATTGGCATTCGCGACGATGGTTGGACTCTTTTTTAGTTTTGAAAAATGATGGATTGTTATAACGACTTATTCTCAAACTGAGACCTCATCGAACTAACAATTTTGTTAAATGATTCTCACCAATCCGTGTTAATCCCAAACGGGACCCTCCATGGATTAGTGGTTTTCGCAAAAAGGGGTTCTTGGAGTCGCCACCAATGTTTTACTCAAAACATTGGAAAAAGACATAAGGCAATTGATTTTCGCAAATCAACTTTGGCCATTACAACCAGAGTTGGGTAAGGGAGTCGATTACGTGTGGGGAAGGTGTTAGCACCCCACAACGCCCCTTTCGGGTTCCCTATGACGGATTATTTCATAAATAATAGCGTAAAATTACTAAACTACCCCTATTTATTAGAATGATTATAAGTAAACTATCTACATGATGAAAGCTTTAAACGTGCAATGCAACAATCAAAAAAAGCGATAAGTGAAAGCGGTAAAAGAAAGGATTTGGAAAGAAACCTTCGAAGCGGGCTTTTATATATTCAAAAAGGAGTTAAGAGGCTTTTTGGCGCTCCTTCCCACTACACGTTCGCTCGCTCCTTTCCCTAAAAATATTAACTATGGAAATCAAAGAGATTTCCCTTTGACTTGTTCGAGTCTCAAGCTAAAGGCTCGTGAACTCAAGAACTTAGTCGGATCAGCTCTCGGAGAGATTTCTAAGGCAGAGAATAGCTCAAAAACCCAAGAATACTCAGCCAGAGGGTGGAGAAATGCTCCAAATGTGTGGAAGGACGAGCCAATGACGTCCTATTTATAGGATTGAGGCGCAGTACGGCCTAAGGAGTCAATACGGCCCGTACTGAGTTTTTGAACTACAGTACAGCCATACTGAATTCAGTACGGCCGTACTGAAGTTCAAAAACTTCAGTACGGCCGTATTGATTTCATTATGGCCGTATTGTAGTTCAAATGGCTCAGTACGGCCGTACTGAACCTCTAGGAGGGCGTATTGAGCTCCAATCCTCACACACCCTTATTCTAAGCTACTCTAAGACTTCTAGACCTACAAAGAATCATCCTAGGGTCTTCCAGGAGTCCTTCCGGCTGACTTTCCTTCGGTCTTCGAGAGTCTTTGAGTCTTATTTCCGACCCGGACAATTTTAGGGGTCTACAAGACCAACCACCAATTCTTTCCTACTTAATTTATTCAAGTGATCCATGTGAATGTGTGCAGCTCTCCTATGCCAAAGCCATGTGCTTTCTTCTTGAGTTATTAGACATTTAGTGTTTGACATTGATATAGAATGCTCTAAGTCTAGCATGTATATGTTGTCAATCCTTTTTCCTATAAATCTGATTTCTTTACTCCTTTTATCACAAATCAAGCAACATATGTCATCAAATTCAATTTTAAATCCTTTATCACTCAATTGACTAATACTCAGCAAATTATGTTTCAAGCCATCAACAAGCAAAACATTTTCAATCAATGTTTGAGAGGAGGAATTACCAACATTTCCATGGCCAAGAATTTTGCCTTTATTGTTGTCACCATAGGTAACATACCCTTCATTCTTCAATTTCAGACTTGAGAATTTGGAGGGATCCCCGGTCATGTGCCTTGAGCAGCCGCTATCAAGATACCACAGCAAATTTTTGGCCCTCAAGCATTCCTACAAAATAAATTCAAAGGAAAAATTTAGGTACCCATGTGGAGGGTCCTTGTTGGTTAGTTCTCAGCTTTTGACTCTTCTCAACCCAAATCATTTTTCCACTTGGAACTCCATATTTTCTTGAATAGCAGTTCCTAATTGTATGACCCCTTTTACAACAATAAAAACAAGTTGCTTGTCTAGAAAAGTTGCTTTTGAGTTTTCTAAAATTTTGACTTTTCACAAAAGCTACTTTCTTTGACACAATTGGTATGCTTGTACTTGGATTAAAGCCAAGTCCACTCCTATCAAAAGTGTTTCTTTGCTTTCCCAAAAGAATATTCAAATTTGCATTTCCCTTTGTGAACCTTGCAAGTGTGGATTTCAAATCAGCATTTTCTTTTTCAAAAAGCTTGCAATGTTCACAAACATCTTTTGAGGAATGAGCTTCACTAATGTTAAACATTGTTTGAAGATTTTCATGCTCATGCTTCAAATCTTCAAGTTCTTGTTTAGCTTTAATTAAAGCATTTTCATACCATTTCAGCTTGTTTTTCAATTTTAAATTTGAGGCACCTAATTTGACAGCCTCTTCATGAATTTGAATGAAAGCTTCTTGAAGTTGGTCATAATCAGGATTTGATTCAAGGTCTGAGTCACTTACTATTGTGTCTTGTGCAGTTCCAGCCATCAAACACAAATTGTTTTCCTCACTTTCAGATTCTCCACTTGTTGTGCTTGAGTCATTGTCTTCCCAAGCAATATAGGCTCTTTTTCCTTTTGCATTTTTAAACAGCTCATATTCTCTAATGAGAGTATGCTTTCTTGATCTCTTTACATCACTTGTTCCTTCATGAGTGACTTGCAAAGTGTCCCACATTTCTTTAGCAGATAAGCATTGTGAAATTCTGAAAAATTCATCAATAGACAATGCAGATGTTATGATGTTTTTGGCTCTTTTGTCATGTTGGGCTCTTCTCTTTTCCTCATCACTCCACTCACTCCAATGTTTTTCCTCAAGCTCACTATCATCATTCTTTTTCATAGGGATATAGGGTCCATTTTCTATAGCATCCCATACAGCAATGTCAATAGCTTCAATGAAAATTCTCAATCTAATTTTCCAATAGACATAATTTTCACCATTGAAAACAGGAGGTCTATGTATAGAGACACCCTCACCATAGGGTAAGTTGTTGTTGGCCATTTTTAAATCTTGAATAACTCTCAAGAACCTTGCTCTAGATACCAATTGTTAGAAAAGAATGGCCTAATCCAAGAGGGGGGTGAATTGGATTTAATGACCCTTTAAAAATTTATCAGAGTTTTTTGGATCTTAATTTCAATCAAAACTTTTCTATGACAGAATTTTCAAATGAAGCACTCTTAAAGACTTGTTACAATGATATGAATGCAATGTGCAACTTGATTACAAGATAATGATGTTCAAATATAATATCCAATTATAGATTTAACCCATCTAAATTCACATACACATTTTAATCAAGTTTTATCTTCTTTAAAGCTCAACCAAGAAATTGCAAAACAAGAGATAAGGTTGAAGAAGATTGCACAAGTCTTTTATACTGGTTCAGCCACTCCACATGTGACCTACATCCAGTCCTTAATCACCACCTGATTAAGATTTTTCCACTATCTTTAAGCAAGAAGGTTTACAAGCAAACACACATGCATATACTTCACTACTAAAAGATAATCACTTTCTTGACCCCAAGAAAGCACCCCTTGTAGATCCCACTACAAGAACCTTAATCACTTGAGAAACCCTTCTTAAGATTTTCCACAAAGATTCACAAAGAAACAAACATGAAACGAATTCACCTGGAATTCTTGAACAATTCTTTGTCTTTCTCTTTCAAGGGTATGATGATGATGATGATTTTCACAAGTTCTTTCACAAATGTTTTTCTTCTTGGATTTTCACAAAGAAACCTCTCCAAGATGTCACACAGACTCTCTAAAGCGTTTTTAGAAGTTGATTATCAGTTCTCACTCAATGTTATTAAGTTTCAAAATAGTTCAAGTCTATTTATAAAAGTTCAAACCCAGATAATCGATTATTTTAAAGAATAATCGATTATTTTGTTCTTCAGATTTCTGGAAATCAACCAAGAACAATTTAATCGATTATTTAGCTGGATAATCGATTATTCCAGAGAGTTGTTTATGAAATAATCGATTATTTTGACAAATAATCGATTATTACAGCAAGGCATTCCACTTAGCCCATTTGCTGAAATAATCGATTATATTTAACAATAATCGATTATTTTGAGTCAGTTCTTAAAACTTCATTTTAAGTCTCAAAATAATTTTCCAATGTTCTCAACTCATCATCATCTACTCCCTACTTGATTTTAGACAAGTTTTGCTCAATGCACAAATCACACACACAAGTATACACAAATATAAAAATTCATCTCCTAAGTTCTATTACATAGTCTTAGATCATAGCATTCTCTTGACTCTTCTTTAACTTTGTTTTTGTGTTCTCCAAGTTGTTGCATGTTGTGATCATCAAAACTCCTTAAGCTTCAAGCTCTCCTAAGCTCAACAAGAAGAACTAAAGAGATGAAGAGAAGACCCAGATGAAATGTCTACGTCTTTTCTTGCCTTTGAAAAAATAACACGTTACTATTCCAAAGGACAAGTAAAGAGGGGCAGCTGTAGACACCCAATTTCGTCCGGGGGCATACAAACAAGGGAATGGACCTCTGTTACGAAAGGAAGGAGCTCTCGAAGCATGCAAACGACAAGATAGGACTTTAGAAGGCCCATTAAGATAATTTTAAAAGACTAGAACGGTCTGTTCCGAAAACCAGAATGGGCCGTTCCAAGTTTTTAAAAGAGCCATCAACCCTAATTTGGAACGGGTTGTTCCTAGATTGGAACGGGCCATTCCAAGATTGGAACAGGCCGTTCCAAACTCTTCAAAAGAGGGCTAAACCTATAACTGGAACGGGTCATTCCTAAACTGGAACGGGCCGTTCCAAGTTATAAAATAAGCCTAAAGAACCTTGTCCGGAACGCTCGTTCCAGCACAGCCAAGTATGTGTTAATTATGTCTCTGGAACGGGCCGTTCCAATTTCAGAACAAGCCGTTCCAGTTATAAATTTAACCCATAACGGCCATATCCAGAACGGGCCATTCCGATTTTGGAACGGGCCGTTCTGGACCCTTTCTGAAGTCTATAAATAGACAGTTGGGGCTCATTTCTCAGGGTCCAAAATTTCGTCCAGACTTCTTAGAGCACGAAATTTCTCTCTTTTTCTCTCTCCTCCTCTCTTTTGTATTTCTTGAGATTTTTGTGAGGCATTGTAGTGTGAAGGGTTGCCACAAAGCACCTAAAATCTTCCTTTGAAGATTCAATAGAGCTCATTCAAGAGGTATTTCAGTTAATCTTTTTCTCCTTTTTTATTTATTTCTTCTCTATAATTAATATTGTTATAATAAAAATAATCATGTAGACATTTTAGGGTTAATTGTATAATATAAATTTCAAGCATGTAAATAATTATTAATAAAAGGGGATTTAATATTTCTATTATTATTATTTATAATTCTAACTTCATCATAGGGTACCGATTAAGGGCGTTGTAGGGGTGCTTAATACCTTCTCTACACGTAATCGACCCCCGAACCCAATTCTGGTTATCAAGGCCATTATTGGACTTTTAAAAAACCTTTTCTTTTTCCAATGTTTTGAGTAAAACATTGGTGGCGACTCCATGAACTCATTTTTCAAAACCATTAATTAAGGATTAGTCTGGTGTCTGGGCATTCCTTAATTGATGAGACTTTTAAAAGGATGTCTAAACCATAGGTCGCAAGATCGAAAATATTCGGGTTGCGAGACCATGTCATCACATGCCCCTCACATCGTCATATTCCTTGTGATATAATTGTAGACATTCCAAAGAATTATTTAGTCTTAGTGACTTTGAGCACCAATATTTAACAACATAGCTTTACTTTGAGGAATTTGTCGCATGACACATTAGGGCCAATGTATATCAATATAAATCAACAATCGTAAATTCAGTTATTAAAAATTAAGGTTATATAAATTAGGAGAAAGTAATATTGAAACAATAGTTCTCTCTATATTTTTATTGAGTTTGAAAGAATATATAGCAATGTATTTATTTATATATAAAAAAGACACTACAAGAAATTCGTCATTTTGCAGGGTTTTTTTTTCATATTGCGGCGGTTTTTTCCCCCCTTAAAATAATTAATGGCATTTTATAAAAACGCCGCAGTTACGTTTGCCACAAGCATTATACAACGGTTTTTACCAACCTTCGCTACCTTTTTCATTCTGCGACGTTTTGTTTAGAAGGGGTTTTTGACCTCCTCTATTTACAAACTTTTTTTTGGGTCAATTGTGGGGTTTATGTAGCATCCAGAACTTTTTGATTAAGGGATTTAAACAAATTTTTGTGGCATTTTAAAACCCCCTCAATTTGAATATATATTTTTTAAATTTCACAACATATTTTATTTTTTAATCTAAATTATATTTAATCTGTATACAAAAAAAAATAAGGAGGTACCCATAACATAATCTAAATCTCATTGGATAATACTAACTTTTTTATAATAAAAAAAAGGAATTAATAGAAGTACAAGCTACCGATACAAAGAACCCATATAGGCAACAAGGTGCCAAATAAAAAAGACAATAACAACCTAAAAAAATAGTAGTAATCGAACATTTGATATCTGAGACAAGAAGACCACATTGAGTGCACAATTTAAAGCCAAATTTTTACTCCAACCATAATAGTAATGGACAATGGATTGATAGTAATGAAAGTAACATAACTACAAAAGATCAACAACAATAAAAGCTAATTCAAAAGTGCAAGTTGACAATAAATAGAGCACCACAATATATAACCAAAAGAAACTAAGTTTTTACAACACTTTATAAATTCATAAACCATGATAACCTAAAGCAATCCATAATATAAAAAAACTAGGTCTAAATATTAGACTGACTATTCAAGTTTCTACCACCAGATGATCCGCTAGCATCTAAGGGCGATTCAGGTTCACTTCCAACATCACTAGGCTAAAATAAGAAAAATAAATTAGTATCAATACAATTTAGAGATAAAGGAAGTGCAATTTGGTCCTAGTAGTATATAATTCCATAATTCAAGTGCAATCTCCAAGATCAAACTAATAAATATCTTATGAAATAAAATTGTATAAATATATTTAATTTATATATGTTGCCTCTTCTAATTCAGTTAATTTTGGTATTTAGTAGTGATACACAAAGAATTTCAAAAGACAATATTACCAAACAATATCAAGAATCATATTGCATCAATGTGTTCAACTTTTCCATCAATATTGATTACAACATGAATTAGGAAGATTTCTAGTAGATTTATCAGTAGTTACCATGTTTCAATTCAAGTTATATTATTATTCTTATTACACAAAGATGTCAAACTTAAGATTATCATCAGACTTTACAGATCCATTCCATAAACATCCCAATGAATTTTTTTACATTGTACAAATAAAAAAATATCAAAGTATGTGCATCAAGACTTTGGTTGAGACTAGAAAGAAAATCCAGTATTCTATATATAGCGTTAGAATATGCATATTGAATGATGTTTGAGATAAATGTTTCTTAAAAATAAGAAATTCCATGATTCCATGAGTCCATGTCATCTTGTCACTATTTCATGTTGTTTCTTTGCATTGATAGAGTTCATATTTTCTGGACTCAATTATTGACAAGTGATTAAAATGTTAGAACAATGAAATGACAGAAAAGCAGGAAAATGGTCCATTAAAACATTAGGTTCAGAGTTTCAAGCTACTTAAGATCTTTCTCAAATTGTAGCTGCTACTTCAAACCTAACATCATCCTTGTGGTAACTAATCATAAGCTCTTTAGAAAAAGGCTTTAGATACTTATACAACCATCAATAGTCAGCATAATTTAATCAATTGCTTAAGAGATTCTAGCATGATCCAAAACCATATTTCTAAAATGAAGTACTATCACAATGCATTTATTTGTTTCAGAAATCAAAGACATGCATATTCAGAAGTTGCATTAGATATGGAACTAATAATAAAGCAACCAACATGATCCAGGTTCCAAACAAGATCTGATTGAAACTTAGTCTGAAATGTGAGTGGGCCAACCTAGCAAGAAAAAAGTACATGAGAGAATCAATGCATTGAAACTAAATATAAACGTCAAATTCAACCAAATTTTCTGAATAGAAACTAAATTTTTTCACAGCCTATAACATCTACAATTTCAAATTTGTATCAACATTGGACTGTCATTGTCCAATTTTACTTACTATTGAGTTCTATTTTCTGCTTATTTTTTCCTTTTAATAATCTAATTGAAGATATTCAATCCTTCTCTCTGTGTAATTATATTTTAGGGCTACTAACTAAATTACCATGTTTCTTTTTCACCATTCACACACCACCCGTAAAAACAGACAAACAAACAAATAACCATTTTCAACATCTTTTCAACCAATCACGAATCTGCGACAACAATTGTCAAACACTTTCTCTTTAATAGAGAAAATTGCAGAAAAAGCAATTAATTTAAAGATTTCAACAAAGTTATTCAACAAGAGAAACATTCATACAAGAATCCAATCAATTTAAAGATTTCATTAAAGTTATTAGGGATCCTCACCTTTTATGATACTTCCCTTGTAGTGCCCACGATGTACTCAAACTCCTTTCACTATTTGTGAGATAGGGGCTGTGACCAATTTTTAGATATATCATTATGTTGATGTTACCGTGAAACTAAAAGCTAAAACAAAAAAAGAAGAAAAAATAGGTAAATTGATAATGACAAAACTACATGAAAATATCATAAGGCATGACACAAGGTAAGCAAAGGAAGAGGAAACAGCCACAACATTGAATTATACTTGAAAGTGAGGGCGAGAGAAAGGGTTGAGCAACAAGCCACGATTGTCTTTGGAAATGTGAAAAGGTGGGAGATTGGCCCTAATGTCTTCCTCTAGGGAGGAGAAGGGGAGAAGGTGGGAGGAGCGATGCACGCGGATGAGCGGAGCGGTGCGCGGGGTTAAGCAGAGTGATGCGCGCGGCTAAGCAGAGTGGTGTGACACCCTCTACCCCAACATAAATATACAGTAATTATAAAAAAATAAAGATTCTTCATCATAAAATAGTCAAATCTCCAACCACATAAGGGTAAAGAGTTCACATTCATAAACTTAATCCAAATAACATATCAATGAAATTACAAAGAAATAAAGCTGAGTTTTCGAAAATAATTTAATAAAAAATAACATCTTAATCTAATCCTATCTACGCCTCGATGTCACATGGCCTATTAGAGCAAAGCTCAACATAGAAGTCAAAGCTTCATCACCAACATCCTCAGCCTCATGCTGATGATCTCTTCTATAATAGTCAAAGGAAAGCAACACAAGAGAAAAGGGAGTGAGAAACATCTCACTCTGGCTCACAGTGTAGGAATATACACCGGATAGACAAACACAAACAAAACATATATAACAGATAAATTAATAATAATATCACATCTCACTCATTCAAGACATAAAAATATCAATTTATCATATAACATTAAAATGCACATGGATGGACACGGACTACATTTTATCATGCATGTGGCTCCAGTAACATATCACATGGCATATTGTCGCTAGCAATACACAAAGAGTAGTCTAGGAGTACATGTCAGGTCACACCCTCTGCGCACTCTCACTAGAAGGACAGACTACCAGAGTCTCGTCGGGATAGCTAAGCGCCGCAAGATACATCCCATGCACACAATGGACGAGACTAGGACTTACAAAAATCGAGTTATCCCCAAGGACAATTCCCCAAAGCTTTTACACTAGGGGGCCTTCTCTGGCAGTGTATTCCATATCGTACCCTTAAAAATATTCATGCACATGATGCATGTCAATCAAGACTCTATGCATTCTCATATCACATTATCATGTCTCATTATCATGTCTCATCATCATGTCATATCTCATGTCTCATATTCACATTATAACATTTCATGGTCATATCACATTATCACCTTTCATAGTTATATCACATTTCATAGTCATATCACATTATCATATCTCATACACAATTTTCACAGAGCACTTTAATTCATAGCAAAACTCATCTATTTGCAAAATTAAACACATATTCATACATCTCAAACAACAAGGAATACAACCGAACAATAAGAAGATAAAACAAAAAATATTATAAATATGTCTATTTCTCATATGGTTCCCACGGGAACCCACAAAACATTCTAATTCATGCAATAAATATTTAAAATAGTGTAATTTACTCATACAATTACCTCTTCAAACAATCTCCTCTTACAATCATCAATACATTCTTTTGGGGTTTCCGATAGGAACCCATAGATATATTAAAATTATACATTTATATTTAAATAACATGCAAAATTTGTCTATTTGTCATAAGGTTTCTCGTAGGAACCCACAAAAATCTCAAATCATACAATTAATTACATATAAGAAAAATAATAGACAAAACAGGTACAATTGGGGAAAACCCCTTATATATAAGCATACAACAAACATAGGATTGGGGGCGAATCCCACTACCCAACATATGTTCCCACACCCAGAGTAAGGTTTTTCACTCCCCACTTACCTGGATGAGCAGAAGACGAATGGTCTTGGTGTGATCTAAGATCGTTCCTGAGTACTCTTCCTTATAGCTCTTTGTTTCTCCTCTTTTTTTTCCTAATTCTTCAGAACGCAAATGAGGCAGATAGGGTTAATGCTACCTGACTCCTTTCTTAAAATTAATCCATTGGGCTGGGTCAACCCAACCCATTTTCCTTCTCTTCAAACCCACTTCTCTTTTTCCTCAAAATAATTAAATAAAATAAATACATGTATATTATAAAATATTTTTCCTCTATAATAATAATATATTTCTTACCCAAAATATAATAATATAATTTCAATAAAAAAAAATATTGTAACGACCCACCCTAGGCCGTCACATCAATAACCAACCAAAATAAAATATATAAAAATAAAGAAAATAGAGCAAAAGCCAGCTACGCTAGAGTGTAATTATACAATAACATATAAATTGTTTCCAAAATATATAATATAATCTGCTATAGCAGAGTCATCATCCTTAGTAAAGTTATACAGTAATCCAAAAGATAATATAATTACAATGTCATGAAAACATTAAAATAAGACACCCTAGGTGCTGGTCAAGCTCTAAACCTAGCCACTCCTCAAAGTAGCTATCCAAAAGACTCCTTGCTAACCCAAAGCCTCACACCTGATCTGCTCCCCCACAAAGTGAGATCATCACAGTCCAAACCACATGGAAACATGCAAGGGTTAGCACATATAAAACCAACCATAGTACATGATAAAATATCATTAAACAGATATTTATCCAATATATATATATATCCGCACCAAGGAAATAAACCTTATAAATAGTTATTTCCATGCCAAATATAAATCAAATCTAAAATCCAATGCATACAATCCACACCATTTGTATACATATTCCACATCCAGAAACAAAGTCACACCACTGTATAATTATTCAATGATCTCACACCAACATATCCTCACAATGTTGGCCTCAACACCATCCACCAAGTGTTGACACGCACGCTGAAACATATCAGCAACCCAGGAATCACACCTGACCTCTCATGGAATTATACAGCTGGAATTACGTCGTCACGTAACCCTGGTGATCATGGCCACTTCATCCATCGGTATGACTCGGCCTGGCCCCCATACCGGTAGCAAATAGAATACTTAAAGGAGTACTTCAGAATCCACCTAACATCTGAAGTGGTTTATCATATAACCTTTGGAAAAATTCCACATTGGAATCCTCACCATGGGATTCCCAATTTCATATTTTTCCAAAGATTATATCCTGATCTCACCAAGAGATCTAATCCATACCATAACCTTACTCCTTTAAGTCCTATTTACTTTTCCAAACCACATACACAGCATATTCCATAATTAAACATAACCATAACCATGCCAATTTGTCAATATAATAATAATATAAATATCCAAAACAACCATCAATTGATCCAAATTATACTATATGAAATGAAAATCTCCACATAAAATAGCATATTAAAATTATACTATTCCTATCCTGGTCATACGCACTAGATTAATTTTATAAGCACTACCCTTACTTAACATACTAGATTAATTTTATAAATGCCACCCTTACTTGTATAAACCTGAACTGAAACTCGGGCAGAACCTCCACCTCTCTCCTTAAACAGGAACCGAAACTCGGGCAGAATCTCCTCTTCTCCCTCCTCTTTTCTCTCCCTTGGCAGAACCCCCTCTACTGGATTCTTCTTCCTCTCTTTCCTCTTTTCTTTCCCCTCTTCTCTCTTTCTCTCTCTAGGAATTCTTCTCTCTCAAGGCATACATTTCCAACACCCCAAGGCCCCTATTTATAGCAAATTTTCGCCACCTAACCAGAACGGCCCGTTCCGAAAACGGAACGCCCGTTCTGAACCCTTCAGAACAACGTAAAATTTTCGACTGGAACGGCCCCGGAACGGCCCGTTTCGAAACCCAGCAGAACGGCCCGTTCTCCTTTCGGAACGGCCCGTTCTGCAAGGAGAACGCCCCGTTCTCCAAGCAGAACGGCCCGTTCTGCAAGGGGAACGCCCCGTTCTCCAAGCAGAACGGCCCGTTCTCCTTTGGAGAACGGCCCGTTCCGGCCCTGTTCTGCACAAACACAGAACACGCATTTTTATCTTTTGGAACGGCCCGTTCCGCTTTTGGAACAGCCCGTTCCAAAATCCGAAAATGCCCCAAAAATTTTAATAAAATTACGAAAATGCCACCGATAATTACTAAAATGCCATCCAATAATAAGATTACAAAAATACCCCTATACCTTTGAAAATTTACGAAAATGCCATAATAATAAAATGGGTATTACAATTCTCTCCAACAACAAAAATTTTCGTCCTCGAAAATTCACTTACTCTAAAAGAGATATGGGTATTGATCCTTCATCCTTTCCTCCAACTCCCAAGTAGCTTCATTAGTAATCTCATCCCAAATAACTTTCACCAAATTGATAGATTTACCTCGCAACTGTTTAACTTTCTTATCTGCCACTGAAACTGGCTGTTTCTCAAAAGTTAAATTTTCCTTAACTTGTACTGCCTCTGATTCCAAGACATGACTCGGATCGTGAATATACTTTCTCAACTGTGAAACATGGAACACATCATGCAGATTAGAAAGGAATGGAGGTAATGCAATCTGATATGCCACTGGTCCAATCCTCTTGAGAATTTGATACGGTCCAATAAACTTAGGATTCAATTTCTTAGCTTTGATAGCTCTTCCCACACCTGTGGTAGGAGATACTTTCAAAAACACATGTTCTCCTTCTGAAAACTCCAAAGGTTTCCTCCTTTTGTCTGCATAAGACTTTTGCCGACTCTGAGCAGCTCTCATTCTTTCCTGAATTTGTTTCACCTTTTCAGTAGTCTGTAAGATGATCTCTGGCCCCACCATCACTGATTCTCCCTCTTTAAACCAACACAAAGGTGTTCGACATTTCCTCCCATACAGAGCCTCAAACGGTGCCATTCCTATACTTGCATGAAAACTGTTATTATAAGTGAACTCGACCAAAGGCAACATCTCTTCCCAATTCCCTAGATGATCCAAAATACAAGCCCTCAACAAGTCCTCCAAAGATTGGATAGTCCTCTCAGACTGCCCATCAGTTTGTGGGTGATAAGCAGAACTGAGTCTCAACTTAGTTCCTAACGCCTGATGCAAACTCTGCCAAAATCGGGATGTAAAACGAGGATCCCTATCAGAGATGATACTGGAGGGCACACCATGTAATCTAACAATCTCCTTAATATACAATTGAGTTAACCTTTCTAAGGACCACTTTATATTCACCGGAAGAAAATGAGCACACTTAGTTAATCTATCCACGATCACCCAAATAGAATCACAATTCTTAGCAGACCTTGGTAATCCAACAACAAAATCCATGGTTATACTATCCCATTTCCATTCTGGCACTTCCATCATTTGCAACAAACCTCCTGGTTTTTGATGTTCTACTTTAGCTTTTTGACACACCATGCAAGATGCAACATACTCAGCTATCTCCCTCTTCATACCATTCCACCAGAACATTTTCTTCAAATCTTGATACATTTTTGTCATACCTGGATGTACACTCAACTTACTTTTATGACCTTCCTCAAGTATCAACTTTTTCAACTCCTCATCTTGTGGAATACAAATTCTACCCTTATACCTCAAGATTCCATCCATATCTTGTTTAAATCCTTCAGCTTTCCCATAACTCATCAACTCCTTAACCTTGTTCAAACTCGCATCCTGAACTTGTTTTTGTTTCACCATCTCCAAGAAATCACTAGTAATGGTAGTCATACCACAACTAATAAAATTTGAGGCAACAACAACATTAAGATTCATATCCCTAAATTTCTCTACTAACTCCATCTCTTTAACCATCATGTAAGACATATGAAGAGATTTTTTACTCAAAGCATCTGCCACCACATTTGCTTTACCTGGATGGTACATTAACTGAAAATCATAATCTTTCAAAAACTCAATCCACCTCCTTTGCCTCATATTTAACTCTTTCTGATCAAACAAATATTTCAAACTCTTATGATCACTGAACACATCAAACTTTGCTCCATAGAGATAATGTCTCCAAATTTTCAAAGCAAAAACCACCGCAGCCAACTCTAGATCATGCGTAGGATAATTTCGTTCATGAGTCTTTAACTGCCTAGATGCATAGGCCACAACCTGCCTATCTTGCATAAGAACACATCCTAAACCTTGATGAGATGCATCACAATAAACCTCAAAAGATTTATTAGGATCTGGCAGAATCAACACTGGAGACGAAGTCAACTTTTCCTTTAGCTCTTGAAAACTCCTTTCACACTCCTCCGTCCATATAAAAGGATGATCCTTCCTGGTCAGCTGTGTCAAAGGCATAACTATTTTAGAAAATCCTTCTATAAATCTTCTATAATAGCCAGCCAATCCCACAAAACCTCTAATTTCAGTAACTGATTTTGGACGCTCCCACCTCAAAATCGCTTCCACTTTTATAGGATCAACTGCAATTCCTTGTGCAGAAATCACATGACCCAAGAACTTAACTTCAGATAACCAAAACTCACATTTTGACAACTTTGCAAATAACTGTTTCTCCTTCAATACCTGCAAAACTATCCTCAGATGTTCTCTATGTTCTTCCATAGATTTAGAATAAACCAGAATATCATCAATGAACACCACCACAAACTTATCCAGAAAGGGTCTGAAAATCCTGTTCATATAATCCATGAAAATAGCTGGAGCATTCGTCACTCCAAAAGGCATGACAACATACTCATAATGGCCATATCGTGTCCTGAAAGCAGTCTTTGGTATGTCCTCTTCCTTTACCCGAATCTGGTGATACCCAGATCTCAAATCAATCTTGGAGAAAACAGAAGCTCCCCTCAATTGGTCCATCAAATCATCTATCCTTGGCAAAGGATACTTATTCTTGATTGTCAATTTATTTAACTGCCTGTAATCCACACATAACCTCACACCACCATCCTTCTTCTTTACCAATAACACTGGTGCTCCCCACGGAGAGACACTTGGTCTGATCATCTGCTTCTCCAAAAGCTCCTCAACCTGCTTTTTCAATTCAAACAACTCCGCTGGTGCCATTCTATAAGGAGAAATGGACACTGGTCCCGCCCCTGGTATAAGATCAATACTAAACTCTAACTCTCGCTTTGGTGGTAATCCCGGAACATCATCCGGAAAAACCTCTGGAAATTCTCTAACAACATCAATACTATTCAACAACTTTTCATTCTCTATACTAATAAAAGATAAGATCATAAACCCAAGAGCTCCATTCTTCAACAACCCATCCACCTGTCTATTAGAAATAAATCTCTCCTGTTCATCAGTAGGAAAGATTAATTTCTTCTCTGAACAATCTATCAAAATCCTATTGGCAGAAAGCCAATCCATCCCTAAAATCACATCCAAATCGGATAGAGGTAAACAAAACAAATTCACTTTATAACAACGCCCTTCCACCTCCACTGGACATCTCAAACAAACCTCAGAAGTCAAAATAGACCCTGAAGCTGGGGTAGAAACAACTAGATCCACACACAAGGAACTCACAACTAAATTTAACCTTGCCACGCATTCATAAGAAATAAAAGAATGTGAAGCACCAGAATCAAATAAAATAGAAATATCATTACCATCAGCTTTGCCCTTTCCTTTTACCAGCTCAGATGTCGTCTCAGCTTCAGCACCTGTTAAAGCAAAGACACGACCTGCTGCAGTAGGCCGATCCACTTTCTGGTTCTCTCTAGCTGGAATATTTTTGACATTGCAATCTTTAGCCATGTGACCCACCTTGCCACATTTAAAACAAGCATAATTCTTTGTAGGACAATCCCTTATCATATGTGGACCTCCACATCTATAACATCTAATACTCTGAACATCTCTTGTGGTAGTAGTCCCCATCGGTTTCTTATTAGCATTTCCAATTTGAAACTGAGATGGTCTCTTTTGAGGATGTTTTCCCCTACCAAATCCAGATGATCCCTCTGAACCCTTTGCCATTTTATTTCCTCCTTCAAATCTCTCAACTGTTTTTGCCTTTTCAACTAAAATTGGAAACTCCATAATTCCCATAGGGACAATAGTCTTTTTCAGCTCAAATCTTAAACCCTCACTAAACTTCCTGCATCTCCAGGCTTCAGTGATAGCTTGAGAATAATACCTAGCCAAATGTTCAAACTTGACCACATACTCTTGTACTGACATATTTCCTTGTTGCAATCTCAAAAATTCAGCTTCCTTAGCATATCTGGCGCTATCTGGAAAATATTTCTCTAGAAATACCTTTTTGAAATTTTTCCAATTTATCACCTCCCCTCTAGCTTCCATCATAGCTTGAGCACCTTTCCACCAGAAACTAGCCTCACCCACCAACATATAAACAGCATAATTTAGCTTCCTCTCCTCTGGACACTGCATCACCATGAAGATTTTCTCCATCTCCTCAATCCACTGGTCAGCAACTTCAGGTCCATCAACACCTGTAAATTGAGGAGGATTCCCTTTTCTGAATTCTGACAAGCCCCTATACTCATCAGGTACCTCAGTCCTAGCTGCTTCAGCTGCAGCCCGGTTAGTCTCCATCTGAGCCAACAAGGTATTCTGTTGTCCAATAGCAGCAGCAATTTGCTCCATAGCTTGAGCAATCTGTTGCGCATCCACGCCTGAAGAAGGATTAGAATTGTTTCCCCTACCAACCATCCTAAAAAGGTCAAAGAACTTTATGAGTTTACACGAAACTCATAAGAAATTCCTAATCAAGATTAAGAAACTCATGAGTTACTCATGAAGTTCCTTTCATTTCCACACAACGGAAATGCAACAAGACCATTTCCCACAAACCCTAAAGAGACTTGACCAGCTCTGATACCAAAATTGTAACGACCCACCCTAGGCCGTCACATCAATAACCAACCAAAATAAAATATATAAAAATAAAGAAAATAGAGCAAAAGCCAGCTACGCTAGAGTGTAATTATACAATAACATATAAATTGTTTCCAAAATATATAATATAATCTGCTATAGCAGAGTCATCATCCTTAGTAAAGTTATACAGTAATCCAAAAGATAATATAATTACAATGTCATGAAAACATTAAAATAAGACACCCTAGGTGCTGGTCAAGCTCTAAACCTAGCCACTCCTCAAAGTAGCTATCCAAAAGACTCCTTGCTAACCCAAAGCCTCACACCTGATCTGCTCCCCCACAAAGTGAGATCATCACAGTCCAAACCACATGGAAACATGCAAGGGTTAGCACATATAAAACCAACCATAGTACATGATAAAATATCATTAAACAGATATTTATCCAATATATATATATATCCGCACCAAGGAAATAAACCTTATAAATAGTTATTTCCATGCCAAATATAAATCAAATCTAAAATCCAATGCATACAATCCACACCATTTGTATACATATTCCACATCCAGAAACAAAGTCACACCACTGTATAATTATTCCATGATCTCACACCAACATATCCTCACAATGTTGGCCTCAACACCATCCACCAAGTGTTGACACGCACGCTGAAACATATCAGCAACCCAGGAATCACACCTGACCTCTCATGGAATTATACAGCTGGAATTACGTCGTCACGTAACCCTGGTGATCATGGCCACTTCATCCATCGGTATGACTCGGCCTGGCCCCCATACCGGTAGCAAATAGAATACTTAAAGGAGTACTTCAGAATCCACCTAACATCTGAAGTGGTTTATCATATAACCTTTGGAAAAATTCCACATTGGAATCCTCACCATGGGATTCCCAATTTCATATTTTTCCAAAGATTATATCCTGATCTCACCAAGAGATCTAATCCATACCATAACCTTACTCCTTTAAGTCCTATTTACTTTTCCAAACCACATACACAGCATATTCCATAATTAAACATAACCATAACCATGCCAATTTGTCAATATAATAATAATATAAATATCCAAAACAACCATCAATTGATCCAAATTATACTATATGAAATGAAAATCTCCACATAAAATAGCATATTAAAATTATACTATTCCTATCCTGGTCATACGCACTAGATTAATTTTATAAGCACTACCCTTACTTAACATACTAGATTAATTTTATAAATGCCACCCTTACTTGTATAAACCTGAACTGAAACTCGGGCAGAACCTCCACCTCTCTCCTTAAACAGGAACCGAAACTCGGGCAGAATCTCCTCTTCTCCCTCCTCTTTTCTCTCCCTTGGCAGAACCCCCTCTACTGGATTCTTCTTCCTCTCTTTCCTCTTTTCTTTCCCCTCTTCTCTCTTTCTCTCTCTAGGAATTCTTCTCTCTCAAGGCATACATTTCCAACACCCCAAGGCCCCTATTTATAGCAAATTTTCGCCACCTAACCAGAACGGCCCGTTCCGAAAACGGAACGCCCGTTCTGAACCCTTCAGAACAACGTAAAATTTTCGACTGGAACGGCCCCGGAACGGCCCGTTTCGAAACCCAGCAGAACGGCCCGTTCTCCTTTCGGAACGGCCCGTTCTGCAAGGAGAACGCCCCGTTCTCCAAGCAGAACGGCCCGTTCTGCAAGGGGAACGCCCCGTTCTCCAAGCAGAACGGCCCGTTCTCCTTTGGAGAACGGCCCGTTCCGGCCCTGTTCTGCACAAACACAGAACACGCATTTTTATCTTTTGGAACGGCCCGTTCCGCTTTTGGAACAGCCCATTCCAAAATCCGAAAATGCCCCAAAAATTTTAATAAAATTACGAAAATGCCACCGATAATTACTAAAATGCCATCCAATAATAAGATTACAAAAATACCCCTATACCTTTGAAAATTTACGAAAATGCCATAATAATAAAATGGGTATTACAAATATCATATAAAATCAATCTTCTCTTAAAACATATAAATATTTATTTAAAAAAGCTAATAAAAATACTTATTTAATACGTACAAAATAATTGTTTAAAATAATAATTATTTAAAACGTACAAAATAATATTCCTTTATAATTATTAAAATAATTATGACCAAATACCATATAATAATAATAATAATAATAATAATAATAATAATAATAATAACCTTTTTGAAAATTGGGATGTTACAATACTTCCCCCTTTTAAGAAATTTGTCCTCAAATTTCTGAAATGAAGAGGTTCGACTATGACTTCTTTATTAAACTCAAGATTCTTCCTAAACTTCCTAGGCAAACCCACAACAAGGTCTAGACGCATTATCTCACCCCCAAACAGGGACATCTAAAGGCTACAAAAGTCCTAAAAGGCTTCTGATGTTCTGTCTTAGACTTATACCATACTGATGTGAATCTGATGGGAGCACTCAAAGGACTTGGAGGACCAATGACTAGGGTTTTCTTAGTGGGTGTTTTTAGTACTTGTAATTAGTAAATAAAGGCCTAAAACTCTTGTTAAAGTGGCTGCCAACTCTTGTTTGGGCTGCACCACTTATTGGGCTAGTTATTAGGCAAGTTGTTTTTAGTTAAATAAGGTCCAAAACCTTTGGGATGAATCAGCCATGAGGCATACCAAAGGGTGCACGAATTTAGCATGTGTTTTTAATGTTTTGTCATTAGTGGTCATAATTGTTAGGCTTAGTGGAGTTCAACAATTGCCCACTAAAGTGATTTTTTTTAATGTTTTGTCATTAATGGAGGAAGAATCACTCTTCCAAGGAAGGCTTCACACAAAGAATTGTGGATGATCCTTTGATATGCCCAAATTCTTGAATCACTCAAGAACAATTGGAGAATCACTCTCACTTAGTTTTTTTTTATTAAAACTCAAATTCTTGTCTTTTTTTTATTCATCCCAATGGGCAGCTTATATAGCTTACAACCAACACCTTTCACTTACATTAGTGGGAAATTAATGGACTCCACTAAGCCTATCAATTATGACCACTAATGACAAAACATTAAAAAAAATCACTTTAGTGAGCAATTGTTGAACTCCACTAAGCCTAACAATTATGACCACTAATGACAAAACATTAAAAACACATGCTAAATTCGTGCACCCTTTGGTATGCCTCATGGCTGATTCATCCCAAAGGTTTTGGACCTTATTTAACTAAAAACAACTTGCCTAATAACTAGCCCAATAAGTGGTGCAACCCAAACAAGAGTTGGCAGCCACTTTAACAAGAGTTTTAGGCCTTTATTTACTAATTACAAGTACTAAAAACACCCACTAAGAAAACCCTAGTCATTGGTCCTCCAAGTCCTTTGAGTGCTCCCATCAGATTCACATCACATACTAAACATGAGTACATAAACTTCCTCTACTCCTCTCTTCACCTTAGGCCACCACGCTTCCGCTGCGCGACTCTGATACATCTTAGTAGCTCCTAAATGGATGCTAAGAGTACTCTTATGTCCTCCCTCTAAGATCATCTTCCTAAATTCAAGATTACTAGGCCATAGATCCTATCATTGAACCCCAAAACAGCATCAACTTCCACTCGTAAAGGGCTATCTATACCCCTACCAATCCTCTCCACTTGGTTCACTAAGAAAAGATCTAACTCCTAGGCTTCTCTAATCTCGTCCATTAATTGATGGAATAACACTAAGGCCGAGAAGTCCAAGAGGTGATGTATTGAAGGAAGCAAAAGGAATGGGTTAGTGTTGAAAAACCATAGGAGAAGTGAGGCCACTTTTGGACCTTAGCTCCTAAGTTCTTATTAGCATAGCATTTATTTTTTATTTCTATTTTTCCCTTATCTTTGATTCCAAATTTACCCTTGTACTTTGGGGTATTTTAGTCAGAATTTATTTTACTTGTATTTCCAATTTTACCATTGTATTTTGGGGTGTTTAGGACTTAGAATTTATTTTCCCTTGTATTTCCCATTTTACCCTTGTATTATGGGGTGCTCTAGATGATTAGGGTTTTTAATTTTGGGCTAGGGTGTTAACTAGAAGGGTGACGCATTTTTTGGTGTTCATTAGATCTATTTTTGGTGTTAGAAAGGCTTAGGCCCAAGTGGAGGGCAAAGGTTGCATGGTCTTATCATGCACCTAGATATAGCCAATCTAAACCCAAATATTCCATCCTTGGCCACCAAGTTGCATCTAGGGTTCATTTGCATTTCATTTGGAATGCATTTGCCTACTCGAAATGCAACCCTAGATGCCTCCCCTCCTATAAATACCCAACACCCCACACCTTGTAAATACTTTGGATTATATGAATTTGAGAGAGCATTTCTTTGCCTCAAATCCTATCCTTAGTCCCTAGGTTAGTTCGGCTAGCCCCCTTCATTCTCCACCCTTGGAGAGTGAAACCCTAGAGTGGCCTTCACCTTCACTTGGAGTGAGCCAACCTTGTGCAACCCTAAACCATACACCATACACTTCCGCCCAAACACAACCTTTTCACGCCTATCTTCCTTTCTCCACCATAAACCTCCCTTTGTCCAACCTTTGATGAGCCTAGATCAAGGGCAAGGTGTCTCCCTTCAATCACTATCATCAACCATGGAAGGAGGGACTCCATCAAGTGGTATCTAGAGCCAAGGATCATCAAGGGTAAAACGTTGTCTTCCTTTTCTTCTTGCCTTTCTTTCCATTCGGTCTTTGTCTCTCTTTTTGCCTTTCTTTGTATGACCGAATGCTTGTGGTTCATGTTCTTGTTCCTTGTGAACCTTCCTTAACATTTTAGGTTTCCATTGTTAGGTTGTTGCCATGTTTTCTATTTTTTTTTAGGTTGAGTCTCATATGAATATGTTTTTGATTTTTTGAATCCACCTAAGTTTTGTCACTTTATGTTTCCTATATTTTGTCTACAAAAATTCCATGTGTATGCCAAACACTTTGCATGAATGCATCAATCAAAATTACCATAATAGTGGGCGTGACATATAGAAGCTTTCTAGGGGTCATTCATGCATGCTACTTAGGTCCTAGCATGTTCCTTGTATTTTTGAGTTTCCATGTGTGAAATGCTTCCTTGCACATGCATCTAACTTGCTGCCCACTTTTCCCTTACATTCCACTTGTTATGGTCTTTATTTGATGCTTAATAACCCTAAAAGAATCTAAGAGGTGTGCTGGAAATTTAGTACAAAACAACTTGTCCTAAATAGTACAAGACCAATTCCACTAAAAAGATTCCCTAAAACCCTCTAAGAACTTGCCACTTGTCTTCTTTCTCTTTCTCCTAAATTTGACCTAATTTTTCCCACCCACAAGTGCAAAACCTAAGCAACAAATGGGCTGAACCTTTAAAGAAAATTGGACCCAAGGAATATCAAAAAAAAAAAATTGACGTGAAAGAAAAGGAAGAAAAGAAAGAACAAAAAAAAATTGACCAAAAAGGACTTGTTGCTAGACTTGTGGACTTGGACTTTTACCTATGCATTTGGTAGTTGGACTTAAGACCTTATTGACCTTATTGAACCTATTTTGAGACCTTAAGAGTGGCTGATGGAAACTTGTTTGGAGAATCCGGATTGATGTGAATCCTTTTCAACTTCCTCCCTAGATCTTCGGCTCCTTGATCCTTCCTAAGCTTGGCTAAGGTCTCCTATGGAGGAGGAGGCCTTAGAACCACCAAGGTTTGGTGGAGAACTCTCCCAAGAGGCGCCACTCCTTGATGAAGAGATAAGCCTCTTCAATTCTCGCCACACTCTTCTAGTGAAGGGATAAGAGAATTGGATGAATATCAAAGAGGTTTAGGGACTTTTAGAAGAGAGAAATCTGAACAATATTTCAGAAATGAAATCTCAATACATCCAAAAGTTTTTTACAAAGAGGGAAAAACAAAAATATAGGAGTATGAAGCTTGGAGAGTAAGCTAGTCTTAACCATGGTTCACTAGGAACCATGGTAAGGTCTAGCTAACCACCCATGGTCTAGAGGCTTGGAGAGTAAGCTCCTCACTTAGCTTGCTTGGTAAGCTAGCTAAGGAGAAGCTTGTGCTTCAAGCTTCCAAGCTTGAGAAGAACCAAGCTATTTGGCCAAGTGTGAACACAAGTGTGAACACATCTAGGTGGGCTGCTCTTTGGACTTAATTTACTCCAACCGGTTTTGAAATTGGTAATTTGGTTTAGTTAGGTTCATCCAATGTGAATGGAACCTAGCTAAATCAAATCTATGAAAAATTAGGAGTAAAATGAGTCCAATATGTAAATTTTAGCCTAGGACCACCTTTTGGCTAAATTGCTAGTAACACTCTCTAGCTTGCTAATGACACTCTCTAGCTTGCTAATGCCACTCTCAATCCTACTTCTATAAAACTAAGAAAAGAATGTATTTCTAGGTTAGGTTAAATGGAGTCAAAGTGCCCAAGTAACCTACCCTAGAAACAATATACAATAGCTACTAAAAAGGAAATAAAGTGCCTCACAAATACAAAGGCAAAAATACACCTATACAAGTATCTACTATATACAAGGTACAATAAATCAAACTATACAATGTATTTACAATAGAGACTATGAGACTAACAAGAGGAATCATACTCAATACTCATATTGAGCATAGGTCTAAGAAGCACCTCCTCTCTAGAAGCCTCCTCTAGCCTTCTAACCATGGACCTAGTTAAAGGCCCAATGGTCTTCAAGTGTGAGCATCCTTGGATCACCCTTCACCCTTCTTGGTCTTACCTCTTCCAAAGGGATCCTTGGGGATTAGATTTCCATCATACCCTCCCCCTTCGAAAGGATTTGTCCTCAAATCCAGTGGTCCTTCCACAAGGATAACATCACCTACAAAAATAAGAAACAAAGCATTAGTAATGATATATGCATATAATACATGTGGAAAGTGCACCCTATGAGGAATCCCTTCTATAGTCCTAACAAGGGTTCTTAGACTAGGAAGGATGGGTTCTCTAAGCATAAGAATAGGATCCTCACTATAGTGTAGTCTAAGTGTAAAACTAAATCCTAAAAATGTGAAAGTGCTAAAACTATAAGAAACTAATGAAATAGTCCTATATACTAAGATATCTTGCCTAAGGTACCCTATGTAGTAACCTAGGCTTCTATAAGAAAACAAAGTGAATATAATAAGGAAACTACCTAGACAACCTTTGATCATATTATATGTTAGATACATCAGGGAAGAGGGTGTAAAGAGTTTAGAAAAGTCATAGAATCTAATTTGGTCTTGAAGGGAAGTAGTAAAGTTAAGTTCAAAGAAGTTTGAAGTTCCCTTAAGATCAAAAATAGAAAATAAGACACCATGAGATGTATCTAGTAAACAATATAAAACAAAGGTTGGGTGCTTTATTAGAACAACTAAAGTAAGAGAAGTCCTAAATAGACAATGACTGTCTACTTTGGGTACCACCAAAGTTGTAGCATAAGAAGTAAAACTAGGTGAAGTCCACTTCTTCTTCACTAGACTAAGATCTTGAGATCCTTTATTTTCAAAATTATTTAGGTTGTGGATCTTAAGCTCTAAGTCCGTGGTAGCAATAGAAAAAGAGCTAAAATCTTGGTGAAGAAGAAAAGTCTTTTTGCAATCATTTTTAATAGAAAAGTGACTTTCCTTTATCACAAGATTTTTGGAGGAGACACTATCCTCCTTACTCTTTTCCAAGAGTAGTGTCTTTTTAGCATTGAGAAGGTAAAGAGGTTGTTCAACTAGAAGACATTGTTTTATTGAATGATTTATTGAAAATTGACTTCTAGGAACAACTTCTTTGGAAGAGACACTTCCTTCCAACTCTATAACCTTCTTTTTCTCCTCTTTTCTTTTTTTTTTGATTTCATAAATATTTGATCCTCCAACACTTGTGAAGGTGAAAGAGGAGTCAAGGTATGTTTCTTTCCTAGGTGGACTAGGCGAATTTTGTTTGTAACACCATCATGAATGGCCTTCCTATCATGTTGCCAAGGCCTTCCAAGTAAAATGTTGCTTGCATCCATTGGAATTATATCACATAAAATTTCATCTTTATATTTTCCAATGGAGAAAGGAACATTTACTTGATCCTTAACTTCTATAGGTCCATCCTCATTAAGCCATTGAAGTTTATAAGATTTAGGATGGGCTATAGTAGTTAGGTTAAGCTTATCAACCAACCTTTGGCTTACAAAGTTATTACAAGATCCACTATCAACAATGAGAGAACAAGTTTTATTAAAAATTTTGCATCTAGAATGGAAAAGGTTCTGTCTTTGTGATTGGTCTTGATCATTGGGTTGGTTGGTAAGTAACCTTTGAGCAATGAATAGGTCACCTTCACATGGTGCTTCCTTACTAGAACTAAGGCTTTCATTTTCTTCACTTGAGGAGCATGAAGAAGATGAAGTGCTTTCCTCACTTAGAATCTCATTACCCCTAATGATCATGGTCTTTTTTGTGGGGCATTGGGAAGCTATGTGTCCCCTCCCTAAGCATTTAAAGCACTTTATGGAACTAGTCCTAGTTTCATCGGAAGGTTTTTCTTTTTGTTTTTCTTTTAGTGGCCTTTCTTTTGAATAGGAGGGTTGATCCTCCTTCTTGAAGTCCTTTCTAGGGTATGAGGTAGATTCCTTCCTAAGGGTAGGATTTCTCCTAATTTGTTGTTCTACTCTCACACAAAGTTGAACTAATTCATTTAGGTCTCTATAGGGTAGTAGTTCAACTTTATCCCTAATCTCTAGGTTTAGGCCACTTTGAAACCTAGCTATGGTGGTTCTTTCTTCCTCTCTTATGCCAGCCCTCATCATAAGCAACTCCATTTGTTGCCTATATTCCTCAACACTAAGGTTTCTTTGTTGGAGTCTTTGGAGCTTGTCCATCAACTCCCTCTCAAAATATGGAGGAATGTGCCTTCTCCTTAAGGCACTTCTAAGCTCATTCCAATATTGAATTGGAGGCTCATGATGAGTTCTTCTTTCCCTTTCAAGGGAAGTCCACCAATACATGGCATACCCTTGAAAGCTTAAGGTAGCCATGGGAACCTTTCTCTCTTCACTCACATTGTGGCAAGTGAAGAGTTGTTCAACCTTCATCTCCCAATCTAGATAATCATCCACATTGTCTTTTCCATAGAAGGGAGGAAGGTCAAACCTAGGTTCTCTAGAAGAGGTTGCATCATGCCTAGGCCTATGATGCCTAGGGGGTCTTTGATAGTAGCCATCATCATGGTGACTACTATGAAACCCTTCACTTGTAGATGAGTGAGTGTGTGATTGATGGCTTTTGGGCCGAGATGACCCTTCATCATGTGTATGTCTAGGGGTCCTAGAAGGTCCCTCACCATTATGTCCTTTGGGCCTAGAAGGCCCATGTCCCTCATTGGCATGGGGTTTGCTAGTCTCACCCCCCACCACAAGCTTACTCAACAACTCTCTTATGGTTTCATTATTCTTTTCATTTTCTATTTCTTTTTTTCTAATATATCTCCTAAGTTCTCTAAGTTCTTATTTAGTTCTCTTATGACTTCTAGGAGAATGATGACCATGCACATTACTCTCATGAGAATGATCACTCATTTTGCAAGAGAAAGGTTTTCAAAAATCTTTAAGAATTTTGCAAATGAGTGATAAAGATTTTCACAAAAGATTTTCTCTTTTTGGTGCAATACTAAGTACTTGGAGGTCTAAGTATACAAGTTGCACTATCAAGGGAGGTGAGCTACAAGGAGCCACTTAATAACCAAGCCTTTTCAAGTGGAAATTACTAAACCCCCTTATACCTTTCTTACAAAACAAAGTTTTCACACAAGCAAGCAAAGTAGTTGTGTGTGTGTGCACGAAACCCCTAGTAGGCAAAGGAAGCCTTCTAAACGAACTTAGTAGCTAAACAAGTAAAAAGGAAAGCAAGTAAAGAATATACTAGTCGTAGGGTCCTACGGTGGAAGTCCAAGTGGCACTTGAAGCTTTTTGGGACACTTCCACAAGTCTAAACGAAGTAGGAAAGCAAGTAATTCTAGGCGTGTCCTAATGGAAGCCCAAATGGCACTTAAAGCCTTTGGGGACCCTTCCACATGTACTAACCGAGTCTAGGAGTCTGTATTTAGTACTATTTAGAAAGTGGTGGGACTTAAACAATCTCCCAAACAACCACTCCTAAATGTAGGTTTGTTAACAATAGTAAACTTAACAAGTTAACCCAAGGTAAGGTTTAAGAGTTACAACACAATGGAAACAAACTAAAGCAAAACTTCTTGAAGAATCTCCACCAAGGGCAGTTAGGAGGCAAGCTTGGACAGCCTTGTAGTCAAGTGGAACGTCCCTAATTGGTCTCCACCAATTCTACACCAAGTTCTCCAAATCCGTCACTAGTTTCTCCAAATCCGTCACTAGTTTCTCCAAATCCGTCACTAGTTTGCTTCCAAAATCCGTCTCTAATTGTGACCTAAAAATCAAAACAATTCTTGGCTGAAAATACAACAAACAAGTGAGCCTATCCAAGGTGTTTCACTCAGGTTAGGTGTACCTCAATCTCCTTCAAGTATAGACCCCTTTGAGATTAGCCAATATGTCTCAATTAGTCCTTCCTTCCAAGTGTGATGGCTTGAAAAGGATTATGTCTCACCAAGGCTTAACAACCATACAAGAAAGAGTAGAGGCCAAGAAATGAAAACTGAAAAGCACAATTTGGAAAGGCTACACTCTAGTAGGAATTAATGAGACAAAACAAAGAGAGCCAAGAAGACACAAAGCAACAAATAAAGGCAAATTTCAAAAGCTAGCACACAAAAGATTAAACCTAGGAATGGCTCTAGAATGGATTATAAAAATCAAAATAAAATTTGTGCTAATGTTTTGAGGGTTTAAAATTCTTTTTCCAGCCACTGGACAGCAAACAAACCTCAAGGAAAATCACACAAAATTTCAAGGCCAAGTGCTACAAAAATTGTTTTGTTTTCACTTTGATTTTTCTAGGTTTTTCTCTTTTGTTTTCTTTTCTTTTTCTTATCCTTTTGTTTCTTTCTTTTCTTTTTCTTTTGAACACAGAATATTAGCACTTAAAACAGAGGCCAATCAATTAGTAAAGAGGTTTCCAAGTGGTGGAGAAAAGAAGAGCAAGAAGTGTAAACAATGTAAGTGTACTAGTCAAAATCTTCAACCACAAATGTTACTAGTTTTGGTACTAGTTTGTTCTTATCTTTTGTACACTTTGATTTTCGTTTTCTATACACTTCTAACTCTATTTTATTTTTTCAAAACAAGCACAAGACACACAAGGAATTTCTGGTCACAATTTGCTAAGAAACTAATAGCAAAAGAAGTTCACAAAAATTGACTCTAGAACATGTTAGGTCTAATAACATGCATTGGAATCTTTTATGAGCACACTAAGATTTAATAATGTTCAACCAGCAATGACACTATATATGAACAGAGATTAACACATTTAGATTCAAAAAGAAAAAGGCACAACAAGGATTTAATGACAAGTAAAAGAACTACACATGACTCTAAGACAAAACTAGTAGATTAAGAAATGAAAAATGCTTGAATTCTTGTTTCTTTTTGGAGTTTCTTTTTAAGACCGAAAATTATAGGAGTCCAATGGAAGATAAAAGCAATCCTAAAACAATTAAAAAGACATACAAAGAATACCTAAGGCACACACAAAGATTGATTCACAAGAATTTAGAACATGAACCAAAAACAAGCAAGACATAGTGAGTGTGTTCTATAGATTTATAGATGTGACACAAGAACCACTCAAGGCACACAAACACAAGACAGAAAAAGGAAATACATGTACGAACAGTTTAGACACATATTAACATAGATTGAACTGAACAAAACAAGACAAAGAAGCTTAGGAACGAATTTACCAAGGAGACCTAGCTCTGATACCAAATGATGGAAACTTGTTTGGAGAATCCGGATTGATGTGAATCCTCTTCAAGTTCCTCCCTGGATCTTCAGCTCCTTGATCCTTCCTAATCTTGGCTAAGGTTTCCTATGGAGGAGGAGGCCTTAGAACCACCAAGGTTTGGTGGAGAACTCTCCCAAGAGGCGCCACTCCTTGATGAAGAGATAAGCCTCTTCAATTCTCGCCACACTCTTCTAGTGAAGGGATAAGAGAATTGGATGAATATCAAAGAGGTTTAGGGACTTTTAGAAGAGAGAAATCTGAACAATATTTCAGAAATGAAATCTCAATACATCCAAAAGTGTTTTACAAAGAGGGAAAAGCGAAAATATAGGAGTATGAAGCTTGGAGAGTAAGCTAGTCTTAACCATGGTTCACTAGGAACCATGGTAAGGTCTAGCTAACCACCCATGGTCTAGAGGCTTGGAGAGTAAGCTCCTCACTTAGCTTGCTTGGTAAGCTAGCTAAGGAGAAGCTTGTGCTTCAAGCTTCCAAGCTTGAGAAGAACCAAGCTATTTGGCCAAGTGTGAACACAAGTGTGAACACATCTAGGTGGGCGGCTCTTTGGACTTAATTTACTCCAACCGGTTTTGAAATTGATGATTTGGTTTAGTTAGGTTCATCCAATGTGAATGGAACCTAGCTAAATCAAATCTATGAAAAATTAGGAGTAAAATAAGTCCAATATGTAAATTTTAGCCTAGGACCACCTTTTGGCTAAATTGCTAGTAACACTCTCTAGCTTGCTAATGGCACTCTCAATCCTACTACTATAAAACTAAGAAAAGAATGTATTTCTAGGTTAGGTTAAATGGAGTCAAAGTGCCCAAGTAACCTACCCTAGAAACAATATACAATAGCTACTAAAAAGGAAATAAAGTGCCTCACAAATACAAAGGCAAAAATACACCTATACAAGTATCTACTATATACAAGGTACAAGAAATCAAAATATACAATGTATTTACAATAGAGACTATGAGACTAATAAGAGGAATCATACTCAATACTCATATTGAGCATAGGTCTAAGAAGCACCTCCTTTCTAGAAGCCTCCTCTAGCCTTCTAACCATGGACCTAGTTAAAGGCCCAATGGTCTTCAAGTGTGAGCATCCTTGGATCACCCTTCACCCTTCTTGGTCTTACCTCTTCCAAAGGGATCCTTGGGGATTAGATTTCCATCAGTGGCTGGACCGAATCACTTAAAAGACTTAAGCAAGTGGACTAAACACTAATCCATTCTAGTGCCATTCTAGGATTACTCTTTTGTGTGCTTCCTTTTTAATTGTGTCTTAATTTTAGTTTGTCTTTTCTTTGGCCTCTTTTGTTTTGTCTTAATCAATTCTCTCTGAGTTTAGCATTTCCTAATTGTGCTTTTTCAGTTTTTATTTCTTGGACTCTTGCTCTTTGGGTTGGTTTCATTTTGAATGTAGGTGAAGAACCTGTCTAGCAAACTAGCAAACTTTTGGTGGATTTGAGTGGAGTGAACCGAATCCAAACCTAGCCTTTGGAGGGATTTTCACCACACAAAAGGAGTGTTTAAACACTTGGAGAGGACTAACAAGTTTGCTCATTGTGAAGGAACCCAAGTGGAGGAGTTGAAGACCTTAAATTTTTGTCTTTTCATATTTTGCTTGATTTCTTTTGGGCCACTTGTATTTGGGCCTCCTTTCTTTATTTTGGTTTTTAATTGGTCATTTTTAAACCTCTTCATTTTGGTTTAGTTTCGTGTAGTTGAAGGTGATTCGAAAACCTTCACCTAGGACCTCGATAGTATAAGTTTTAAATTCTTTCCTTTTGCATGTTTTAAAGCTTTTGGTAGTATAATTGTTTAGGGTTTTATCTTTGTATCCATTTCCATTTAGAAGGCTTGCTTTGCCTACTAGGGGTAACGTGCACACACACACTTCATTGTTGTGGCAACTTTTTTTGTGAGAAAAGTAGAAAAGGCTTTGTGATTTTTACTTGATAAGGCTTGGTTTTTAAGTGATTCATAGTAGTCCACCTCCCTTTGATAGTTCACTTTGTACACTTAAGCCTTTTCCTACCTATCTTGCACCTTAAAAACCTTTTTGAAAACCTTTTATCACTCACTCTTTGTGAAAAAATTTTCAAACCTTTTTTTGAAAACAACTTGTGAAAACCTTTTCGGATCAAAGATGAGTGATCATTCTAGTGTCCATGGTCATAATTCTTATAGTTCTAAGTCTAGTGTTAGGGATGAACTTAGGCAACTCAAACAGTACCTAAGAAGAAAAGAAGAGGAAAATATAAAAAGAGAGGAAGAATTGAGAAGAAAAGAAAAAGAGTTTGAAAAAAATAATGCGGAAATAAAAAGGTTACTTGCAAAATTAGTTGAGAGGAGAGAAACTAGTGGATCCAAACCTAGGGTTGTCTCAACTAGGTATCAAAATTCCAAAGAGGTTAGAATACCTAAGAGTATGCATGAGGAAGAAAATCCAAAAAGAGAGGAAGAACTTAGAAGAAAAGAAAAAGAAAAGAAAATAGAAAAAAAAAGAAAAAATGAAGAAAAGTATAGAGAAAATTCAAGAGTGGTTAGAAAATGAAACACAACCAACACTCTTAGAGAAGAGTAAGGAGGATAATGTTTCCTCCAAATGGGTTATGCTTGAAGAGAGTCACTTTCCCATTGAAAATGATTTAAAAGAAACTCTCTTTATTCATCAAGACCTTAACTCTTTCTCTCACATTGCCACTAGTCATGAAGTGGAGATTCAAAAACAAGTCCTTTTTAAAGAAAAAGAATCTCAACTTCAAGATTTAGTGAAGAAGAAGTGGACTTCACTTAGTCCCACTTCTTGTGCTACTTCCTTGGTGGTGCCCAAGGAAGATAAGCCTTCCTTCTTTAAGACTTTCTCCACTTTAGTTCCCTTCATAAAGCACCCAACTTTAGATTTGTATGATTTGTTGGATACATCTCATGGTGTCCTATTTTCTATTTTTGATCTTGAGGGAAGTTCAAACTTATTTGAACTTAACTTGGATACTTCCCTACAAGACAAACTTAGATTATATGAGTTTTCTAAACTCCTCTTAACACCTTTTTCTCATATATATCTAACAAATTATGCAATACAAAGTTGTTTAGGTAATTTTTTAGTTAAGTTTTCTTTATTTTCCAACACATACCTAGCTCATTATATTAGGCACTTCCAACAAGATATTTTAGTTTTTAGGACTAATACATTAGTGTGCTATAGTTTTAGTCTTTTTACCTTTTTAGGTTTTAGTTATACACCTAGACTTCACCGTGGGGAGGATCCTATCCTTAACATTAGAGAGTCTAGTCCTTTTAATTTAGACAATCTTTTTAGCATTTTTAGTAGAACTCCTCTTAGGATACACTTTCCATTTCTATCATATACTATTACCTCTAATGCTTATTTTTATGTTTTTGTTGGTCATGATGCCCACCATGAGGAACCTCTTGATTTGAGGTCAAATCCTTTTCAATAGGGAGGGAATGATGGAATAACACTAAGGCCGAGAAGTCCAAGAGGTGATGTATTGAAGGAAGCAAAAGGAATGGGTTAGTGTTGAAAAACCATAGGAGAAGTGAGGCCACTTTTGGACCTTAGCTCCTAAGTTCTTATTAGCATAGCATTTATTTTTTATTTCTATTTTGCCCTTATCTTTGATTACAAATTTACCCTTGTACTTTGGGGTATTTTAGTCATAGAATTTATTTTACTTGTATTTCCAATTTTACCCTTGTATTTTGGGGTGTTTAGGACTTATAATTTATTTTCCCTTGTATTTCCCATTTTACCCTTGTATTATGGGGTGCTCTAGATGATTAGGGTTATTAATTTTGGGCTAGGGTGTTAACTAGAAGGGTGACGCATTTTTTGGTGTTCATTAGATCTATTTTTGGTGTTAGAAAGGCTTAAGCCCAAGTGGAGGGCAAAGGTTGCATGGTCTTATCATGCACCTAGATATAGCCAATCTAAACCCAAAGATTCCATCCTTGGCCACCAAGTTGCATCTAGGGTTCATTTGCATTTCATTTGGAATGCATTTGCCTACTCGAAATGCAACCCTAGATGCCTCCCCTCCTATAAATACCCAACACCCCACACCTTGTAAATACTTTGGATTATATGAATTTGAGAGAGCATTTCTTTGCCTCAAATCCTATCCTTAGTCCCTAGGTTAGTTCGGCTAGCCCCCTTCATTCTCCACCCTTGGAGAGTGAAACCCTAGAGTGGCCTCCACCTACACTTGGAGTGAGCCAACCTTGAGCAACCCTAAACCATACACCATACACTTCCACCCAAACACCACCTTTTCACGCCTATCTTCCTTTCTCCACCATAAACCTCCCTTTGTCCAACCTTTGATGAGCCTAGATCAAGGGCAAGGTGTCTCCCTTCAATCACTATCAACAACCATGGAAGGAGGGACTCCATCATTAATTCATTAGTCACTTTCAACATACTAAATTCAATGCTCTTAAGGGTGAGCTCACACATCACGCTTAAGTCTCTAAGTTCTTGAATCAAATCCAACCCTTAAATCATCAAAGATGGTAGGTGAATGGTCATCCTACTCAAGGCATCTGCCATAATATTAGCTTTTCTTCTATGACCCTCTCTAAAGATCAACCACCTAAGCATAAGTTCACTAGGTACACATACTCGATCTCAAGATAAACACTTATCCATTATCTTGTCTTATAGCCTCATATCTTATCACCAAAATGAATCAACAAATTATGTTCCTCCAATTTTCCTTTAACAATCCACTAGTTATTCGAGTCATACCTGTCGCCACCGGCCCGAAACGGGCTTTCGACATTCACGATGGATGGTTGGACTCTTTTATTTGTTTAAAAATATGGATTGCTAGAATGACTTATTCTCAAACTGAGACCTTGTCAAACGAGCAATTTTATTAAAAGGCTCACCAATCCATGTTAATCCCAAGTGGGACCCTCCATGGATTAGCGGTTTTCATAAAAAGGAAGGGTTCATGGAGTCGCCACCAATGTTTTACTCAAAACATTGGAAAAAGAAGTTTAAGGCAATCGATTCAAAAATCGACTTCGGCCATGACAACCAGAGTCGGGTAAGGGAGTCGGTTACGCGTGGGGAAGGTGTTAGCACCCCACAGCGCCCCTTTCGGGTTCCCTATGACAGATTATTTCTAAAAATAATAGTGCGAAATTACTAAATTACCCCTATTTATTCTAAACAATTATAACTTAACTATCTACATGATGACAGTTAAATATACACACAGAAAGCAGTAAAAGGAAGGTCTTAAGAAGAAACCTTTGAAGCGTGCTTTTATATTCAAGTAAAACTGGGAAGCTTTTTGGCGTTCCCTCGCTCTACAAGCCCGCTCGCTCCCTCCTAGAAAATTTTAACTATGGAAATCCGGAGGATTTCCCTTCGACTCAGTTCGAGACTCAAGCAAAAAGCTCAGAACTCAAGAACTTTGTCGGATCAACTCTCCGAGTGATTTCTAGGCAGAGCACTGCTCAAAAAAACCCAGAATACTCAAGAAGAGGGTTAAAACTCAGTGTAAAAGTGTAGAATGACGTCCAAATGACGTCTTATTTATAGGGAACAGGCGCAATACGGGCCCTGGAGTCAATACGGCCCGTATTGAGTTTTTGAACTACAATACGGCCGTATTGAATTCAGTACGGCCGTATTGAAGTTCAAAAAACCTCAATACGGCCGTATTGAGTTCAGTGCGGCCGTAGTGAACTTCAATCCGGCCGTATTGAGTTCAGTGCGGCCGTATTGTAGTTCAAAATGTTCAATACGGCCGTACTGAACTTTTGGGAGGCCGTATTGGGCTTCATTCCCTCCACTTCCTTATTTTTAGGTACTCTAAGACCTCTAAACCTACAGATAGTCATCTTATGGTCTTCTAGGAGTCCTTCTGGCTGACTTTCCTTTGATCTTTGAGAGTCTTCGAGTCTTATTTCCGACCCGGACAATTTTAGGGGTCTACAGCTGCCCCCCCTTTACTTAGTCAAACGGCCTTTTGGTGTACCGTTTGATAAGTAAAGGAGTTGACCCAATTGTCCGGGGAATAAGCCATCCTTCCGACTTGTAGTGTCTTCAGGTGGGAAAATTGTTGAGTAGCCTCTCCAGGTTGAGTTTGCCCTCTCCAGGGTGAGTATTAGTCGTCGCCTCTCCAGGCTCATTGCATACCTCGGTGCTCTGGACATCTGGGTAGCTGAGTAACGCCTCTCCAGGCTTGTGCATACCTCGGTGCTCTGGACATCTGGGTAGCTAAGTATCGCCTCTTGTGCATACCTCGGTGCTCTGGACATCTGGGTAGCTGAGTATTGCCTCTCCAGGCTTGTGCATACCTCGGTGCTCTGGACATCTGGGTAGCTGAGTATTGCCTCTCCAGGCCTGTGCATACCTCGGTGCTCTGGACATCTGGGTAGCTGAGTATTGCCTCTCCAGGCTTTGTGCATACCTCGGTGCTCTGGACATCTGGGTAGCGTGAGTTTGCCCTCTCCAGGGATTTGTGATAGTTTTGTCTCCACAGTCCACGATGCTGCTTCGACGATTGTTTTTTATTTTTGTGCCGCTGAGGGCTGGATAACGCAGGGATCCGTCTAGGGGATGTTCAGTTACTCATAGGTTCTTGTGTCCCAATTTTGCATTGCGTAATTGGTGCCCATTGAGGAATTTTTGTTTCCTTGGGGTGTAGACACGAAGATGCTCTTTCTGAGATGAGCGGTGCCTTATGTTTGGCTGACGTCCTTTTGACGTAAGTGGAGTATCCCGGTTATCCTTATTCGGGCGACTCTTTTTGTTTTTCTGGTTTTGTTGCCTCTATGTAGGCTATCATCCGCTGGGGGATTTTGTCGTTTTGTTGTGATTAGCCTCTTCTGTTAGGCGGATCATCTTGACGTTCAATGATTGGCTGAATGCCGAATTCCGCTTGGGGAATGGTTTATTGATCTTTTGTGATTTTGCTTTTTTGAAAGGGTGCCTCTTGGTAGGCGACAGGGGATTTGAAGTTCTTATGTATCCCAGAGTATTATTTAGAAAGCCTCTTCAGGCTTAGCTTCACTGCTTGAGTTGGAAAGCTATCTCCCACTGAGGAAGTTTAAATCCTTTCGACTTGGATATTCTGTTTAGACGATCAAACCCTCCTTGGGGAATCTTGCTGATCTTGGTTTGATAGCTTTCACTGGGGAATTTGGCCCGTGAGTGGAAGCTGAGATATCTCTGGGGAGTATTATTTCTGCGAGCCTCTCCAGGCTCAGTTATTCTGAGAGAGTATTATTTCGGCGAGCCTCTCCAGGCTCAATTATTCTAAGAGGGAGTATTGTTTCGGCAAGCCTCTCCAGGCTCAGTTATTCTGAGAGAGTATTATTTCGGCAAGCCTCTCCAGGCTCAATTATTCTGTACAATTGGAATCTTTGCCTTTTTTTGTCGAATTTTGACTTTTTCTGTATTTTTGCCTTTTTTTGTCATTTTTTGGCTTTTTCTGTATTTGATTGCTTTTTCTGTCGATTTGCGGCTTTTTTGTTGACCGCTGCCATACACAAGCAATTTTTCCTATTTTTCTGTTTTATGCAATTGCCTCATGAAGAGGTCTTTGAAAATTTCTTTGTGGCTAATACGGCCATATCCATTTCAGTACGCCCGTATTGAGTTGAAAATTTGTTCATAACCCTATTTTTAGTACGGGTGTACTGAACATGATACGGGCGCATTTGTTTTTTCTGAAGTTTGATTTTTTTTTTTTTTTTAATAAACAGAGAATAAGTGATCTTCCAGTACACCTATCATCTGTATGCATGTATGCGGTATGATGCACCTAATTCTATTTGATTCATTTTTCAAAAGAATTAACCGATGCGTTTCTCTGTTTGAATTTTGCCATTCCTCCAGACGGGCTGTGCGATGCCGATTTCTGTAGCCGAGGAATGATGCGTGTTATATTGAGATTTGGTGTTATCAACCAAGTGATTCTTCCCTTCCTTTAGAAGATATGTCAACCCTCCTATTGACCACTATATCTCCATGTTTCCACTAGATTATCCTAAAATCGCTTGGGACAAGAGAGAAAAGAAGGAAAGGATATTTTTTCGAAAGTTTGTGTTTTAGAGGGGATTATTTATTTTTTGAAAAATGGATTTTGTAAGAATGGCTGGCCAAGGTAGGCTTATTGTGTTTAGGCTTGTTTGTTTAAGCATTTATGAAGTTAATCAAATCTTGTTATTGACGTTGTGATTTGACAACTTAGATAGCTTTCCTTGAACTTTTTCTTTTTGAATTCTATTCATGGTACCATCATGGATTTCTTTTCGCTTTTTGATTGTCCTTATTTTTGCCTAAAACACCCTTTTGTGGCGTTTTAGCGGACTTTTGTTTTTGTTCATTTTTGCAACCCTAACTTTTGCCTAGGTCACCCTTTCGTGGGATTCCTAGCGGGTCTTTTGCTCTTATTTTTGCGCAGCCCCCTTTTTGGGTTTCCTGCCGAGCTTTTTTGTTTTTATGGTTCTTGTTTTTAAAGGATTTTCTTTTTATCCATGATGGCACTTGTCGAGGCCAAGGAAAGGTGCTCTAAGTTGTCACGCACACTTCCACATAAAAATGATGCGGGTTTATTGTTATTAAGACAATCTTAACCTCATTCATGCTTATTCAAACAGGGTTAAAAATAATGTGGTTTAGAAATTTATTGTAAGCAAGAAGAGAAGCAGTAAGAAATAATAAAGAATGATTTTATTATAATCATAATGGAAACATGTGCCCTATCGAGGCTCGGGGGTCGGGCTGTCCCCGAGGAGTGATCTCTAATAGTCATCAGGTCTATACATCCCTATCAGAAGGAGAAAAGCACTTGATGACAACGACCGGCCTTGACGCTTGTGAACCGGCCTTCCTAAAGATCTGGCTTAAAGAACGTCGAGAAGGATCTTGATTCCTCTTCGTTCTTTGATCTTTAACAGGGTTGTATCCTAACCCTTGTTTCCCCGGATTATCCTTGATGATGGGTAGCTCCGGAATTCCTTGGGAGTCCTTGCCAAGTCCTTGTCCCGGCAAGTATCCATTCTTGGTGAGCATATGGGCTACCTTCTTCATTTCTCGGGGAAATGTTTCAACATTGGCACTTTCCAATGCTTGGAAGGCGGTCTCTAGATTTTCCTCCTCGGATTCTTTATTTTCCTTTCCTTTATTCTTGGGAGCTTTTATCATGAAGATCATTGGGAGTGTAGATCCTGCCACTCCTAGTCATGCCCCCAAGTCCAGCGATGTTAGAGAAATCGCTGTTGGCAGAAAAATGGATGTCATATATCCATGGCACAACCTTATTTGATTCATAGGGAAAAGGCCTTGGAGTAGTGATCCTTAACGGTGTCGGACCTTCCCCTTTGTTCGTCTTGATTACCAACAACGAAGTTGTCGTGTGCTCGCTTGGCGCAGTTGTTGGTTTGCATTTGATAACAAATGGCGTGCGATCCACTCTTTGATTATACGCATCGATTAATTCTTTCTTTTTATTAATGTTTATTATTAAATTACTTGGAGAGATGTATGCAAATGAATGACTATGAAATGCAAGGGCAATTGAGAGATTTCATAAATCAAAAACTTGATTTCATTGATCATAAAAAGTGTACAACTTATCATACGATGCTTTGAAGCAATTTTTTACAATATGAGAAAAGCCGGTAAAAACCCACAGGCGGGTTCATATTTCTTCTCCATTCGTCTTCGACTTCCTCTACATGGCGTGCCATTGCTTCAACTTGCGTATGGACCGCTTGGCTCATATCATCACTGATCTTCTGAGCGTCCTTCGCTTTTTGAATATGATAGTTGATCATGGCCTGCAACTCATTGAGCTCGTCTTCGGCTCGATCCTTCTCCTCTCGGAGTCTAGCCATTTGTGCTAGTCCTTCCCTTTCCCTCTTGCAGAAGTTGGAAAGGCTTACGGTTTGTTGTTGAGCAACTTCCCGCCATTGTTGTGCGTCGGATCGAGTCAAGAGCAGATCGTCTTGCATGTCCTTGATCAACTGTGCCTGCCTTGCATACTCGGCTTCAAGGCGTGCTATCTTTGCGTTAATTTCTTGGAGTTGACTACTCGGTTCAACCTTTGGCATTTTGGATGCCCGAGTAGCCTCCTCATTGAGGTTAGCACATTCATCCTTGAGCCGCTCTATCTCGTGGTCTTTCTTCTTGCATTGCCTTTGTAGACCATCGATGACGAAACTGGATTCTTCATTTTTTTCTTCAAGAACTCTCATTTGAGCTCCCATAATTTCCAGCTTCTTGGTCAAGGCGTCGACTTGTTCTTGCATTATCCTCCTTGTAGTTGCGGTTGCGCAAGAGGTGGATGGTTGGGACACCCCTCTCTCGCTCCTCCATATCTCGTAGTCGGTGGAGGCGGATACCCGAGGCTTTCCAAGCTCTCGATCTCCCTCATAGATTGGTTTCTCCCACGCTCTAATGACAGCGTGCATATCCCTCAGATGCTCGGAATCAAAGGAGAAACACAACCCTCCAAGCTCCTCTTGAGCAGGAACAATCTGAGTCCTCATAAGTTGCCTCATAGCCAATCTAGGTGAGTAGGCTATGCAACCTCTAAGGCCCATCAATGGTATGCTTGGATAGCTACCGCATCTCATCAATATATTGCTCGGACGGAACCAAGGACAAACCCATGTGAAGTGTTCAATACTCCACTGTTCCATCTCTTCCTTCCACTCGGAAGCATATCGGCGGCATACGGGGATCTTCGAAAAACTCCTCAGCGGATCGGGCAAGGTCCCCATGTGACTAGAGGCATAGAAGTGTGTGATGCCCCATACATACAACAAGGAGGTACAGCATCGGATAGTCTTCCCTTGCTTCTGCTGAGATAGGTTAACAGAAAGCAAGGTGTCGGCAAGAATAGCAGGCACGGGACTCTTCATGTGTACGTCCCAAGCGAAGAAAGCGTCCATCGCAGCATGGTCCACTGTGTTAGCGTGAAAGGGGAATAGGATCATCCCAAACACAGCTAACGCTAGAGTCTTGTTGAAAGCTAACCAATCTCCCTCACCAGCCAAGGAAGAGAGGTGGTCTTCAATCATTGCGAGCTTCCAACCCTTGATACTGCCGTTCCCCACTAAAGCGGATGATCGTGATGGCAGTTTGACTTGAGTTGCGACCCTCTCTACGGCCACATGATTTTCATGGAAGATATAGACCCCGGCTGATTTGGGCCATCGAAGCATGAGCTCGTACTCCTCGAGAGTAGGAACTAAGGCAAACTGAGGGAACTCGAAACAATGCAGATCGAGACTCCAAAAATGGACCAATGCTCTCAGAAAAGCTGGATCCACACAAATCTTCATCAAGTCGAGGACTCGTCCATAAGATTTTTCGAACTCCAAACGAGCCTCTCGCGGCATCAAGGAACAGAGGTGATCCAACCTCTCGGCACGGTACAATAAGAAGTCCACTTTCTTCAATTGCCCTTGTATTCCCCTAGATCCCTCCATAATCTACAATAAAATGCATGATATGAGATGATGACGTTGAATATGCATGCATTGTGTTTATTCAACTAAGCATTATCATGTTTTTAGGATGTCCCTAAGATGATGCATGATATTGCTTGGTTTGGATAAATAACCCTTTTTTCTTTTTTTGGGTATTTTTATTTATTATATTTTTTTTTTGTATTTTTGGGTGAAAAGGGAAACTACCTATATGAATGTGATGAAGGTAGATGTTAACACCATGTAACGGAAGATTCTTATTCCCATTTATTCTTTTAAAAAGGAATGTTGTATGTTTAAAGAATGCAATGTATGCTCAAACAATGTCACATAAACAATGCACAAACAATTCACTCATCCACGAACAGTCACGAGCGAATCACGAGGTAGGGGTATCCTGCAGAAAAATGCATATTCAAGGTGGTTCTAACTGTTCTCACCGGTCTGAGGCCCCCAAGGTGCCCCCATTATAGGGACCCAATTCCTCTCGTCGTAAGCCGATGGAAAGCTCCAACGCACTGTCGGACTCGAGTTCATGGTTATCACCTTGAGTGATGCTTTCCGACAACGGTCTACGGGCACCTATAGACCCATTCGACAACCGGCCGTACTAACATCCACTCCCTATGGCTTACCACTCATGCCCCCGGGTATAGAGGGAACTGTTGTGTGCAAAGGTTCGTGTACAGTTTGTATTCCAAACAATTGCGAGAATTTAAACATACAACAGTTATTTAAAGCCAAATAGATAAAACATATTATCATACAAGCGAGGGGTAATAAAGTAATTTTAACTATTATTTGTTAAAAATAATCTGTCACTAAATGGGACTGACTCTCGAGGCTTCCCCAGTGGAGTCGCCATCTGTCGCCACCGGCCCGAAACGGGCTTTCGGCATTCGCGATGGATGGTTGGACTCTTTTATTTGTTTAAAAATATGGATTGCTAGAATGACTTATTCTCAAACTGAGACCTTGTCAAACGAGCAATTTTATTAAAAGGCTCACCAATCCATGTTAAACCCAAGTGGGACCCTCCATGGATTAGTGGTTTTCATAAAAAGGAAGGGTTCATGGAGTCGCCACCAATGTTTTACTCAAAACATTGGAAAAAGAAGTTTAAGGCAATCGATTCAAAAATCGACTTCGGCCATGACAACCAGAGTCGGGTAAGGGAGTCGGTTACGCGTGGGGAAGGTGTTAGCACCCCACAGCGCCCCTTTCGGGTTCCCTATGACAGATTATTTCTAAAAATAATAGTGCGAAATTACTAAATTACCCCTATTTATTCTAAACAATTATAACTTAACTATCTACATGATGACAGTTAAATATACACACAGAAAGCAGTAAAAGGAAGGTCTTAAGAAGAAACCTTTGAAGCGTGCTTTTATATTCAAGTAAAACTGGGAAGCTTTTTGGCGTTCCCTCGCTCTACAAGCCCGCTCGCTCCCTCCTAGAAAATTTTAACTATGGAAATCCGGAGGATTTCCCTTCGACTCAGTTCGAGACTCAAGCAAAAAGCTCAGAACTCAAGAACTTTGTCGGATCAACTCTCCGAGTGATTTCTAGGCAGAGCACTGCTCAAAAAAACCCAGAATACTCAAGAAGAGGGTTAAAACTCAGTGTAAAAGTGTAGAATGACGTCCAAATGACGTCTTATTTATAGGGAACAGGCGCAATACGGGCCCTGGAGTCAATACGGCCCGTATTGAGTTTTTGAACTACAATACGGCCGTATTGAATTCAGTACGGCCGTATTGAAGTTCAAAAAACCTCAATACGGCCGTATTGAGTTCAGTGCGGCCGTATTGTAGTTCAAAATGTTCAATACGGCCGTACTGAACTTTTGGGAGGCCGTATTGGGCTTCATTCCCTCCGCTTCCTTATTTTTAGGTACTCTAAGACCTCTAAACCTACAGATAGTCATCTTATGGTCTTCTGGGAGTCCTTCTGGCTGACTTTCCTTTGATCTTTGAGAGTCTTCGAGTCTTATTTCCGACCCGGACAATTTTAGGGGTCTACAGCTGCCCCCCCTTTACTTAGTCAAACGGCCTTTTGGTGTACCGTTTGATAAGTAAAGGAGTTGACCCAATTGTCCGGGGAATAAGCCATCCTTCCGACTTGTAGTGTCTTCAGGTGGGAAAATTGTTGAGTAGCCTCTCCAGGTTGAGTTTGCCCTCTCCAGGGTGAGTATTAGTCGTCGCCTCTCCAGGCTCATTGCATACCTCGGTGCTCTGGACATCTGGGTAGCTGAGTAACGCCTCTCCAGGCTTGTGCATACCTCGGTGCTCTGGACATCTGGGTAGCTAAGTATCGCCTCTTGTGCATACCTCGGTGCTCTGGACATCTGGGTAGCTGAGTATTGCCTCTCCAGGCTTGTGCATACCTCGGTGCTCTGGACATCTGGGTAGCTGAGTATTGCCTCTCCAGGCTTGTGCATACCTCGGTGCTCTGGACATCTGGGTAGCTGAGTATTGCCTCTCCAGGCTTTGTGCATACCTCGGTGCTCTGGACATCTGGGTAGCGTGAGTTTGCCCTCTCCAGGGATTTGTGATAGTTTTGTCTCCACAGTCCACGATGCTGCTTCGACGATTGTTTTTTATTTTTGTGCCGCTGAGGGCTGGATAACGCAGGGATCCGTCTAGGGGATGTTCAGTTACTCATAGGTTCTTGTGTCCCAATTTTGCATTGCGTAATTGGTGCCCATTGAGGAATTTTTGTTTCCTTGGGGTGTAGACACGAAGATGCTCTTTCTGAGATGAGCGGTGCCTTATGTTTGGCTGACGTCCTTTTGACGTAAGTGGAGTATCCCGGTTATCCTTATTCGGGCGACTCTTTTTGTTTTTCTGGTTTTGTTGCCTCTATGTAGGCTATCATCCGCTGGGGGATTTTGTCGTTTTGTTGTGATTAGCCTCTTCTGTTAGGCGGATCATCTTGACGTTCAATGATTGGCTGAATGCCGAATTCCGCTTGGGGAATGGTTTATTGATCTTTTGTGATTTTGCTTTTTTGAAAGGGTGCCTCTTGGTAGGCGACAGGGGATTTGAAGTTCTTATGTATCCCAGAGTATTATTTAGAAAGCCTCTTCAGGCTTAGCTTCACTGCTTGAGTTGGAAAGCTATCTCCCACTGAGGAAGTTTAAATCCTTTCGACTTGGATATTCTGTTTAGACGATCAAACCCTCCTTGGGGAATCTTGCTGATCTTGGTTTGATAGCTTTCACTGGGGAATTTGGCCCGTGAGTGGAAGCTGAGATATCTCTGGGGAGTATTATTTCTGCGAGCCTCTCCAGGCTCAGTTATTCTGAGAGAGTATTATTTCGGCGAGCCTCTCCAGGCTCAATTATTCTAAGAGGGAGTATTGTTTCGGCAAGCCTCTCCAGGCTCAGTTATTCTGAGAGAGTATTATTTCGGCAAGCCTCTCCAGGCTCAATTATTCTGTACAATTGGAATCTTTGCCTTTTTTTGTCGAATTTTGACTTTTTCTGTATTTTTGCCTTTTTTTGTCATTTTTTTGGCTTTTTCTGTATTTGATTGCTTTTTCTGTCGATTTGCGGCTTTTTTGTTGACCGCTGCCATACACAAGCAATTTTTCCTATTTTTCTGTTTTATGCAATTGCCTCATGAAGAGGTCTTTGAAAATTTCTTTGTGGCTAATACGGCCATATCCATTTCAGTACGCCCGTATTGAGTTGAAAATTTGTTCATAACCCTATTTTTAGTACGGGTGTACTGAACATGATACGGGCGCATTTGTTTTTTCTGAAGTTTGATTTTTTTTTTTTTTTTTTTTTTAATAAACAGAGAATAAGTGATCTTCCAGTACACCTATCATCTGTATGCATGTATGCGGTATGATGCACCTAATTCTATTTGATTCATTTTTCAAAAGAATTAACCGATGCGTTTCTCTGTTTGAATTTTGCCATTCCTCCAGACGGGCTGTGCGATGCCGATTTCTGTAGCCGAGGAATGATGCGTGTTATATTGAGATTTGGTGTTATCAACCAAGTGATTCTTCCCTTCCTTTAGAAGATATGTCAACCCTCCTATTGACCACTATATCTCCATGTTTCCACTAGATTATCCTAAAATCGCTTGGGACAAGAGAGAAAAGAAGGAAAGGATATTTTTTCGAAAGTTTGTGTTTTAGAGGGGATTATTTATTTTTTGAAAAATGGATTTTGTAAGAATGGCTGGCCAAGGTAGGCTTATTGTGTTTAGGCTTGTTTGTTTAAGCATTTATGAAGTTAATCAAATCTTGTTATTGACGTTGTGATTTGACAACTTAGATAGCTTTCCTTGAACTTTTTCTTTTTGAATTCTATTCATGGTACCATCATGGATTTCTTTTCGCTTTTTGATTGTCCTTATTTTTGCCTAAAACACCCTTTTGTGGCGTTTTAGCGGACTTTTGTTTTTGTTCATTTTTGCAACCCTAACTTTTGCCTAGGTCACCCTTTCGTGGGATTCCTAGCGGGTCTTTTGCTCTTATTTTTGCGCAGCCCCCTTTTTGGGTTTCCTGCCGAGCTTTTTTGTTTTTATGGTTCTTGTTTTTAAAGGATTTTCTTTTTATCCATGATGGCACTTGTCGAGGCCAAGGAAAGGTGCTCTAAGTTGTCACGCACACTTCCACATAAAAATGATGCGGGTTTATTGTTATTAAGACAATCTTAACCTCATTCATGCTTATTCAAACAGGGTTAAAAATAATGTGGTTTAGAAATTTATTGTAAGCAAGAAGAGAAGCAGTAAGAAATAATAAAGAATGATTTTATTATAATCATAATGGAAACATGTGCCCTATCGAGGCTCGGGGGTCGGGCTGTCCCCGAGGAGTGATCTCTAATAGTCATCAGGTCTATACATCCCTATCAGAAGGAGAAAAGCACTTGATGACAACGACCGGCCTTGACGCTTGTGAACCGGCCTTCCTAAAGATCTGGCTTAAAGAACGTCGAGAAGGATCTTGATTCCTCTTCGTTCTTTGATCTTTAACAGGGTTGTATCCTAACCCTTGTTTCCCCGGATTATCCTTGATGATGGGTAGCTCCGGAATTCCTTGGGAGTCCTTGCCAAGTCCTTGTCCCGGCAAGTATCCATTCTTGGTGAGCATATGGGCTACCTTCTTCATTTCTCGGGGAAATGTTTCAACATTGGCACTTTCCAATGCTTGGAAGGCGGTCTCTAGATTTTCCTCCTCGGATTCTTTATTTTCCTTTCCTTTATTCTTGGGAGCTTTTATCATGAAGATCATTGGGAGTGTAGATCCTGCCACTCCTAGTCATGCCCCCAAGTCCAGCGATGTTAGAGAAATCGCTGTTGGCAGAAAAATGGATGTCATATATCCATGGCACAGCCTTATTTGATTCATAGGGAAAAGGCCTTGGAGTAGTGATCCTTAACGGTGTCGGACCTTCCCCTTTGTTCGTCTTGATTACCAACAACGAAGTTGTCGTGTGCTCGCTTGGCGCAGTTGTTGGTTTGCATTTGATAACAAATGGCGTGCGATCCACTCTTTGATTATACGCATCGATTAATTCTTTCTTTTTATTAATGTTTATTATTAAATTACTTGGAGAGATGTATGCAAATGAATGACTATGAAATGCAAGGGCAATTGAGAGATTTCATAAATCAAAAACTTGATTTCATTGATCATAAAAAGTGTACAACTTATCATACGATGCTTTGAAGCAATTTTTTACAATATGAGAAAAGCCGGTAAAAACCCACAGGCGGGTTCATATTTCTTCTCCATTCGTCTTCGGCTTCCTCTACATGGCGTGCCATTGCTTCAACTTGCGTATGGACCGCTTGGCTCATATCATCACTGATCTTCTGAGCGTCCTTCGCTTTTTGAATGTGATAGTTGATCATGGCCTGCAACTCATTGAGCTCGTCTTCGGCTCGATCCTTCTCCTCTCGGAGTCTAGCCATTTGTGCTAGTCCTTCCCTTTCCCTCTTGCGGAAGTTGGAAAGGCTTACGGTTTGTTGTTGAGCAACTTCCCGCCATTGTTGTGCGTCGGATCGAGTCAAGAGCAGATCGTCTTGCATGTCCTTGATCAACTGTGCCTGCCTTGCATACTCGGCTTCAAGGCGTGCTATCTTTGCGTTAATTTCTTGGAGTTGACTACTCGGTTCAACCTTTGGCATTTTGGATGCCCGAGTAGCCTCCTCATTGAGGTTAGCACATTCATCCTTGAGCCGCTCTATCTCGTGGTCTTTCTTCTTGCATTGCCTTTGTAGACCATCGATGACGAAACTGGATTCTTCATTTTTTTCTTCAAGAACTCTCATTTGAGCTCCCATAATTTCCAGCTTCTTGGTCAAGGCGTCGACTTGTTCTTGCATTATCCTCCTTGTAGTTGCGGTTGCGCAAGAGGTGGATGGTTGGGACACCCCTCTCTCGCTCCTCCATATCTCGTAGTCGGTGGAGGCGGATACCCGAGGCTTTCCAAGCTCTCGATCTCCCTCATAGATTGGTTTCTCCCACGCTCTAATGACAGCGTGCATATCCCTCAGATGCTCGGAATCAAAGGAGAAACACAACCCTCCAAGCTCCTCTTGAACAGGAACAATCTGAGTCCTCATAAGTTGCCTCATAGCCAATCTAGGTGAGTAGGCTATGCAACCTCTAAGGCCCATCAATGGTATGCTTGGATAGCTACCGCATCTCATCAATATATTGCTCGGACGGAACCAAGGACAAACCCATGTGAAGTGTTCAATACTCCACTGTTCCATCTCTTCCTTCCACTCGGAAGCATATCGGCGGCATACGGGGATCTTCGAAAAACTCCTCAGCGGATCGGGCAAGGTCCCCATGTGACTAGAGGCATAGAAGTGTGTGATGCCCCATACATACAACAAGGAGGTACAGCATCGGATAGTCTTCCCTTGCTTCTGCTGAGATAGGTTAACAGAAAGCAAGGTGTCGGCAAGAATAGCAGGCACGGGACTCTTCATGTGTACGTCCCAAGCGAAGAAAGCGTCCATCGCAGCATGGTCCACTGTGTTAGCGTGAAAGGGGAATAGGATCATCCCAAACACAGCTAACGCTAGAGTCTTGTTGAAAGCTAACCAATCTCCCTCACCAGCCAAGGAAGAGAGGTGGTCTTCAATCATTGCGAGCTTCCAACCCTTGATACTGCCGTTCCCCACTAAAGCGGATGATCGTGATGGCAGTTTGACTTGAGTTGCGACCCTCTCTACGGCCACATGATTTTCATGGAAGATATAGACCCCGGCTGATTTGGGCCATCGAAGCATGAGCTCGTACTCCTCGAGAGTAGGAACTAAGTCAAACTGAGGGAACTCGAAACAATGCAGATCGAGACTCCAAAAATGGACCAATGCTCTCAGAAAAGCTGGATCCACACAAATCTTCATCAAGTCGAGGACTCGTCCATAAGATTTTTCGAACTCCAAACGAGCCTCTCGCGGCATCAAGGAACAGAGGTGATCCAACCTCTCGGCACGGTACAATAAGAAGTCCACTTTCTTCAATTGCCCTTGTATTCCCCTAGATCCCTCCATAATCTACAATAAAATGCATGATATGAGATGATGACGTTGAATATGCATGCATTGTGTTTATTCAACTAAGCATTATCATGTTTTTAGGATGTCCCTAAGATGATGCATGATATTGCTTGGTTTGGATAAATAACCCTTTTTTCTTTTTTTGGGTATTTTTATTTATTATATTTTTTTTGTATTTTTGGGTGAAAAGGGAAACTACCTATATGAATGTGATGAAGGTAGATGTTAACACCATGTAACGGAAGATTCTTATTCCCATTTATTCTTTTAAAAAGGAATGTTGTATGTTTAAAGAATGCAATGTATGCTCAAACAATGTCACATAAACAATGCACAAACAATTCACTCATCCACGAACAGTCACGAGCGAATCACGAGGTAGGGGTATCCTGCAGAAAAGTGCATATTCAAGGTGGTTCTAACTGTTCTCACCGGTCTGAGGCCCCCAAGGTGCCCCCATTATAGGGACCCAATTCCTCTCGTCGTAAGCCGATGGAAAGCTCCAACGCACTGTCGGACTCGAGTTCATGGTTATCACCTTGAGTGATGCTTTCCGACAACGGTCTACGGGCACCTATAGACCCATTCGACAACCGGCCGTACTAACATCCACTCCCTATGGCTTACCACTCATGCCCCCGGGTATAGAGGGAACTGTTGTGTGCAAAGGTTCGTGTACAGTTTGTATTCCAAACAATTGCGAGAATTTAAACATACAACAGTTATTTAAAGCCAAATAGATAAAACATATTATCATACAAGCGAGGGGTAATAAAGTAATTTTAACTATTATTTGTTAAAAATAATCTGTCACTAAATGGGACTGACTCTCGAGGCTTCCCCAGTGGAGTCGCCATCTGTCGCCACCGGCCCGAAACGGGCTTTCGGCATTCGCGATGGATGGTTGGACTCTTTTATTTGTTTAAAAATATGGATTGCTAGAATGACTTATTCTCAAACTGAGACCTTGTCAAACGAGCAATTTTATTAAAAGGCTCACCAATCCATGTTAATCCCAAGTGGGACCCTCCATGGATTAGCGGTTTTCATAAAAAGGAAGGGTTCATGGAGTCGCCACCAATGTTTTACTCATAACATTGGAAAAAGAAGTTTAAGGCAATCGATTCAAAAATCGACTTCGGCCATGACAACCAGAGTCGGGTAAGGGAGTCGGTTACGCGTGGGGAAGGTGTTAGCACCCCACAGCGCCCCTTTCGGGTTCCCTATGACAGATTATTTCTAAAAATAATAGTGCGAAATTACTAAATTACCCCTATTTATTCTAAACAATTATAACTTAACTATCTACATGATGACAGTTAAATATACACACAGAAAGCAGTAAAAGGAAGGTCTTAAGAAGAAACCTTTGAAGCGTGCTTTTATATTCAAGTAAAACTGGGAAGCTTTTTGGCGTTCCCTCGCTCTACAAGCCCGCTCGCTCCCTCCTAGAAAATTTTAACTATGGAAATCCGGAGGATTTCCCTTCGACTCAGTTCGAGACTCAAGCAAAAAGCTCAGAACTCAAGAACTTTGTCGGATCAACTCTCCGAGTGATTTCTAGGCAGAGCACTGCTCAAAAAAACCCAGAATACTCAAGAAGAGGGTTAAAACTCAGTGTAAAAGTGTAGAATGACGTCCAAATGACGTCTTATTTATAGGGAACAGGCGCAATACGGGCCCTGGAGTCAATACGGCCCGTATTGAGTTTTTGAACTACAATACGGCCGTATTGAATTCAGTACGGCCGTATTGAAGTTCAAAAAACCTCAATACGGCCGTATTGAGTTCAGTGCGGCCGTAGTGAACTTCAATCCAGCCGTATTGAGTTCAGTGCGGCCGTATTGTAGTTCAAAATGTTCAATACGGCCGTACTGAACTTTTGGGAGGCCGTATTGGGCTTCATTCCCTCCACTTCCTTATTTTTAGGTACTCTAAGACCTCTAAACCTACAGATAGTCATCTTATGGTCTTCTGGGAGTCCTTCTGGCTGACTTTCCTTTGATCTTTGAGAGTCTTCGAGTCTTATTTCCGACCCGGACAATTTTAGGGGTCTACAATACCTAGTCTCACACTACTAAGGGTAACCTCATAAGTAACGCTTAAATCCCTAATTTGAACTAAAAGATCCATCTCCCTAATCATAAGGAAGGGAAAATATAAAGGTTCCCCACTCAAAGCTTCGATCACCACATTGGCTTTACTTAGATAACAACTAAGATTAAAATCTTAGTCCTTAAGAAATTCCAACTATCTCCTTTGGTCAAAAGATATTTAAGACTCTTATGATCACTAAATACCTCAAGCTTAGAATCATAAAGGTAGTTTCTCCAAATCTTAGTATAAATATTACAACTGCTAACTTAAGGTCATGGGTAAGGTAATTCCTCTCATGAATTTTCAATTTCCTAGAAGCATAAGCTACTCCGTTCCTTCTTGCATCAACACTCTGCCCAAACCTATCTTAGAAGCACTACTATATACCATAAAAGGCTTACTAAAATCCAGTAATATTAGCACTAGCCAACCTTTCCTTAAGAGTTTGGAAGATACTCTCATACTTACCATCCCACATAAAGGCAACTCCTCTTCCTCGTCAATCTAGTATAAGGTAATGTTATCTTAGGAATTTCCTCAATAACTCTCCTATAATAATAAGTTTATCTAAGAAAACTCTTAACCTCACTAATTGACTTTGGTATCTCCCACTTAAGTACAACTTCTACCTTAGATAGATCTATATTATACCTCCACTAAAATTACAGGACCTAGAAAACTCGTCTTATACAATCAAAAATCATACTTAGATAACTTAGCCTAAAACTGTCTTGGATAAATCCTCACTCTCAACTCCAATCTGATGATATCGCACCTTGAGGTCAACCTTACTAAACACACAAATATCCACTAATTAATCCTCGTATAAACATACACACATAACAAATCATATTAAAATACCTACTTCAAACATTCGATATATATCATCCCTAATCATGTACGAATCAATCACCATTTACTCCATATAGCATGTACATGAACCAACTTTACCACATATCATCATACAACCTTAAATAACCTCTCAATCCACATGACATCTCAGAATCATGACAAAATCAACTTTTATCCTTGCATTGCCTAACGAATCAAAAATATCATGAAAGCATACATATCCCTTCAACAATGATAAAAGAAAATGATACCTAGAGAGTTATACTCATCCAAATGATCTCAAACCTATCTCAAAAGAAAGCTAAGAGAATAAGCTACAACTCCTATGGAGACATAAGATTCTAAAAAGATCATCTTCGTAGCTAAACATTTCAAAAACCGCAGCAGATATATTCAGCGCTTACAGCTAGACCTTTGATCACCAAAGTAGCTATAACTAGAGTTCTAGACCTCCGTTTTACATGATTCTAGTTCCACTGGAAAGCTAACGTCGAAGGCTACAACTTTTGTGAAGACCCTAAAATCTAAATCTGTCAATATGGTACTCATACTGGCACAACAAAACTGCAGCGAAAATATCCTCTATTCCAAACAGCAATAGTATATCAATATATCTAAGGCCACAAAAATACCTCAACCCTTCCAAACTCACACCTCAACTTCATATTCAAGCTTCCCACTATAATCCTAAACCAAAACAACTCACATATTTAGCACAACAAACTTAGAAAATAAAACTCACATGCTACCTAAACCACAAACGGTTAACATGCCAACACCAACACTCAAGGAAATTACCAACATTTCAATCTCTCATCAAGGATACCAAAACTCCAATTCTTAGATACAACCTCCTTGGATTCAATCGCTACAACTATAGATTCCAGAAACTCCATTAACCGTAAACTCTCGACAAATCAATGTCTCACCCAAATCTAAGGTCCTAATAATTTCTAGTTGATGAGCACATTATCTCGTCTACTACTACTCGCACATATGCTTGCAACACAAGCGATACCACTCATCCACTACTTCTTACGTAAGCAAGAAGTATCAAACAATTAAGCACTCATAAGAATGAAGAAGAGCAGTCATAATGATATTAGCTAAAACTATCTATCATTCCTCTAATTACACTATAATTTAACAGTATAAAACTCTACAATATCAGCACAAGGAGAACATCATCCTCATCATTATCAAAGCAAAGCATCATCAAAGTATACAACAAACAAAACACTCTCAGAGTACACAATAGAATCATGATAAGTACATAACTCACGACCGATTGGATCGACCTGCTCTGATACCACTTAATGTGACACCCTCTACCCCAACATAAATATACAGTAGTTATAAAAAAAATAAAGATTTTTCATCATAAAATAGTCAAATCTCCAACCACATAAGGGTAAAGAGTTCACATTCATAAACTTAATCCAAATAACATATCAATGAAATTACAAAGAAATAAAGCTGAGTTTTCCGAAACAATTTAATAAAAAATAACATCTTAATCTAATCCTATCTACACCCCGATGTCACATGGCTTATCAGAGCAAAGCCCAACATAGAAGTCAAAGCTTCATCACCAACATCGTCAGCCTCATGCTGATGATCTCCTGTATAATAGTCAAAGGAAAGCAACACAACAGAAAAAGGAGTGAGAAACATCTCACTCTGGCTCACATTGTAGGAATATACACCGGATAGTCAAACACAAATAAAACATATATAACACAGATAAATTAATAATAATATCACATCTCACTCATTCAAGACATAAAAATATCAATTTATCATATAACATTAAAATGCACATGGATGGACACGGACTACATTTTATCATGCATGAGGCGCCAGTAACATATTGCATGGCATATTGTCGCTAGCAATACACGGAGAGTAGTCTAAGAGTACATGTCGGGTCACACCCTTTGCGCACTCTCACTAGAATGACATACTACCAGAGTCTCGTTGGGATAGCTAAGCTGCGCAAGATACATCTCATGCACACAATGGGCAAGACTGGGACTTACAAACAGAGCTATCCCCAAGGACTAATCCCCAAAGCTTTTACACTAGGGGTCCTTCTCTGGCGGTGTATTCCATATCATACCCTTAAAAACATTTATGCACATGATGCATGTCAATCAAGACTCTGTGCATTCGCATATCACATTATCATGTCTCATTATCATCATGTCTCATCATCATGTCGTATCTCATGTCTCATATTCACATTATCACATTTCATGGTCATATCACATTATCACCTTTCATAGTCATATCACATTATCATATCTCATACACAATTTTCACAGAGCACTTTAATTCATAGCAAAACTCATCTATTTGCAAAATTAAACACATATTCATACATCTCAAACAACAAGGAATACAGCAGAACAATCAGAAGATAAAACAGAAAATATTATAAATATGCCTGTTTCTCATAGGGTTCCCAAAAGACATTCAAATTCATACAATAAATATTTAAAATAGTGCAATTTACTCATACAATTACCTCTTCAAACAATCTCCTCTTGCAATTTACTCATACAATTACCTCTTCAAACAATCTCCTCTTAAAATTATAGATATATTAAAATTATATATTTATATTTAAATAACATGCAAAATGTCTCTATTTGTCATAGGGTTTCCCATAGGAACCCACAAAAATGTCAAATCATTCAATTAATTACATATAAGAAAAATAATAGATAAAATAGATACAATTGGGGAAAATTCCTTATACATAAGCACACAACAAACACAGGATTGGGGGCCAATCCCACTACCCAACATATATTCCCACAACCAAAGTAAGGTTTTTCACTCCCCACTTACCTAGATGAGCAGAAGACGAATGGTCTTAGTGTGATCTAAGATCATTCCTAAGTACTCTTCCTTAGAGCTCTTTGTTTCTCCTTTTTTTTCCGAACCCTTCAGAACGCAAATGAGGCAGATAGGGTTAACGTTACCTGACTCCTTTCTTAAAATTAATCTGTTGGGCTGGGTCAACCCAACCCATTTTCCTTCTCTTCTAATCCACTTCTCTTTTTCCTCAAAATAATTAAATAAAATAAATACATGTATATTGTAAAATATTTTTCCTTTATAATAATAATATATTTCTGACCCAAAATATAATAATATAATTTCAATAACAAAATATCATATAAAATCAACCTTCTCTTAAAACATATAAATATTTATTTAAAAACGCTAACAAAAATACTTATTTAATACGTACAAAATAATTGTCCAAAACAATAATTATTTAAAACGTACAAAATAATATTCCTCTATAATTATTAAAATAATTATGACCAAATACCATAGAATAATAATAATAATAATAATAATAATAATAACCTTTTTGAAAACTGGGATGTTACAAGCGGTGCGCGCGGTTGGGATGAGCGGAGTGAGTAAGAGGAAAACGTGGTGAAAATTGGAGGGATTCGGTAAAAAAAAATTGTGGGGGAAAAGTAAAAGAGGGAAAGTGGTGAAAAATTTTCAAGGAAGAATGTATCTAAATTTGGGAGGGCATAAACTTCCTCAAAAAATGATAAAAAGCACCATTATTTCCACAATTTTAAGCGTTTCTCAAAAACCCTACAAGTCATGTTAATTTGAGGGGTTTTTTGAAACCTCCGTAAAATAACCTCCATTAATTAGCATTTTTTTTAGTGAGATAACTATATAAAATAACAATTTAAATACATAATCTTTTCTTAGGAAAATAACAAACTAGATGTAAATGATCAATGTAAATTTTTGTTATTTATTTTTTATTCTTAATAGTAAAAAAAATTAACTTGGTAAGAAAATATTTTGTTAAATAATTGGAATAAGAGACCTTAAACTTTATTTATTTAAGAAACTAGTTGAAAACCAACTCCATTGATTTTGTTTGAGAACCTAATCTGTTTGTAATATATCTTTAAAATCAAAATAAATTTTTAAAGCTTAAATAGTTATATCATTGAAAAATAATTATATCATTGAAAATATTTGTGAAACTAGCTTTTAAAATAGTAAAAAATAATTAGTAAAATTTTACAAAAATTATGAAAATTCATACAAATTTATATGTTCCTAGAGAACTCTACAATAAACTACTTATACCAAACCGAAATTTTGAGGTTCATAACCTTATCAAAATAATTAAATATTTTTAGTAGTATATAGTACACCTAAATAGTTTTCCATAAAGTCAAAGATCATAATTTAACTCATAATAAATAATTTATAGTAATTTTTTAATATAGTGTTCATATTTTCTCAGAATTTTTGAAATTCCATATTCATTTCCCAAAAAATGATTTTATTTAAAATTGTAAATCATATCAAAAAATTACAAACTTTATATGTATGAAAAACTTATCAAGTCTAGTTTTTGAATATATAAAAGTAATTTTAAAAAAGAATTTGAAGTTGATATATTTAATTTATAAAACCCAGGTCGTTCATCCTGAATTTTCATATTTAAAGCATGAACTTGTTAGCAATTATCTACCTTGTTTCAAATCCTTTTTATGTGATTCCAAAGACTAAATTGAAGTTGTTTTTACCAGAGATCGGTCGTGAAGGACGATCTGTTGGGCATGATTGGTGAGCCTCCTTTGCTGGGTACGTCGGCTGCTCCAAAGTGGGGGTGGTACCTGCAAAAGAGACTTCGATGCTAAAGTTAGTCTTTGTGGGTGTATGAGTCCCGTATATGTAATGCACGTACCTTAGTATGAATTAGGGTTTATCTGGGCCTTGGGCTTGAGGTTGGTTATGATCCATTCAGATAGTGGGCCTTTGTTTTGGCTGATGTCTTGTAGCGCTCATCCAATGTCGTTTAGCGCTTCAGTGCCGAGCTCAAGCTCGGTTCAACGATACGAATAGTACACTAGCCCCCCGAGCTCCAAAGACTGTGGGTCGAGGAGTTAATGCCGAGTTCAGTGAAAGGTCACGACTCTTCGTTTATGCCTCTTTAGGTAGAGTGCCATGTGTCATAAAGTGTTGTCTCGTTTTTCGAAACGCATGGGCAGCGCGTAGTGGGGGGGTGACGGTTTATAATGATGGGGTTCCTTTATCATTATGACCCCCATTTAATGCTTGCAACATCTTGTCGTTTTGTGCCCGCGTGTCATTTCCATTTTCGTTTAAAACATTTTGCCTCTCTCCCCCTTCACACACTTTGCATTTTCACCTCTTTGGCTTCTTCTTCACGCTTTGTGAACTTCCGGTTTCCCCCATTTGGATTCTTCTCTACGCTGAGTCTCTCCTCTGTGTGTTTTTTGTCTCAAACTTTCACTGCCCTTACTCTTTCATCTTCTCCGTCGCTCTAAGCGTCGCTCTCAGTGCCCCCATTGCACTATCGTTGTCGCTATTTTTGTTCTTCAAGGGTTGCTTGTAGCAGGTACCCTTCTTTGCCTTCGTTTTTGTTTTCCCCTCTTTTCTAGTTTCTTCATTTTTTATGGCTGGTGAGGGAGAGAGTACCGCGCCTTATGCGGCAAGGCAGCGACCGGCGAGACGGTCGTTGCTGAAAAGAAGAGGGGTGGGAATAACCCTAAGGATTCTTATCCCACTATTTTTGTCCCAGGGTATGAATGGGTCAAGGGGGATGTTGGAGAGTTTGAGAGTCGGTTAAAGGCGTTTGTGGATGTCAACGCCATGTGGAAATCTCTTAAAATTTGCAGTTCCAAAATTTCCAATCTCATCTGGGTTGAGCCTTGCCAGCTTGGTGAGTGTGTTTACATGGAGGGTACCCCTAATACCCCATTTTTCTATATGTACGAGTGCTTCTTTAGGGACCTCGGTGTTTGCTTTCCATTCACCAAGTTTGAGTGTGCTTTCCTCTAGTTTGTCAACGTGGCTCCCTACCAATTGCACCCCAATAGTTGGGGTTTTCTTAGGGCTTTTCAGGTTTTATGCTCAGCCCTAGGAATGGGTGTGTCTCTGCCAGTCTTTTTGCATTTCTACCAATTGAAGTTGGGTGAGCCTCCCCTAGGCTGGGTGTCTCTGAGTGGGAGTAAGGCTAGGGGGTTGTTCCAGCTTTACTCTCAGTCTTACAAAAATTTTAAGAAAGAGTTTTTTTGGGTCCGACCTACGGTTGCTGATCCGAGGGAGGAGGTGGGTTTCCATAGCGAAGGGGAGTTGAAGTTCCCTTTCTTCTGGCAGCGGAGCTCAGTCAAGTTCAATGGGTCGAGCTGTCTTCAATTGTCGGATTCAGATAATGAAGACATCGTCAAATTGGCCGAGCTTCCACGCCCGCTGGACAGCAAACTCGTCCTATCCCTTGCCAATTTGACTGATAAACAAAGGGGTTTAGAGAGTGAGTATTCCATTGTTTTCCCTTTGTCTCTTCTTTATTTTTTCTTTTTGTTCCTTCTTGCAATGTTTTGGCGTGTTATGTTATTTTGTGTTTGCAGGTCTGATGGGGAAGAGCAAGTGGCGCGAGCTGAAGGCGCGTTACAACACAGAGGAGCTCGAGGTTCCCGAGCCCGGTGAGGAAGAGGTTGCTCCCATGAAGACACGCCGAAAGAGGAAAAGGGGAGAGAAGAGGGTTGGTGAGACCTCGGCCCCTCTCGATCTCGAAGAGGTGACCTCGAGGATCGTCGATGCCGACCCGATCGATCTCACCGGGAGCCCACCTCTTGAGGGGTCAAGGCAGCCCGCGGTAGAGGTTGTTCTTAAGACATAGGTTTGTGCCTTTACCTCATGATTTTTCTTCTACATTGTGTGATGTTCCTGCTTTGCAACTTAGAAAAAATTTTGTGTTTCGCACAGGTGGGTCCGACGCCTACCTCTACCGAGGCCCGCGGGAAGGGGTTGAGCTTCGTGGTGCCAACACCGACTTCTCCTGCTGTTGGGCTGTCGCAACCCAAAAAATTCTGATCTTGCAACCTATGGTTTAGACATCCTTTTAAAGTCTCATCAATTAAGGAATGCCCGGACACCAGACTAATCCTTAATTAATGGTTTTGAAAATAGGTTCATAGAGTCTCCACCAATGTTTTACTCAAAACATTGGAAAAAGAAAAGGTTTTTAAAGGTCCAATAATGGTCTTGATAACCAGAATTGGGTTCGGGGGTCGGTTACGTGTAGGAAGGTATTAAGCACCCCTACAACGCCCTTGATCGGTACCCTATGACGAAGTTAACATTATAAACAATAATAATATAAATATTGAATCCCCTTTTATTGATAATATTTACATGCTTGAAATTTAAATTAAACAATTAACTTTAAAATATTTACATGATTGCTTTTATTATAATAATATTTATCAAAAATAAGAAATAAAAGAGAGAGAAAAAGATTGATTAAAATACCTCGTAGCAAGCTTTGTTAGATCTTCCAATATGAAAATTGTAGGTGCTTTGTGGCAACCTTTCACACTACACAAATGCCTCACAATACTTAAGAAATACAATAGGAGAGAGAGAGAAAAATAGAGAAATTTCGAGCTCTAGAGAGTGCTGGACGAAATTTTTGGGGTCCGGAGAAATGAGCCCAAGTTGTCTATTTATAGGCTTCAGAAAGGGTCCAGAAGGGCCCGTTCCAAAATCAGAGCGGCCCGTTCTGGATATGACCGTTCTGTGTAAATTTTATAACTGGAACGACCCGTTTTGAAATTGGAACGGCTCGTTCCAGAGATAAAATCAACACATCCTTTGGTAAATTGGAACGGGCGTTCCAGTTTGGGAACGGCCCGTTCCAGTTAAAGTTTTAGCCCTCTTTTGAAGAGTTTGGAACGGCCCATTCCAATCTTGGAACGGCCGTTCCAATTTGGGAACAACCCGTTCCAAATTAGGGTTATTGGCCCTTTTTAAAAACTTGGAACGGTCCGTTCCAAATTGGGAACGGCCCGTTCCGGTTTTTGGAACAGCCCGTTCCAGTTTTCTAAAATTAGCTTATTTGGGCTTTTGGGCCTTCTAAAGTCCTATCTTGTTGTTTACATGCTTCGGGAGCTCCTTCCATTCGTAACAGAGGTCCATTCCCTTGTTTGTATGCCCCCGGACGAAATTAGGTGTCTACAAGCGCAAGTGGGTCTGACGCCTACTTTCGCCGAGCTCGCGGGAAGGGGCCGAGCTTTGAGGCACCGATGCCAACTCCTCCTACTATTGCGTCTTCTCATGGTGGCGTTCCGAGGCCGAAGTGCATTGTGCAGCGCTTCGACGTCACCCGTCCAATGGCAAGATTGGACCATGTGAGTGTGTCTTCGGACATAACGCCGTTGTGGAGTTCTAAGGTGACCGCGGAGTCATTTTTTAAGGAGGATCCGACCTTTGTTGCTGACAAGGCCATGATACAGAAAGTTGGTCCAGTGGAGGGCCTAGACTCTACGGAGGTATTTATGCAGAGGTCGATCGCCATTGTGGACCACTAGAAGTGTAAGTGGCCGAGGATTCAGGGCGAGCTAGAGAGTGCACGGAGTCGAGTTTTGCCCTTGGGGGAGGAGAACCGGGCCTTGAAGGTTGCGCTAGAGGCTACGAAGAAAAGTGAAGCTGAGCTTCAAGCTTCGAGGAGAGATCTTTCAAAGACTCAGAAGTCTTTGTAAGTTGCTCTGCAGGCCAATGAGGCGTATGCTACCCAAGTTGGCGAATTGCAAGAGGTTGCCAAGGTCTGCAAAGCTGAGGCAGAGGCTTCGCGGGGTCGGACTCTGACCTTAGAGGAGGAGAACGTGGCGTTGCGGGCCGACCTGAGGGAGGCTTCTAAGAAGCGTCTTTGTGACGGGGTGCTTCTGGTCAGCAAGGAGGAGGAGGTTGGTGCCTTGAAGGATGACCTTGATGCGATGGTTGCGGCGAGGGCGGGCTTGGAGAAGAAGCTCATTGAGACTAAGTGGGCTATTTTGGTGGAGCACAAGAGGGGGTTTGCCAAGGCAGCTCGTCAAGCTAGGTTACTTGCACCAGGGGTCAACCTCTCTGCTATGCACATAGAGAAGGATGTGCAGGGTAGGCAACTGGTGAATGAGGATGACTTTTTTGAGAGCACAAGTGACAACACTACCTCTTAGGCCTTTTCCTTTGGTTTCCCTGTACTTAATTTATTTTCCAATTTTTGTGTATGAACTCTCTTGTTGAACTTTGCCTATTTATTCAGCGCTGATTATTTTGCTCTTGATTTTGCACTTTTCAATGTTTCTTGTTTGACTCGAATGCGTCTCGAGGTTCAAATTTGACCTTTGATTTTATTCTAAGAATCGAATCCGGTTTTAGGCTCAGCTTTGACCCATTTTTGAGGTCTGAACTTGGCCTGTATTTTGCGTTTTAAGGCTCATGTTTGGCCTTTGAAGTTTAAAGCTTGACCTTTAGTTTTCATTTTAAGGCTCAAACTTGGCCTGTGAAAGTTCGAACTCGACCCTTAATATAATTTGTGCAAAGTTTCGAATATGTGACCTTGGTTTAAAATGAATCGTGCCAAGATTCGAATTCGACCTTGGCTTGATATAATTTGTTCCAAGGTTCTAGTTCAACCTTGACTTAATATGAATCGTGCCAAGGTTCAAATTCGACCTTGGCTTAATATAATACGTGTCAAGGTTCGAATTCGACCTTGGCTTAATATGAATTGTGCCAAGGTTCGAATTTGACCTTGGCTTAATGTAATTCGTGCCAAGGTTCAAATTCGACCTTGGCTTAATGTAACTCGTGCCAAGGTTCAAATTCGACCTTGACTTAATGTAACTCGTGCCAAGGTTCGAATTCAACCTTGGCTTAATGTAACTCGTTCCAAGGTTCGAATTCGACCTTGGCTTAATGTAACTTGTGCTGAGGTTCAAATTCGACCTTGGCTTAATGTAAATCGTGCCAAACAATATGAGATTGAGGAAATATGAGTAAAATGAGTCATTTTTATTTGATGTTGTGGGTGTGCCTCGTTAAAAACCCTCTCAACCAAAACCCATTTTTCTATTTTTTGGGATAAAAGACTGGGTAGGGAAAAGAGTGCAACACCCCATTCGTACAATTCAACTGAAGTAAAATTTTAGGTGAGTGGCATTCCAAGTTCTTGGAATGGCTTTGCCTCTTAGTTCTTCTATTCGGTAGGCTCCATTATCCAAGTTGTCCGCAAGTAGAATGGTTCGTCCCAGTTAGGTGCGAGCTTCCCTTCTGATGGGTCTCTTTGTGCTTCTCCTTGTAGTCTCCATACCAGGTCCCCGACTCGGAAAGAACGCGGTCGAACCTTAGCATTATAGCATCTAGAGGCGCAATTTGCAGGCTTTTTCTTTGATCCGAGCTTCTTCTCAAACATCGTTTATTAGGTCAAGATTGACTGCCGTTTCTTGAGTGTTTTGCTCATTGCTGAAGGTATGACGTTGATGAGACGTCTCGCTGACCTCGACTGGGATCATGGCATTGGCTCCATAGGTCAGCCTGTAAGGCTTTTCTTGCGTTGTTGATTGAGGGGTGCAATGATACTCCTAGAGAATGATAGGGAGCTCGTCAACCCATTGTCCCTTGGCGCTCCCTAGTCACTTTTTGAGTTCTCGGAGTATTACCTTGTTCGCGGCTTCGGCTTGGCCATTGGTTTGGGGGTGTTCCACCGAGGTTGGAAGGTGCTTGATTCCGAGTTCTCGGAGGAAATTCTCGAAGCTTTGCGCGATGAATTGCCTGCCATTATCGGTGACGAGGGAATGTTGGATACCGAACCTGCAAATAATGTTCTTCCAGGTGAACTTTTGCAGATTCTCGACGGTGATTTTCACAAGTGGACATGCCTCAATCCACTTGGTGAAGTAGTTGACTAACACAAGGAGGAATTTGAGTTGGCCTTTCGCGGGAGGAAATGGTCCGAGGATGTTCATTCCCTACTGGGCAAAGGGCCACGGTGACATCATTTTGTGGAGGACTTCAGGTGGTTGCCGATGTGTGTTGCCGAACTACTGACATTCTTTGCACCTTTGCACATAATCTTGGCAATTCGACTTCAGTGTGGGCTAGTAGTATCCAGCTTGGAGCACCTTGGTCGCCATCGAGCGTGCCCCGGAGTGCATATCGCATATTCCTCGGTGGATCTCCTCGATGACGTAGGTGGCTTGGGACTTTCCTAAGCATTTCAACAGGGGAGTCAAGATGCCACATTTGAACAGCTCATCTCCGACGATGACAAACTTGGACGACCTTACCCTCATCTTCCAAGCTTTGTCTTTGTCTTCGGGTAAAGTTCCCTCGTTTAAGTAGCTCCATATACCTGTCATCCATCCTTGGTCTTCATTATCATTGGCGTTGACGACTTTATCGTCTAGACTGGGAGAATTTAGAGTCTCTTGGATGATGGTCCGATGTTGTCCGGGGCGCTTTGTACTAGCGAGCTTGGACAGGAGATCGGCTCTGACATTCTACTCTCGGGGCACATGGTGTATGGTGAACTCATCAAAGGATGAGATCCGCTGGGATGCTGCATGAAAGTACCTTTGTAGTAGGGTGTCCTTGGTCTGGTATGCCCCACTAAATTGTTCTACCATGAGTTTCGATTCACTGTTGCAACTCACCCTTTGCGCTCCGAGGTTGTGAGCCAACCTCATTCTTGCAAGTAATGCTTTGTACTCTGCTTGGATATTAGTGACTCTAAATCCGAATTTGAGGGACTTTTTTATGGTGACATTGTTGGGTCCTTCCAAAATGATACTTGCACCACCACCTTTAGTGTTGGAAGATCCATCAACGTATAGAGTCCATACTTCCTTTTCTTTTGCTAAGGTGGGAGTGAGTTCGGCCACAAAGTCTGCTAGACATTGAGCCTTCAAGGGGCCTCGACTTTCATATCAGATGCCGAACTCAGACAACTCCACTGACCATGCTATCATGCGCCCGGAGAGTTCTGGCTTCCTTAGTATTTTCTCTGTATCTTGAAGAACTCGGCTGATATAGTATATAGGGGTTTGGTTCTTGTCGCACTCTTGCACCATCATCGCACTAATTGCACTCTCGCCGACTACCAAGTGCAGGAGGAGATCAGAATGATGATATGACCTTTGTTGGACTGGCGGGGTGGTAAGGAAAGTTTTGAAGCTTTTGAAAGCTTCTTCGCATTAGTCAGTCCACTCAAAGTTTTATGGCTTGCGGAGCAGGGTGAAGATAAGTCATGCTTTCTCTACAAACCTGGGAATGAAACAAGAAAGAAAGACTAACCTTTCTGCCAAGTGTTGGACATCTTTGACATTATGGGGGCTATGCATCTGTATGATGGCCTTGCAATTTTCTGGGTTGGCTTCAATACCCCTATGGGTGATCATGAAACCGAGGAACTTACCCCCCTGGACTCCGAAGATGCACTTTTCAGGATTCAAGTGCATGTTGTGCTTCCGTATTTGATTAAATACTTCGGCTAGGTCAGCAACATGGGCATCGGCCGATGTGGTCTTGACGACCATGTCGTCTACGTAGACTTCCATGTTCCGTCCAATCTGCTGGTGGAAGACTTTTTCCATCAGCCTTTGATAAGTAGCTCTGATGGAACTACTTGGAGAAGATTGATGTTTCTTCAAGTTGAACCATGCTAAGTCCCTTCTTCTCTTTAGTTCTTCACACCAATGGAAGATTTGGATGAGTTCAAGCTCCAAAAGCTTGAAGATGCTTCCCAAAGTGGTTCAGTTTCTCTTGAAGGAGAGAAACTTGAGGAACCAAGCACAAAGGAGAAGTTCCTTTGTGAAGCTTCTAGGAGAAGGAGATTCTCCACGAAATTGGACTCTTGAAATGAGAGAGAATTTATGAATACTAAGTCTCACAAACGTCAAAAGTGATTAAAAGAGTAGAAATTACAAATATATAGAGGTAGGTAGCTTAAGGAGCAAGCTAACCTTAACTATGGTTCACTAGGAACCATGGTAAGGTTAGTTGACCTTCTAGGTGAGTTTAGAAACTTGTGGAGAAAGCTTCTTACTTAGCTTGCTTGGGAAGCAAGCTAAGGAGAAGCTTGTAGCACAAGCTTCTCATCTCCTTAAAGGTTAGAGAAGCAATTTGGTTAAAGAAAGGAGACTAGGCAAGGTGGGCGGATTTGGTCTCTTTTGGCTCCTTGAATTAATTTCAAAAATGTTTGATTTGGTTTAGTTAGGTTCATCCAATGATGATGAAACCTAGCTAAATCAAATCTATGAAAAATTAGGACCAAAATTAGTCTAATATGTAAAATTTTGCCTAGGCCCAATTCTGGCCCAATTACTAGTCACACCCTCAAGCATTGCTAAATGCCACCCCTCTTTTCCTACTGAAAAAATAGAAAATAAGTGTATCAACAAAAGAGGTTAAATGGAGTCAAACTCTCCAAGTAACCCACCCTAGAATCAATATACAATGACTAATAAAAGAAACTAAAGTGTCTCACAAATACAAAGGCAAAAATAAGTCTATACAAGAGAACTATGTACAAGATATTTACGACTAGAACTATGCCTTCTCTTCATGATAGAGTGGTCCAAATTAAAGAGTACCTTGGGCTTGGAAAGCCCACTGGTCTTCGAGGTGGCCATAGCTCTAGATATTGGGCCCTTGGCCCATGGTCCATCATCCCATTCCTCTTGGTTCCTTCAATGTATCACATCTTGGATTCCTTGGGCTTGGCCATAGTCTATCATCCCCTCCCTCTTGAAAAGGATTTGACCTCAAATCTCGAAGGTCTTGTTGATGATCAACCACACCTACAAATATATAATACAATTCATTAGAGGTGATATTCTCAACAAATAAATGTGAAAGGTATATCCTAGAAGGAATCCTTTCATGGAACCTAAAGAAGTCAATGATACTAGACCTTCTAATATAATGAATAGGATCCTCTCCTGAACATAGACTAGATATATTACTAAATCCTAAAAATGTGCTAAAACTAAAATTATAGCAAACTAAAGACTCAATCCTAAAAACTAGAACATGTTGCCTAAAGTACCATATGTGGTAACCTAGGCATTCCCTAGAAAATAAGGAAAATACTACTAAGAAATTTCCTAAACAATTTTGGATTATATTATTTGTTGGATAGTTATGAAAAGAATTTGTCACAAGGAACCTTGAAGGTTCATATATTATATCCAACAAATAATATATTCCATAAATTGGGTGCATTATTGAAACAACTAAGATAGGAAAAGTCTTACACAAAGGAAGGTTATCTACCTCGGGCACCACCAAGGAAGTAGCATGAGAAGTGGAACTAAGTGAAGTCCACTTCTCCTTCACCAAATCTTGAAGTTGAGACTCTTTTTCTTTAAAAATAATGGATTTATGAATCTCCTCCTCAAAACTAGTGGCAAAATAAGGGCAAGAGTTAAGATCTTTATGAATAAAGAGAATTTTTTTCATAGGATTTTTAGTACTAAAACAATTCTCTTTAGTCACAAATCCTTTAGAGGATATTTCTTCCTCTTTACTCTTCCTTACACAAAGTTCTTTATTTTTTTCTATTTCTTCTTTTCTTTTGATTTTCATTTGTCTTCTTCTTTTATGCTTTCTCATGTCTTCTTTCAATTTTTCTTCTCCTTGTTTAAGAATTCTTAACTTCTCTTCTTGGATAGCAAGTTTGGCCTCTCTTTCAATTTTCTCCTTCTCTTTTTGAAAGGCCTCTTGCTTTTCCATAGTTTAAGTGATTTTAGCTCTTTTGTTAAGTAAGAAATGCTTTTAAGAGAGCTATCACTTCTACTATAGTTGGATTGTTGAGACATTTTAAACAACAAGATTTTTCTCTTCACACAAAAATAGATTTTAAGAAAATAATATTTTTGAAGTGCTTAGACTTGGCACTTAGAGGTCTAAGAGTACAAATTGAACTATGGAGGGAGGTGAGCTACTAAAGAGCCACTTAATAACCAAGCCTCTTCAAGTAAAAATCTCTAAACCCCCTTGTACTTTGCCTTGCACCAAAATGTTTTCACAAATTTCTTTTTCAAAAAGAAAAATAACAAGCAAGTGCCTAATGTGTACAATTATGCAATGCAATCAAAACTTAAAGACTTGAAAACATAAATTGCATGAAAACATAAATTGCTTAAAACATAAATGACATGAAAACATAAAGACAAGAAAACATAAACTAAGCGTTTAAAGCAAGTAAACCTATGTGAGAGCTTGGAAAGTACACCAAGGACTTCCAAGGACCACTCTCACTAGTACTAAATGTATTACCCTAGTTTGAAAACACTAAGGAATGCACAAAAGGCACTCCAATACACTCCTAAAAAGGCCTTGTACAAGAAATGAAATGCAAATTTACAGCAAATGAAATGCAAATTTACACCAAATGAAGTGTAAATTCACACCAAATGAAATGCAAATTCACACTAAATGAATGTAGTGGCTGCACCTAATTTTAAGAAAACAAAATTTAGCCACTAAGTTAGTGACAAATTTAGAGACAGATTTGGTGTTGAAAATTATTTTGAAATGAAATTCCGTCACTAAATTGGTTACTAAATTTACACAAAACTTTCACAAAAATTTTATTTTGTTCTTCCAAGCTTCTCCTTGTTGCAGCAACCTCTCCAAGTGTATCTCTCCTCTCTTAGGAATAACCTTAATGTTGGTTATTCCTAGGTGTTTGACTCCCACCAAGAGCTTTCGGCTTCCACAAACACTTCAAGATGCTACCCTTGTACTTGGCTTTCCACACCTTCAAAGAGGCACTCAACACACCTTAAGTTGCTGAAGTTATATAGGAAAAACTGAAAAAGCACAATTTAGAAAGGCTACACCAAATGGTAGAATTAAAGAGACAAGACTAGAAAGAGTTCCAAAAATTGACAAGCAAAAATTAAGGCACAAATGAAATGCTAGCACACAAAGGAAAACCAAACAATGACTCTAGAATGGATTACAAAATTAAAATCTAAGATTAAGAAATGAAAACAAGACACTAATCTCAAGTGTATAGGGCTGGACAGTTTTAGAAACATGCAACAATAAGCAAAAACCGAGAGCAAAACAACACAAAATTTTCACTCCTTTTGGCTTTTTTTTTCTTTGGTTCTTTCTTTTGAAATTTTCTTTTCTATAATTTTACTTTTCTTTTTCTTTCACACAACCAGGAGTTAATGCCTTTTAAACATTGCAAGAGACTCGGATATAATAAAGAAAATTGTTGCCAAACATTTCAACAATCAACAAGAGGTATTCAAGTATGTGTGTGTTAGAAGTGCTCACACTTTTGCACAATTTTTGAGTAATTTTTTAGGCACACTTTTATTTAATTTTTATCAAGCTTTTAGAACACTTAAAACCTCTGTTTTCTCTGTTTTGAAAGCTTCAAAAATAAGCACAAGTTTCAGCCACACAAGAGATTCAAGGAAAACCTACTGGGAAAGTTTTTTTGAAATTTTCTTGACAAACTTTTTAAGGAAACATAATAGAAACCTAACTCTAAGAAATTTGCTAGAATTAATAGAAAATTAGGAACTCAAATATGTAAAACAAAAGCACATATAGGTCAGGTACAAAGAGTATATAAATTGCACAAAACGAATTGACCAAAAAAAACACAAAAACAAAGGTTAAACAAGTTAGTCTAGGAATTAATGACATGTAAAGGACTACACATGACTCTAGACAAAACACAAGATTATAAACCAAAAACACATGCTATTCATTATCATAATCCAATCATGGATTCAGGTCATAAGGAATAAGAGAAGACTCAACAAAATAAAAAAATGCACAAGTTCATAGAAACCTAAAGCACCAAAACCGAAGTAATTCAAGATTAATGGAACAAGCAAAATGTGAATCAATCAATTCTCATGTGACATATAGGATCCATCAAAATATGTATTAAACCTAGAACCATACAGAAAACACAAGAAGACATGTAAAATATGGAAGAGACAACACAGATTCACACAAAAGTTTAAGAACACATAACCTCAAGAGCACCAAGGCTCTGATACCAAAACTGATGGAACTACTTGGAGAAGATTGATGTTTCTTCAAGTTGAACCATGCTAAGTCCCTTCTTCTCTTGAGGTTCTTCACGCCAATGGAAGATTTGGATGAGTTCAAGCTCCAAAAGATTGAAGATGCTTCCCAAAGTGGTTCGGTTTCTCTTGAAGGAAAGAAACTTGATGAACCAAGCACAAAGGAGAAGTTCCTTTGTGAAGCTTCTAGGAGAAGGAGATTCTCCACAAAATTAGACTCTTGAAATGAGAGAGAATTTCTGAATTCTAAGTCTCATAAATGTCAAAAGTGATTACAAGAGTAGAAATTACAAATATATAGAGGTAGGTAGCTTAAGGAGCAAGCTAACCTTAACCATGGTCACTAGGAACCATGGTAAGGTTAGTTGACCTTCTAGGTGAGTTTAGAAACTTGGGGAGAAAGCTTCTCACTTAGCTTGCTTGGGAAGCAAGTTAAGGAGAAGCTTGCAGCACAAGCTTCTCATCTCCTTAAAGGTTAGAGAAGCAATTTGGTCAAAGAAAGAAGACTAGGCAAGGTGGGCGCATTTGGTCTCTTTTGGCTCCTTGAATTAATTTCAAGAATGTTTGATTTGGTTTAGTTAGGTTCAACCAATGATGATGAAACCTAGCTAAATCAAATCTATGAAAAATTAGGAGCAAAATGAGTCCAATATGTAAAATTTTGCCTAGGCCCAATTCTAGCCCAATTACTAGTCACACTCTCAAGCATTGTTAAATGTCACCCCTATTTTCCTACTGATGTAGACCCCTAAAATTGTTCGGGTCGGAAATAAAGCTTGAAGACTCTCGAAGACTGAAGGAAGATCAGCCAGAAGGACTCCTGGAAGGCCCTAGGAGGGTTCTCTGTAGGTCTAGAGGTCTTAGAATAGCTTAAAATAAGGAAGTGGAGGGAATGAAGCCCAATACGGCCGTACTAAACTTAATACGGCCGTATTGAAGCTTCAATATGGTCGCAGTGAACTCAATGCGGCGTATTGAAGTTTCTGAAACTTCAATACGGCCGTACTGAAATCAATACGGCCGTATTGAAGCTTCAATACAGCCGCAGTGAACTCAATACGGCCATATTGAAATTTCTGAGCTTCAATACGGCCGTATTGAACTCAATACGGCCGTATTGAAGTTCAAAAATTTCAATACAGCCGTATTGCTCCTGTAGGCCGTATTGCGCCTATTCCCTATAAATATGACGTCAATTGGACGTCATTCGACACTTTCACACTCAGTTTTGACTCCCTCCTTGAGTATTCTGGGGTTTTTGAGCAGTGTTCTGCCCTAGAAATCTCTCTGGGAGTCGATCCGACGAAGTTCTGGAATTCCGAGCACTTAGCTTGGAGATTCGAACCTAGTCGAAGGGAAATCCTCCGGATTTCCATAGTCAAAATTTTATAGGAGAGAGCGAGCGAGCTTGTAGAGCGAGGGAACGCCAAAAAGCTTCCCAGTTTTACTCAATATATAAAAGCACGCTTCAAGAGGTTTCTTCTTAAATCCTTCCTTTTACTGCTTTCTGTGTGCATATTTAAACTGTCATCATGTAGATAGTTAATTTATAATCGCTTATAATAAATAGGGGTAATTTAGTAATTTTACGCTATTATTTTAGAAATAATCTGTCATAGGGAACCCGAAAGGGGCGCTGTGGGGTGCTAACACCTTCCCCACGCGTAACCGACTCCCTTACCCGACTCTGGTTGTAATGACCAAAGTTGATTTATAAAATCAATTGCCTTATCCCTTTTTCCAATGTTTTGAGTAAAACATTGGTGGCGACTCCACGAACCCTCCTTTTGCGAAAACCACTAATCCATGGAGGGTCCCGCTTGGGATTAACATGGATTGGTGAGCCTTTTAATAAAATTGCTCGTTTGACAAGGTCTCAGTTTGAGAATAAGTCATTCTAGCAATCCATAATTTTAAACAAATAAAAGAGTCCAACCATCCTTCGCGAATGCCGAAAGCCCCGTTTCGGGCCGGTGGCGACAGATGGCGACTCTGCTGGGGAAGCCTCGAGAGTCAGTCCCATTTAGTGACAGATTATTTTTAACAAATAATAGTTAAAATTACTTTATTACCCCTTGCTTGTATGATAACATGATTTATTATATGGCTTTAAATAACTGTTGTATGTTTAAATTCCGCAATTGTTTGAAATACAAACTGTACACAAACCTTTGCACACAACAGTTCCCTCTATACCCGGGGGCATGAGTGATTAACCATAGGGAGTGGATGTTAGTACGGCCGGTTGAATGGGTCTATAAGAGCCTACGAGACCGTTGTCGGAAAAACATCACTCAAGGTGATAACCATGAACTCGAGTCCGACAGTGCGTTGGAGCTTTCCATCGACTTACGACGAGAGGAATTGGGTCCCTATAATGGGGGCACCTTGGGGGCCTTTGACCAAGTGAGAACAGTTAGATCCTCCTTGAATATGCACTTTTCTGCAGGAGACCCCTACCTCGTGATTCGCTCGTGACTGTTCGTGGATGAGTGAATTGTGTGTGCATTTTTATGTGACATTGTATGAGCATACATTGCACCTTTTAAACATACAACATTCCTTTTTAAAAAAAAATTAATTAAAAATAAATAGGAATAAGGATCTTCTAAGTACATGGTGTTAACATCTACCTTCATTGCATTCATATAGGTAGTTTCCCTTTTCACCCAAAAATACAAAAAGATACAAAATATCAAAAAAATAATGATATTTACCCAAACCAAGCAATATCATGCATCATGTTAGGAAAATCCCAAAAACATGATAATGCTTAGTTAAAAAAACACTATGCATGCATATTCATCTCCATCATCTCATATCATGCATTTTATTGTAGATCATGGAGGGATCTAGGTTTACATTTCATACATCCCTCCTAGTAAATCATTAATAAACATTAATAAAAAGAAAGAAATAATCGATGCGTATGTTCAAAGAATGGATCGCACGCCATTCATTATTAAATGCAAGCCAACAACCGCGTCAAGCGAACACACGTCAACTCCGTTGTTGGTAATCAAGACAAACAAAGGGGAAGGTCCGACACCGTTAAGGATCACGGCTCCAAGACCTTTCCCCTACGAATCAAATAAGGCTGTGCCATGGATATACGACATCCATTCTTCTGCCGACAGCGACATCTCCAACATCGCTGGACTTGGGGGCATGACTAGGAGTGGTAGGATCTACACTCCCGAAAATCTGCACGATAAAGCTCCCAAGAATAAAGAAAAAGAAAAGGATAAAACCGAGGAAAATAAAGAATCCGAGGAGGAGACAGACGAGCTGTTAAAATATATCCGACAGAGCGAGTACTCCATCGTGGATCAACTTCATAAGACGCCAGCAAAGATCACTCTGTTGTCGTTGATCCTATGCTCCGAACCGCATCGACAAGCTCTGTTGAAAGTCTTGAACGAGGCATATGTGTCGCACAGTATCTCCCAAGACAAGTTTGAGGGGATTGTTAGTCACATCAAGGCTAATGATCACCTCACCTTCATCGATGAAGAAATCCCCGCCGAGGGATCAATCCACAACAAGCCCTTGCACATCTCTGTAAAGTGCAAGGAGTATCACATCGCTAAAGTCTTGGTAGATAATGGATCTTCCTTGAATGTGATGCCAAAAAGAACGCTCAAGCAATTGGCGATCAAGGGAGTCCAAATGCGCCCGAGCAACATGATCGTTCGAACCTTCGATGGATCTAAAAGAGAAGTAGTGGGAGAGATCGATCTTCCAATCCAAATTGGACCCACTATCTTCAACGTCGAATTTCAAGTGATGGACATCACTCCTGCATACAGCTGTCTCCTCGGCCGACCTTGGATTCATGATGCGAAAGCTGTACCCTCTACGCTCCACCAGAAAGTCAAGTTCATAGTGGGTGACAAGCTGGTGACTGTACAAGCTGAAGATGATATATTCATCAGCAAACCATCCACCATACCTTACGTGGATGCAGCGGAGGAAGCTTTAGAAACCGCCTTCCAAGCATTGGAAATTGCCAATGTCGAAACGTTTCCCCGAGAAATGAAGAAGGTAGCCTCCATGCTCACAAAGAACGGATACTTGCCAGGACAAGGATTGGGCAAGTACTCCCAAGGAATCCCGGAGCTACCCATTATCAAGGACAATCCGGGGAAACAAGGGTTAGGATACAACCCTGTTAAAGATCAAAGAACGAAGAGGAATCAAGATCCTTCTCGACGTTCTTTAAGCCAGATCTTTAGGAAGGCTGGTTCACAAACGTCAAGGCCAGCTGTCGTCATCAAGTGTCCTTTTCCTTCTAATAGGGATGTGTAAATTCAGTGACTATTAGAGATCACTCCTCGGGGACAGCCCGACCCCCGAGCCTCGATAGGGCACATGTTTCCATTATGATTATAATAAAATCATTCTTCATTATTTCTTTATTGCTTCTTTTCTTGCTCGCAATAAAAATATAAACCACGTTATTTAACCCTGTTTGAATAAACATGAATGAGGTTAAAATCATCTTGATAATAATAAACCCGCATCATTTTTATGTGGAAATGTGCATAACGACTTGGAGCACCTTTTCTTGGCCTCAATAAGTGCCGTCATGGATAAAAGAAATCCATTCAGGACAAAAATCCTAAAAAACAAAAAGCTCGGCAGGAAACCCAAAAAGGGGGCTGCACAAAAATAAGAGCAAAAGACCCGCTAGGAATCCCACAAAAGGGTGACCTAGGCAAAAATTAGGGTTACAAAATAATGAACAAAAACAAAAGCCCGCTAAAACTCCACAAATGGGTGTTTTAGGCAAAAGTTAGGGCAATCAAAAGAAAAACAAAATAAATCCATGATGGTACCATCAATTGAATTCAACAAGGGGCTCAAGAAAAGCTATCCAAGTTGTCAAAACACAATCATTAATAACAAAGATGTGCTTAACCTCATAAGTGTTTAATCGAACAAGCCTAAACACATAAGCCTACCATGGCCAGCCATTCTTACAAAAACCATTTTTCAAAAAATAAAATAATCCCCTCTAAAACACAAACCTTTGAAAATATATCCTTTCCTTCTTTTCTCTCTTGTCCCAAATGATTTTTGAATAATCTTGTGGAAACATGGAGATATAGTGGTCAATAGGAGGGTTGACACATCTTCTAAAGAAAGGGAAGAATCATTTGGTTGATGACACCAAAATCAAATATGCATCATTCCTCGGTAACAGAAATCGGCAGAGCACAGTCCGTCTGGAGGAATGGCAAAATCCAAACACAAAAACGCATCGGTTAATTCTTTTGAAAAAAGAATCAAATAGAATTAGGTGCATCATACTGCATACATGCATACAGATGATAGGTGTACTGGAAGATCACTTATTCTCTGTTTATTGAAAAAACAAAAAAATAATAAAATATATAAACTTCAGAAAAAACAATGCGCCCGTACCATGTTCAGTACACCCGTACTAAAATTGGGGTTATGAACAAATTTTTAACTCAAACATGGGCGTACTGAAATGGATGCGGCCGTATTGGCCATAAAGAAATTTTCAAAGACCTCGTCATGAGGCAACTACATAAATTAGAAAAAATAGGTAAAATTGCTTGTGTATGACAGCAGCAAACAAAATGCAAAGATTCAGAAAATCAACAGCGTCATACAGAATAACTGAGCCTGGAGAGGGTTGCCGAAAGAATACTCTCAGAATAACTGAGCCTGGAGAGGCTTGCCGAAAGAATACTCTCAGAATAACTGAGCCTGGAGAGGCTTGCTGAAATAATACTCTTTCAGAATAACTGAGCCTGGAGAGGCTCGCCGAAAAAATACTCTCAAAATAACTGAGCCTGGAGAGGCTTGCCGAAATAATACTCTTTCAGAATAACTGAGCCTGGAGAGGCTCGCCGAAATAATACTCTCAAAATAATTGAGCCTGGAGAGGCTCGCCGAAATAATACTCTCTCATAATAACTGAGACATTTCTGTACAGAAAAAGCCGAAAAACAACAGAAAAGGCAAAAATACAGAAAAAGCCAAAAAATGACAAAAAAGGCAAACATACAGAAAAAGTCAAAAGTCGACAAAAAAAGACAAAGATTTCACATCTTTCAGAATAACTGAGCCTGGAGAGGCTCGCCGAAATAATACTCTCAGAATAATTGAGCCTGGAGAGGCTTGCTGAAATAATACTCTTTCAGAATAATTGAGCCTGGAGAGGCTTGCAGAAATAATACTTCCTCAGAATAACTAAAGCCTGGAGAGGCTTGCAGAAATAATACTCCCCCAACTGTATAGAATAATTGAGCCTGGAGAGGCTTGCTGAAATAATACTCTCATCAGAATAACCGAGCCTGGAGAGGCTTACTGAAATAATACTCTCTCAGAAATAACTGAGCCTGGAGAGGCTTGCCGAAATAATACTCTTTCAGAATAATTGAGCCTGGAGAGGCTCGCCAAAATAATACTCCACATCAAAGAATAATTGAGCCTGGAGAGGCTCGCAGAAATAATACTCCCCAGAGAAACCTCAACTCAAGCTCACGGAACGAATCCCCAGCGAGAGCTATCAAAGCAAGATCGACAAAATTCCCAATGGAAGCACGATCACCCAAGCAGTATATCTAGTCAAAGGACTTAAAACTTCCTCAGTGAAGATAGCTCTCCAATTCAAGTGTTGAGTGAGGCTAAGCCTGCAGAGGCTTCCTAAATAATACTCTGGGATACATAAGATCCCTCATTCCCCAATCGCCTACTCAGAGGCATCCCTGCAAAAAGAGAAAAATCAAAAATATCAATAACCATTCCCCAAGCGGAATTTGGCACTCAGCCGAACACTGAACTTCAAATCCCCAGTCGCCTACTCAAGAGGCACCCCTTCAAAAAGAGAAAAAATCAAAAAGATCAATAACCATTCCCCAAAAGGAATTCGGCATTCAGCCAATCATCAAACATCAAGATAATTCGCCTATTCAGAGGCACTCTTTCAAAAAAGAGAAAAAATCGAAAAGATCAATAATCATTCCCCAAGCGGAATCCGGCTCTCAGCCTATCATTGAACATCAAGATGATCTGCCTAACAGAAGAGGCCAATCACAACCAATGACAAAATCCCCTGGCGGATAACAGCCTACACAGAGGCAACAAAATCCAAAAATTAAAAAGAGTTACCCGAATAAGGATAACCGGGATACTCCACCAACGTCCAAAGGACGTCAGCCAATCATAAGGCACCGCTCATCTCAGAAAGAGCATCTTCGTGTCTACACCCCAGGGAAACAGAAATTCCTCAATGGGCACCAACTATGCAAAGGAAAGTTGGGACACAAGAACCTATGAGTAACTGCACATCCCCTAGACGGATCCCTGCGTTATCCAGCCCTCAATGGCACAAAAATCAAAAACAATCGTCAAAGCAGCATCGTGGACTGTGGAGACAAAATCAAAATCAACATCCAGAACCCTCAGTGGATAATAGCCTACACAGAGGCTACAAAAACCAGAAAACCCAAAAGAGATACCCGAATAAAGATAACCGGGATACTCCACCAACGTCAAAGGACGTCAGCCAAACATAAGGCATCGCTCAATTCAAGAAGAGCATCTGTGTCTACACCCCAAGGAAACAGAAATTCCCCATGGGTACCAACAATGCAATGCAAGTTGGGACACAGGAACCTATGAATGACTGCACATCCCCTAGACGGATCCCTGCGTTATCCAGCCCTCAGTGGCACAAAATCAGAAAAACCGTCGAAGCAGCATCGTGGACTGTGGAGACAAAATCATATCAAAGCCTAAAAGGCAATACCCAGCTGCCCAGTTGTCGAGAGCACCGAGGTATGCACCAGCCTGGAGAGGCAATACTCAGCTGCCCAGTTGTCGAGAGCACCGAGGTATGCACCAGCCTGGAGAGGCAATACTCAGCTGCCCAGTTGTCGAGAGCACCGAGGTATGCACAAGCCTGGAGAGGCAATACTCAGCTGCCCAGTTGACGAGAGCACCGAGGTATGCACAAGCCTGAGAGGCAATACTCTGCTACCCAGTTGTCGAGAGCACCGAGGTATGCACAAGCCTGAGAGGCAATACTCAGCTACCCAGTTGTCGAGAGCACCGAGGTATGCACCAGCCTGGAGAGGCAATACTCAGCTGCCCAGTTGTCAAGAGCACCGAGGTATGCACAAGCCTGGAGAGGCAATACTCAGCTACCCAGTTGTCGAGAGCACCGAGGTATGCACAAGCCTGAGAGGCAATACTCAGATACCCAGTTGTCGAGAGCACCGAGGTATACACAAGCCTGAGAGGCAATACTCTGCTACCCAGTGTAGACCCCTAAAATTGTCCGGGTCGGAAATAAAGCTTGAAGACTCTCGAAGACTGAAGGAAAACCAGCCAGAAGGACTCCTGGAAGGCCCTAGGAGGGTTCTCTGTAGGTCTAGAGGTCTTAGAATAGCTCAAAATAAGGAAGTGGAGGGAATGAAGCCCAATACGGCCGTACTGAACCTAATACGGCCGTATTGAAGCTTCAATACGGCCGCAGTGAACTCAATACGGCGTATTGAAGTTTCTGAAACTTCAATACGGCCGTACTGAAGTCAATACGCCCGTATTGACACTTCAATACACCCGCAGTGAACTCAATACGGGCGCATTGAAATTTCTGAATTTCAATACGGCCGTATTGAACTCAATACGACCGTATTGAAGTTCAAAAATTTCAATACGGCCGTACTGCTCCTGTAGGCCGTATTGCGCCTATTCCCTATAAATATGACGTCAATTGGACGTCATTCCACACTTTGGAACATAGTTTCAACCCTCTCCTTGAGTATTCTGGGGTTTTTGAGCAGTGTTCTGCCCTAGAAATCACTCGGAGAGTTGATCCGACGAAGTTCTTGAGCCCCGAGCCATTTTGCTTGAGGATCGAACCTAGTCGAGGGGAAATCTTTTTGATTCCCTTAGTTAAAATTTTGTTCTAGAAGAGCGAGAAGCGGGCTTGTAGAGCGAGGGAACGCCAAAACGCTTCCCAGTTCATTTTTTGCAATATATAAAAGCACGCTTCAAGAGGTTTCCCTTCAATCCTTCCTTTTACCGCTTTCTGTTTGTTGCATAATTTAATAAGTCATCATGTAGATAGTTAATTTATAATTGCTTAGAATAAATAGGGGTAATTTAGTAATTTACACTGTTATTTTAGAAATAATCTGTCATAGGGAACCCGAAAGGGGCGCTGTGGGGTGCTAACACCTTCCTCACGCGTAACCGACTCCCTTACCCGACTCTGGTTGTAATGGCCAAAGTCGATTTTTGAATCGATTGCCTTAAACTTCTTTTTCCAATGTTTTGAGTAAAACATTGGTGGCGACTCCATGAACCCTCAATTTTTATGAAAACCACTAATCCATAGAGGGTCCCGCTTGGGATTAACATGGATTGGTGAGCCTTTTAATAAAATTGCTCGTTTGACGAGGTCTCAATTTGAGAATAAGTCATTCTAAGCAATCCATATTTTAAAATAAACGAGTCCAACCATCCTTCGCGAATGCCGAAAGCCCCGTTTCGGGCCGGTGGCGACAGATGGCGACTCCACTGGGGAAGCCTCGAGAGTCAGTCCCATTTAGTGACAGATTATTTTTAACAAATAATAGTTAAAATTACTTCATTACCCCTTGCTTGTATTATAATATGCTTTATATATTTGGCTTTAAATAACTGTTGTTTGTTTAAATTTCCGCAATTGTTTGAAATAAATTGCACACAAACCTTTGCACACAACAGTTCCCTCTATACCCGGGGGCATGAGTGGTAATCCATAGGGAGTGGATGTTAGTACGGCCGGTTGATGGGTTTATAGGAGCCTATGAGACCGTTGTCGGAAAACATCACTCAAGGTGATAACCATGAACTTGAGTCCGACGGTGCATTGGAGCTTTCCATCGACCTACGACGAGAGGAATTGGGTCCCTATAATGGGGGCACCTTGGGGGCCTTTGACCAAGTGAGAACAGTTAGATCCTCCTTGAATATGCACTTTTCTGCAGGAGACCCCTACCTCGTGATTCGCTCGTGACTGTTCGTGGATGAGTGAATTGTTTGTGTAAATGCTTATGTGCAATTGTTTGTGCATTAATAAATAACCTCGTGATAAGGTCTAAAAATAATCCCCATGCATAAAAAACCATGACATGAGAGGAAAGACCATGTGTGAAAATATAATAAAAGTGAGGAGCATGTACATCATTACCAATAAGACATCATGCATCCTCATAAAAACATACACTTTAGGGTCACCAATACCTCTTGACATGAGTGAAAGAGACCCATGACTATAGAGATTCTCCGTTGGGGAGAAATCATAGATAAAGAAGGGTGGTAAACTTCCGTCTTAAAAAGGCAGCGCCTTAAAGATGGAGGTTTATCAAGCTCATGTTAAAGAGTGTATTCATTCCATAAAATAAACTAACTAAACATTCATTTTAGAAAGTGGCTGGTCATCTCTCTGTCCTTACGCGCGCACGGAAAATCAAGAAAATGGAAGCATTGGAGGAGCAAAACAAGAAGCTCACAACCGAGCTTTCACAGCTTAAAGAGCAAATGGCGCAAATGATGGAACTCATGCGTCATCACAACATCCATGAATCTCATCATAGTGATCATGGGTCCCATCATGAGGGAGAGGAGGAAGAGCATGAAAAAGATCCTCCAAACGCCGTACCCCTTGGGGCAGGAATTATAATAAAAGAGCCCGAGGTCTCAAAGGAACAATTCCATGCCCTCGAGGATCGGCTAAGGGCTATGGAGGGGCATGATTTTGATGTCAAAGATGCCGCCGATATGTGCTTAGTGAGGGACATTCAATTCCCTCCTAAATTTAAAGTGCCAGATTTCCCGAAGTACGTGGGATCGACTTGCCCCAAAAGTCATCTCACCATGTACTGTCGCAAAATGGCTGCATACGCCACAAATGAAAAGCTCTTGATCCACTGTTTCCAAGAGAGCTTAGCTGAAACTGCACTCAACTGGTATATGCAGCTAGACGGAAATCTAGTACATACATGGAGGCAGTTGGCCGACGCCTTTCTCAAGCGCTATAAATACAACATCGACCTAACACCCGATAGGTCTGATCTTCAAGCCTTGAGTAAAAAGAACGATGAATCCTTCAAGGCGTACGCCCAACGTTGGAGGGAGTTGGCGGCACAGATAGAGCCCCCGCTGTCGGATAAGGAGACGGTGTCCTTATTCATCAACTCGTTGACTGGTCCCTATTACGATAAAATGATAGGGAACACAACGACACTCTTCTCGGACATCATCACCATTGGAGAAAGGGTGGAACAAGGACTTAAAAGTGGGAAGCTGGCTAAGCCTTCCCAATCATATGAAGCTAAGAAGGCCTTCGGAAAGAAGAAAGAAGGAGGAGTCAACGCTGTAACCATTGCTCCGTCTTCTTCCGCTTCGAAGTCAGGCAAATCGCAAAACAACTCTGTGAAGAAGTTTGATAGACTTCCGACCACTTATAGCGATCTCCTGCCGAAGCTAGTGGAGGCGCGTCTTATAGCTTACATTCCACCAAAGAAGGTGAATCCACCCTACCCCGATTGGTACAATCCACAAGACAAATGTCTATACCATTCGGGGGCACAGGGGCATTCAACGGAGAACTGCCGAGCTCTCAAGTATAAGGTCCAAGACCTTATCGATGCTGGGTGGGTCACTTTCGATTCGACGGCGCCCGACGTGAGCAAGAATCCTCTACCGCAGCAGGAGTAGAGAGAAGGGCAAGCCATGATAGGGCCCCTCCACATTTTTTTTTCTTTTAGGGACTCATGATCAGTACCCGAGATCATGAGGACCTTTTCATGTAAATAAAGGGTTTTGTACAGTTTTACACTCATATATCAATAAAGAGGCATTCTTTTCACACATTATTCTCTCATTTTGTTCTATTCTCTCTCTCTCATTAATATTAATAAACTCTAAACCTAAACAGAACCAATAAATAATTATGTCTGTGATTGCTCGCTCTGACCGGGATCCGAAAGCCGAGGGTGAATGGGTTGAGTTGGACAGTGATGAGGAGACCATCTCTCCGGATCTGCAAAGACTGCTAGACCAAGAAGCTCGTCTACTCCGACCGAATCAAGAAGAATTGGAGACCGTAAATTTGGGGCAGGATCAAGAATTGAAAGAGGTCAACATTGGGACCCGTATCAGTGATGGAATAAAAACACAATTGATTCAATTATTGAGGGAATACAAGGACGTATTTGCATGGTCGTACCATGATATGCCCGGGTTGGACTCCAACATTGTCGAACACAAGTTGCCCTTAAAAGAGGGGTTTCGACCCATTAAGCAAAAGCTTCGACGAATCAAGCCCGAATGGTCCTTAAAGATTAAGGAGGAGGTAGAAAAACAATTGGACGCGGGATTCTTGGTTGTATCCCAGTATCCCGAATGGCTGGCTAACATTGTGCCAGTCGTCAAAAAGAATGGGAAGGTTAGAGTGTGTGTTGATTATAGGGATTTGAATCGTGCCAGTCCAAAGGACGATTTTCCCTTGCCACATATTGATACACTCGTGGATCACACAGCCACAAACACGCTCTATTCCTTTATGGATGGATACTCGGGATATAATCAAATCAAGATGAATATAGAAGACCGCGAGAAAACTTCTTTCATTACACCCTGGGGAACTTTCTGCTACAGGGTGATGCCTTTTGGACTTAAAAATGCGGGTGCCACCTACCAACGAGCGATGGTGACGCTATTCCACGATATGATCCACAAAGAAATTGAAGTATACGTGGATGACATGATCGCAAAGTCAAAAGACGAGATGGACCACATCCAATATTTGAGAAAATTATTCAATCGACTTCGTAAGTATCAGCTTAAGCTAAACCCGGCTAAGTGTACTTTCGGAGTTCGGTCGGGTAAGCTTCTTGGGTTCATCGTCAGTGAAAAAGGCATAGAGGTGGACCCCGATAAAGTAAAGGCAATAATGGAAATGCCTCCTCCTAAAACTGAGAAAGAAATTAGAGGATTCCTCGGCAGGGTGAACTACGTCGCAAGGTTCATCGCACAGTTGACTGACACGTGCAAACCAATATTCAAGCTGTTGCGCAAGAATCATTCCGAAGTTTGGGATGAGAATTGTCAACAAGCTTTCGATAAGATCAAACAGTGTTTGGCCAATCCACCAGTGTTGGTGCCACCTGTCGAGGGAAGACCATTAATCCTCTATCTAACGGTACTTGATGAGTCCATGGGAGCCGTGCTAGGGCAACAGGACGAAACTGGAAAGAAAGAACAAGCCATCTACTACCTGAGCAAAAAGTTCCTTGATTATGAAACCCGCTACACGCCATTAGAAAAGACTTGCTGTGCGTTAGCGTGGGCAACACAAAGGCTCAGGCAGTACATGATAAGGCATACTACTTGGTTGGTTTCCAAAATGGACCCAATTAAGTACGTGTTCGACAAACCAATAATCACTGGGAAGATTGCCCGATGGCAAGTGCAATTATCAGAATTTGACATCATACATGTCACACAAAAAGCCATCAAGGGTAGTACCCTAGCTGATTACCTAGCACACGGGCCGACCAATGACTATCAATCCCTTCAGGATGATTTCCCCGATGAGGATATAATGCATTTACAACATGAAGATCCTAAGGATGATACGTGGACCATGTATTTCGATGGAGCCTCCAACATGCTTGGACAAGGGATTGGAACAGTATTAATCTCCCCACAAGGAAAGCATATCCCCTTAACGGCAAGACTCAACTTCGACTGTACAAATAACATGGCCGAATACGAGGCTTGCGCGTTAGGAATCCAAGCAGCAGTCAACAATGGTATCCTAAAGCTCAAAGTATTTGGAGATTCGGCTTTAGTCATTCACCAACTGCGAGGTGAATGGGAAGTCCGAAATTCTAAACTGATACCATATGTTGAGCATATCAAAGACCTGATACAATTCTTTCAAAATGTCGTCTTTGAATATATCCCAAGGGAGGAAAATCAGTTCGCTGACGCCCTTGCTACACTATCATCGATGTTCGCCTTGGATAAAGATCATGAAATGCCCATCATCAATATCCGGCGACACGATAAGCAAGCGTTCTGCCTACTGATAGATGAAGCTGTTGATGATTATCCATGGTTCCATGACATCAAACAATATCTGTCAAAAGGGGAATATCCTGATATGGCCAGCGATAATGGTAAAAAGCATATCCGAAGAAGGGCCATGGGATTTCTGTTGATTGGAGAAACCCTCTACAAAAAGAATTATGACTCGGTCTTGTTGAGGTGCATAGACCAAGTCGAAGCTCAAAATGTAATCAAAGAAATACATGAGGGGGTTTTCGGTACCCATATTCCCGGGCCTGCAATGGCTAAGAAAATCCTCAGAGCAGGATATTATTGGTCGACCATTGAAAGGGATTGTTACCAATACGTCCGGAAATGCCACAAGTGTCAAGCATATGCCGACAACATTCATGTCCCACCAACGCCACTCAATGTTTTGGCTTCACCATGGCCATTCGCAATGTGGGGCATGGATGTTATTGGACCCATCGAGCCAAAGGCATCCAATGGACATAGGTTCATCCTTGTGGCCATTGACTATTTCACCAAATGGGTAGAAGCGGCATCGTATGCTCATGTGACCCGAAAGGTGGTAACATCCTTCATCAGAAAGAATATCATATGCAGATACGGTATTCCCGACAAAATCATCACTGATAATGGATCCAATTTGAATAACAAGATGGTGGAAGAACTGTGCCAAGAGTTCAAAATCCAACACCATAACTCTTCCCCATATCGACCAAAGATGAATGGGGCAGTCGAGGCAGCCAACAAAAACATCAAGAAGATAGTACAAAAGATGGTTGTCTCATTCAAAGACTGGCATGAGATACTACCCTTCGCTCTCCATGGATACAGGACTTCAGTGCGCACGTCCACAGGAGCTACTCCGTTCTCCCTTGTTTATGGGATGGAGGCAGTTCTACCCGTCGAGGTCGAAATACCTTCTCTAAGGGTAATCATGGAAGCGAAACTTTCCGAGGCAGAATGGGTTCAAAGCCGGTATGATCAATTGAACCTTATTGAAGAAAAGCGGCTGAACGTCATATGCCATGGTCAAGCCTATCAAAGGAAGATCAAAAAGGCTTTTGACAAGAAAGTCCACCCTCGAGTCTACCATGAGGGAGAGCTGGTGATGAAGAAATTACTACCAGCCCAAAAGGATAAAATCGGAAAGTGGGCCCCAAATTACGAAGGACCATACGTGGTGAAACGAGCCTTCTCCGGAGGAGCATTGATCCTCACAAACATGGATGGAGAAGAACTTCGATACCCAGTCAACGCTGACGTGGTAAAGAAGTATTATGCTTGAAGACGTTGCTTGCATCAGCCCGCTAGGATGAAAACCCAAAAAAGGGCATCCTAGGCAAAAGTTAGGGCAAAACGAAAAGCCCGCCAGTACAAGGGTACTAGGCAAAACAAAGGCAAAATTATCCCCGCTAGGACATGTCCTAGGCAAAAATTAGGGGCAAAAGAATAAAATGCAAAAAGTAAAGCAAGCAACGATTACTTGAACCGAAAACCGAAAGGCGGTTCAAGTGATAATCTTCTAGAAGCAAGCGTCTTGCAGTATCTACACTCCTAGCTCAGGCATCTCACCCGAAACAACTAGGGAAACGGGAAGAGCGGCAATTACAGATATAATTGTTTAAGCCAAAAATGTATAGCCTACCCTGGCCAGCCATTCTTCAGAAATTTCCCTTTGTAAATCTTTCTGTAAAAACACTTGTGAATATCAATAAAAATATCCATTTGTTTCTTTTCTCTCTTGACCATGTGATTATGCCTTTGAATTGGTTTTTCATAAAATTGTACGAAATTCCATTAATAATCGGTCAATAAAAGAAAATTGGAGGGGTTCCTGTAAAATCCATAATCTCCTGCATAAAGGCTCACAAAAATACTCCCTCGCGTCAATGACAGAAAGTCCTCCAAGAAGAAGAGGATAGGGAGAGCCACTCACTTTTCTAAATAAATGAACAAAAATAAAATTGTATTACATTTGTGCATCACACACACATTAGTTGCACATGCAAAGACCTTATCATGAGGCAACCGCATAAAATAGAAAAATAGAAAATTGCTTGTGTATGACAACAGCAAGCAAAATGCAAAGATTCAGAAAATCAACAGCATCATACAAAATAACTAAGCCTGGAGAGGCTTGCCGAAAGAATACTCTCAGAATAACTAAGCCTGGAGAGGCTTATCAAAATACTCCTCATCCTCTACATCAGAATAACTGAGCCTGGAGAGGCTCGCAGAAATAATACTCCCCAGAGGGAACCTCAACTCATGCTCTTGGATTCAAAATCCCCAGCAAGAGCTATCAAAGCAAAATCGACGCAATCCCCAATGGAAGTGCGATCATCCAAACAGTATATACAAGTCAAAGGACTTAACACTTCCTCAGTGGAAGATAGCTCTCCGACTCAAAGCGCTGAGTGAGGCTAAGCCTGCAGAGGCTTCCTAAATAATACTCTGGGATACATAAGATCCCTCATTCCCCAATCGCCTACTCAGAGGCATCCCTGCAAAAGGAGAAAAATAAAAAAATATCAATAAATATTCCCCAAGCGGAATCCGGCACTCAGCCGAACACTGAACCCCAATTCCTCAGTCGCCTACATAAGAGGCACTCCTTCAAAAGGAAAAATCATAAAAAGATCAATAATCATTCCCCAAGCGGAATCCGGCTCTCAGCCTATCATTGAACATCAAAATGATCTGCCTAACAGAAGAGGCCAATCACAACCAATGACAAAATCCCCTAGCGGATAACAGCCTACACAGAGGCAACAAAATCCAAAAATCAAAAAGAGTTACCCGAATAAGGATAACCGGGATACTCCACCAACGTCAAAGGACGTCAGCCAAACATAAGGCATCGCTCAATTCAAGAAGAGCATCTGTGTCTACACCCCAAGGAGTCAGAAATTCCCCAAGGGTACCAACAATGCAATGCAAGTTGGGGCACAGGAACCTGTGAATGACTGCACATCCCCTAGACGGATCCCTGCGTTATCCAGCCCTCAGTGGCACAAAAATCAAAAACAATCGTCGAAGCAGCATCGTGGACTGCGGAGACAAAATCAACATCCAGAATCCCCAGCGGATAACAGCCTACACAGAGGCAGCAAAATCAGAAAACCAAAAGAGACACCCGAACAAGGATAACCGGGATACTCCACCAACGTCGAAAGGACGTCAGCCAATCATAAGGCACCGCTCACATCAGAAAGAGCATCTTTGTGTCTGCACCCCAAAGGAATCAGAAATTCCCCAGTGGGCACCAACTACGCAATGGAAAGTTGGGACACAAGAACCTATGAGTAACTGCACATCCCCTAGACGAATCCCTGCGTTATCCAGCCCCTAGTGGCACAAAATCAGAAACAACCGTCGAAGCAGCATCGTGGACTGTGGAGACAAAATCATCACAAATCCCTGGAAAGGAGATATTCACGCTACCCCCGTCGTCACAAACACGGAGGTATGCAGCTTCCGGCTCGGGCAATGAGCGAAGCTATCTCTGGAAAGGGGGTACTCACCGCTTACCGTTGTCACAAAGGTACTTAGCTTCCGGCTCGAACAAAGAGTGAAGCTAAGCCTGGAGAGACGGTACTTACAGCTTCCAGCTTGGGCAACAAGCAAAGCAAGGCCTGGAGAGGCAAAACTCACACTGCTCACTGTCGTCACAAGGGTACTTGGTTTCCGGCTCGAACAAAGAGCGAGACTAAGCCTGGAGAGGCGAAACTCACACTGCTACCGTCGTCACAAGGGTACTTAGCTTCCGGCTCGAACAAAGAGTGAAGCTAAGCCTAGAGAGGCGGTACTCACAGCTTCCAGCTTGGGCAGCAAGCATAGCAAAACCTGGAGAGGCTACTCGACAATTTTCCACCGGAAGACGCTACAAGTCAGAAGGTCGGCGCATCACCCGGACAATTGGGTCAACTCCTTTACTTGTCGGCCGGTATACCAAAAGGCCGTCCGACTAAGTAAAAGGGGGGCAGCTGTAGACCCCTAAAATTGTCCGGGTCGGAAATAAAGCTTGAAGACTCTCGAAGACTGAAGGAAAACCAGCCAGAAGGACTCCTGGAAGGCCCTAGGAGGGTTCTCTGTAGGTCTAGAGGTCTTAGAATAGCTCAAAATAAGGAAGTGGAGGGAATGAAGCCCAATACGGCCGTACTGAACCTAATACGGCCGTATTGAAGCTTCAATACGGCCGCAGTGAACTCAATACGGCGTATTGAAGTTTCTGAAACTTCAATACGGCCGTACTGAAGTCAATACGCCCGTATTGACACTTCAATACACCCGCAGTGAACTCAATACGGGCGCATTGAAATTTCTGAATTTCAATACGGCCGTATTGAACTCAATACGACCGTATTGAAGTTCAAAAATTTCAATACGGTCGTACTGCTCCTGTAGGCCGTATTGCGCCTATTCCCTATAAATATGACGTCAATTGGACGTCATTCCACACTTTGGAACATAGTTTCAACCCTCTCCTTGAGTATTCTGGGGTTTTTGAGCAGTGTTCTGCCCTAGAAATCACTCGGAGAGTTGATCCGACGAAGTTCTTGAGCCCCGAGCCATTTTGCTTGAGGATCGAACCTAGTCGAGGGGAAATCTTTTTGATTCCCTTAGTTAAAATTTTGTTCTAGGAGAGCGAGAAGCGGGCTTGTAGAGCGAGGGAACGCCAAAACGCTTCCCAGTTCATTTTTTGCAATATATAAAAGCACGCTTCAAGAGGTTTCCCTTCAATCCTTCCTTTTACCGCTTTCTGTTTGTTGCATAATTTAATAAGTCATCATGTAGATAGTTAATTTATAATTGCTTAGAATAAATAGGGGTAATTTAGTAATTTACACTGTTATTTTAGAAATAATCTGTCATAGGGAACCCGAAAGGGGCGCTGTGGGGTGCTAACACCTTCCTCACGCGTAACCGACTCCCTTACCCGACTCTGGTTGTAATGGCCAAAGTCGATTTTTGAATCGATTGCCTTAAACTTCTTTTTCCAATGTTTTGAGTAAAACATTGGTGGCGACTCCATGAACCCTCAATTTTTATGAAAACCACTAATCCATAGAGGGTCCCGCTTGGGATTAACATGGATTGGTGAGCCTTTTAATAAAATTGCTCGTTTGACGAGGTCTCAGTTTGAGAATAAGTCATTCTAAGCAATCCATATTTTAAAATAAACGAGTCCAACCATCCTTCGCGAATGCCGAAAGCCCCGTTTCGGGCCGGTGGCGACACCCAGTTGTCGAGAGCACCGAGGTATGCACAAGCCTGAGAGGCAATACTCTGCTACCCAGTTGTCGAGAGCACCGAGGTATGCACAAGCCTGAGAGGCAATACTCAGCTACCCAGTTGTCGAGAGCACCGAGGTATGCACAAGCCTGGAGAGGCAATACTCAGCTGCCCAGTTGTCGAGAGCACCGAGGTATGCACAGGCCTGGAGAGGCAGTACTCAGCTACCCAGTTGTCGAGAGCACCGAGGTATGCATGAGCCTGGAGAGGCGACGACTAATACTCAACCTGGAGAGGCTACTCAACAATTTTCCCACCTGAAGACACTACAAGTCGGAAGGATGGCTTATTCCCCGGACAATTGGGTCAACTCCTTTACTTGTCAGCCGGTACACCAAAAGACCGTTTGACTAAGTAAAGGGGGGGCAGCTGTAGACCCCTAAAATTGTCCGGGTCGGAAATAAAGCTTGAAGACTCTCGAAGACTGAAGGAAGATCAGCCAGAAGGACTCCTGGAAGGCCCTAGGAGGGTTCTCTGTAGGTCTAGAGGTCTTAGAATAGCTTAAAATAAGGAAGTGGAGGGAATGAAGCCCAATACGGCCGTACTAAACTTAATACGGCCGTATTGAAGCTTCAATATGGTCGCAGTGAACTCAATACGGCGTATTGAAGTTTCTGAAACTTCAATACGGCCGTACTGAAATCAATACGGCCGTATTGAAGCTTCAATACAGCCGCAGTGAACTCAATACGGCCATATTGAAATTTCTGAGCTTCAATACGGCCGTATTGAACTCAATACGGCCGTATTGAAGTTCAAAAATTTCAATACGGCCGTATTGCTCCTGTAGGCCGTATTGCGCCTATTCCCTATAAATATGACGTCAATTGGACGTCATTCGACACTTTCACACTCAGTTTTGACTCCCTCCTTGAGTATTCTGGGGTTTTTGAGCAGTGTTCTGCCCTAGAAATCTCTCTGGGAGTCGATCCGACGAAGTTCTGGAATTCCGAGCACTTAGCTTGGAGATTCGAACCTAGTCGAAGGGAAATCCTCCGGATTTCCATAGTCAAAATTTTATAGGAGAGAGCGAGCGAGCTTGTAGAGCGAGGGAACGCCAAAAAGCTTCCCAGTTTTACTCAATATATAAAAGCACGCTTCAAGAGGTTTCTTCTTAAATCCTTCCTTTTACTGCTTTCTGTGTGCATATTTAAACTGTCATCATGTAGATAGTTAATTTATAATCGCTTATAATAAATAGGGGTAATTTAGTAATTTTACGCTATTATTTTAGAAATAATCTGTCATAGGGAACCCGAAAGGGGCGCTGTGGGGTGCTAACACCTTCCCCACGCGTAACCGACTCCCTTACCCGACTCTGGTTGTAATGACCAAAGTTGATTTATAAAATCAATTGCCTTATCCCTTTTTCCAATGTTTTGAGTAAAACATTGGTGGCGACTCCACGAACCCTCCTTTTGCGAAAACCACTAATCCATGGAGGGTCCCGCTTGGGATTAACATGGATTGGTGAGCCTTTTAATAAAATTGCTCGTTTGACAAGGTCTCAGTTTGAGAATAAGTCATTCTAGCAATCCATAATTTTAAACAAATAAAAGAGTCCAACCATCCTTCGCGAATGCCGAAAGCCCCGTTTCGGGCCGGTGGCGACAACTGAAAAAATAAAAAATGAGTGTATCAACAAAAGAGGTTAAATGGAGTCAAACTCTCCAAGTAACCCACCCTAGAATCAATATACAATGACTAATAAAAGAAACTAAAGTGTCTCACAAATACAAAGGCAAAAATAAGCTTATACAAGAGAACTATGTACAACATATTTACAAAAAGAACTATGCCTTCTCTTCATGATAGAGTGGTCCAAATTGAAGAGTACTGTAGACACCCAATTTCGTCTGGGGCATACAAACAAGGACATGGACCTCTGTTACGAAGGGAAGGAGCTCCCGAAGCATGTCAACAAGAAGACAGGACTTCAGAGGGCCCAAAAGCACAAATTAAATATTTTTATTGGCCCGGAACGGGCCGTTCCAAAATCGGAACGGGCCGTTCCAAGGTCCAGAACGGGCCGTTCCAAGGCTCCCAAAAGGCCAAAAACCCTAATTTGGAACGGGCTGTTCTGAAATTGGAACGGGCCGTTCCAAGATTGGAACGGGCCGTTCCAAACTCCTCAAAAAAGGGCTAAAAGGTTAATTGGAACGGGGCTGGAACGGGCCGTTCCTAAAACGGAACGGGTCATTCCTAAACCGGAACAGGTCGTTCCAATTTTAGATCGGGTCGTTCCAGTATACGAATTTTACACGAAACGGCCATATCCAGAATGGCCGTTCTGATTTTGGAACGGGCCGTTCTGGACCCCCTTTCCGAAGTCTATAAATAGACAGCTGGGGCTCATTTCTCCAGATTCCAAATTTCGTCCAGACTCCCTAGAGCTCGAAATTTCTCTTTTTTTCTCTCTTTTTCTCTCTCTTGTATTTCTTGAGATTTTGTGAGGCATTGTAGTGTGAAAGGTTGCAACAAAGCACCTAAAATCTCCATAGTTGAAGATCTAATAAAGCTTGTTGCGAGTTATTATTCATCAATCCCTTGTTCTATTTTTCTCTTCTTTTATTTTAATTATTGCTATCATAAACGCAATTATGTAGATTTCTTAGGGTTCAACCGTGTAATTTAATTTTCATGTAAATAATCATTAATAAAGGGGATTAAATATTTTAATTATTAATTCTTATTTTGTTATCTTCATCATAGGGTACCGATTTAGGGCGTTGTAGGGGTGCTTAATACCTTCCCTACACGTAACTGACCCCCGAACTCAATTCTGGTTATCAAGACCATTATTAGACTTTTAAAAACCTTTTCTTTTTCCAATATTTTGAGTAAAACATTGGTGGCGACTCCATGAACCTATTTTCAAAATCATGAATTAAGGATTAGTTTGGTGTCCGGGCATTCCTTAATTAAAAACATTGTTGACGTACGACCAGCCCAAGTTTTGCCTTGGAGCCTACGAGCCTTATCGGAAATCACACTCAAGGTGATAACCGGTTACTCTAGCCCAAAATACTGCGACAGACCTTAGAGTTTGCCAGGTGACGGTGATAGAGATACTGGGTCCCTATAATGGGGGCACCTTGGGGGCCTTAAAGACCAGTGAGATTAGAACCATCCTATACAAAGCACTTTTCTTGACAGGGACCACAGACCAAGGATTTGATCATGATCGTTCGCGGGTGTACGTTGATTGAGCATATGTGTGTGCATTTGTTTGTATTATTTTGTTCTAATAAGAGTGGATTGGAATTTTAAAATAGGCAAACAAATAATATAAAAAAATAATAATAAAATTTTATACCCATTTGTACATTCTTAGGTCAGCATTCCATTAACATCATATAGGTAGTTTCCTTTTTGTAAAAAAAAAGAATCAATAAAAATCAATATAGGTAGTCTCATCTTTACCATGCATCATTCCCCTTTAGATAATAGAAACATGATAAAGATTAGGCAAAAAAAAAGGACATGCATTCTAGATTAGTTCATTAATTTCATTCATTTTATTTTATTAGCTAAGGAGGATTAGGTTGTCGTATGTGTAGAAAGTTAAGAAAAATGAATGCTCTAATATACGACAGTATCTGCTTTATAAAGAAAAAGCCCAAATCAATTTTTAAAAAAAAATACTATGGTTGGGCCCTTGCTTTGATATGTTTGTTGAAGTAACTCTTCTTAGAATCTAATATAGATTCTCACTTAATACTGTTGAAATCTATTTGAGCATTCACAAATAAACAAATCAATGAGACTGAAAGGGAAATTAACCTATGTGCGTTAATTGGAAGTAATGGAAACAAGCCATGCATAAAGAGTTGAGGGTAAAGAACTCCACAATCATTAAGACGCCAACTCTTACCCTAAGAGGATAAAGTCGTGTCGTGCAACCGTGAAATCCAAAGGGAATGGATGGATCCACACTCTTAACGAGTTGCAAGCTAATAAAGAGAACCTGAGGATGACGAATCTCTCAAACACTAAGGCAAAACGATTAGAGCTTTCTCAAAAGGTGATTTCAACAAGAGAGAAGCATTGCTTATTAAGAAACTGCTACAATGAAAACCCGCAAAGGGCGTTCTAGGCAAAAAAAAAAAGAAAGAAAAAAAAGCAATATTTGTTCGAGCTGAAAATCAAGAGACAGCTTGAATGTTTCTCTTCAGATTTCATAGAAAGCTCTATCATCGCTTCTACCCATTCCTACATCTCAGGAAAGATACGGGTTGAGAAAACCTTCATGAGAGAAGAAGCCAAAGGCCCTCCCTCTACACGAAATCTTCTGAAGCACCACATCCAAGCAAGTGGAGGACTAGCTATACAGTTAGATGACCTAAGCCTCTCTAAGGGGAAACCTTCTTCTTTTTCTTTGTGTACGAATCACGAACTTGGGGCATGCCCGGGCCCTCAAGCTACATTAAATGGGCACGTGTAAAATGACAATTCTATTTTAATGCCATACACTTTTCTACTTCATTTCTCTTCTCCCTTTTATCTACTCTAAGCCTCGTCAACAATCCTTAAATGAACAAGTACATTTGAAATAAGGACGTCATCAGAAATAATGGCTTAATACGCAATAAAAAACACATAAAGATCAATCAAATTGGGCATGACTCGTGGATAAAAGTCCAAATGAAATCAGTGCAAGGGGCATCCCCCTTTAATGAAGGAATGAAAAATGATCATAAATGCTGCAAAGACAAAAACCCCACAAGAAACTCACTGAGGGGCAGCGCAAAAATTAGGGCAAGGTCCGCTAGGAGACCCACAAACAAAAGGGTAGCCTAGGCAAAAGTGAGGATCAAAAAGAAAATGTCCGCTAGGGAACACACCTCAAGTAACCTAGGCAAAAGTTAGGACAAAGCAGCATCCCGAGCTGAAAATCGAAAGGTGGCTCGAGAAGATCATTTAATCAATATGCAATCCCAAGTCATTGCTTAATTTTGAAGGAAATAATGAGCTATTGCAGAAAATGATTTCCTCACTTTGAACGTGCTTGTTCATCAGCCTAAACCACTAGCCTACCTCGGCCAGCCATTCTTCTAAAAACCATTTTTGCAAAATCCTTTCTAACAAAACTTCTGCAAAAAAATATATGTATATATCTTCTTCCTCTCTTTCCTCTTGACCTATATGGCATTAAGATAAATTTGAGAGATACACGGAGTATGCACAGTGAACACTCACAAGGAAAAGATGGAGGTGTCCTAGAACAGAGTCTAGGTACACCTGATCCAAGGGCTAACATATCATATCCAGTACAAGCGAGAGGGCTGAACTAAACAAACCTCAAGTTTAGGAAGCAACACTTGGAATGAATTCGACACGGCTAAAGGCTAACAATCCATGTCATTGATTAATGCGCATAGATTAATTTCTTGAAAGTAAAATCAATATGCATTTAAGCATTAGCATAGAGGCATCATTGCATAGCATGCATAGGGCACAAGTGTGCACAAAAGGGTATAAGTTCAAAAAAAAAAAAATTTGAAAAAAATCCAATCCATTCCTGCTTTGCATTTTCTTTTGCATTCTTTCATTCTTTGTGTGTGTCTATCCATTCCTTGTCGGAGGAATCAAGAGGCCAAAGCACTCGTAAAAAACGATCAATAACTAGACAGTGCCTTAAAGCCAAGATCATGTCAAAAAGCATAGCCCCAACAAGGGCATTCCATATAAGTGGTTTCATATAGCCACCAAGAAACAAAAGACATGTCAACAACAAGAAGGGATAAAACCGGACGAGGAAGAATAATCAATTCCACAAGCATGAAGAGGCCATCACGCCTTACTCCTCAATTGAATGAAGGATGATTCAAGAGAATGCCAAGACTAGGAATGGTTTCCTTACCAAAGCCAGAAGTGGCTTCCAAAATAATACTCGTCAATAAATATTAAGGAAATAACATCATCATAGGATGAGATCCCTCCACCAATGATGATAACAAAAGATAAAACAGAAAAAAGGCAAGCTTCATACATGTTAAAAAGTCGAAGCATTTAAAAAAAATAGCAGAAAAAGGCAAGCTTCAAATGTGAAAAAGTCGAAGCTAAACAAAGAAATGAAAAAAAACCTACAACAAGAAGGCGCCTGGAGAGGCATCACAATACTCACACGATAGGGGCAACACTAGAATCCTTGTCACGCATCAACTCCTTTGCCCACAATCACAAGGGCACCACCTACCAGCAATCCTCGTCTTCATCAGACGTCCTCCAAAAAAAAGAGGGGGAATCACATAATCACCATCAGCAGGCGGCTTGGAGAGGCCGGCACAATAATACTCACCATCAGCAGGCGGCCTGGAGAGGCTGGCATAATAATACTCACCATCAGCAGGCGGCCTGGAGAGACCGGCATAATAATACTCACAATATCAGCAGACGGCCTGTAGAGGCTACAAAAATACTATGGCCTGCAGAGGCTACGAAAATACTACGGCCTGCAGAGGCTACGAAAATACTACGGCCTGTAGAGGCTACGAAAATACTACGGCCTGCAGAGGCTACGAAAATACTACGGCCTGCAGAGGCTACGAAAATACTACGGCCTGCAGAGGCTACGAAAATACTACGACAACGAGGGTACCGCCGAGTTCCTCGAAGTCAAAATCGGGACCGCCGTCGAGCTCCCACCATAGGTCCGTTGAAGCCTTAAAAATCAGCACAACTTGATCGAGAGTTGCCGTCGAGCCTCTCAAATCAGTGAACAACAACGAGGGTACCGCCGAGTTCGTCGAAGTCAAAATCGGGATTGTCGTCGAGCTTCCATCAATAGGCCGGCTAAATCCCTAAATATCAGTCCAGCCTGGAGAGGCTGAGCTCATAATATACTCCCTCTTCAACAAGCAACAAATAAAGGAACACATTATCACAAGGGAAACAATGCAGAAGCACCAAAGAGACGAAGAGAAGACCCGGACGAAATGTCTACGTCTTTCCTTGCCTTTGGAAAAGCAACACATTACTATTCCAAAGGACAAGTAAAGAGGGGCAGCTGTAGACACCCAATTTCATCCAGGGGCATACAAACAAGGACATGGACCTCTGTTACGAAGGGAAAGAGCTCCCGAAACATGCCAACAAGAAGACAGGACTTTAGAGGGCCCAAAAGCACAAATTAAATATTTTTATTGGCCCGGAATGGGCCGTTCCAAAATCGGAACGGGTCATTCCAAGGTCCAGAACGGGCCGTTCCGAGGCTCCCAAAAGGCCAAAAACCCTAATTTGGAACGGGCTGTTCTGAAATTGGAACAGGCCGTTCCAAGATTAGAACAGGTCGTTCCAAACACCTCAAAAAAGGGCTAAAAGGTTAATTGGAATGGGGCTGGAACGGGCCGTTCCTAAAACGGAACGGGCCATTCCTAAACCGGAACAGGCCGTTCTGATTTTAGAACGGGTCGTTCCAGTATACGAATTTTACACGAAACGGCCATATCCAGAACGGCCGTTCCGATTTTGGAACGGGCCGTTCTGGACCCCTTTTCCGAAGTCTATAAATAGACAGTTGGGGCTCATTTCTCCAGACTCTAAATTTCGTCCAGACTCCCTAGAGCTCGAAATTTCTCTCTTTTTCTCTCTTTTTCTCTCTCTTATATTTCTTGAGATTTTGTGAGGCATTGTAGTGTGAAAGGTTGCCACAAAGCACCTAAAATCTCCATAGTTGAAGATCTAATAAAGCTTGTTACGAGGTATTATTCATCAATCCCTTGTTCTATTTTTCTCTTCTTTTATTTTAATTATTGCTATCATAAACGTAATTATGTAGATTTCTTAGGGTTCAACCGTGTAATTTAATTTTCATGTAAATAATCATCAATGAAGGGGATTAAATATTTTAATTATTAATTCTTATTATGTTATCTTCATCATAGTGTACCGATTTAGGGCGTTGTAGGGGTGCTTAATACCTTCCCTACACGTAACCGACCCCCGAACTCAATTCTGGTTATCAAGACCATTGTTGGACTTTTAAAAACCTTTTCTTTTTCCAATGTTTTGAGTAAAACATTGGTGGCGACTCCATGAACCTATTTTCAAAATCATGAATTAAGGATTAGTCTGGTGTCCGGGTATTCCTTAATTGATGAGACTTTTAAAAGGATGTCTAAACCATTAGTCGCGACATCGGAAATTTTCGGGTTGCGACAAGTACCTTGGGCTTGGAAAGGCCACTGGTCTTCAAGGTGTCCACTGGTCTTCAAGGTGGCCATAGCTCTAGAGATTGGGCCCTTGGCCCATGGTCCATCATCCCATTCTTCTTGGTTCCTTCAATGTATCACCTCTTGGATTCCTTGGCCTTGGCCATAGTCTATCAAGCTCCCACGTCATTTAGGCCGAATGACATCATGCGGTAGCAGAAGTTGGCGTGGTCGGTGATGAACGATGTGTGCACCTCGTCCGGTGGGTACATCATGATCTGATTGTACCTGGAATAAGCATCCAGAAAGCTAAGGAGGGCGTGGTCGGATGCTCCATCAACCAATCAGTCAATGCTTGGTAAGGGGTAGGCATCTTTAGGGAAAGCCTTGTTCAGGTCGGTGTAGTGGATGCACATATGCCACTTCCCTGAGTTCTTTTTAACAAGTACCACATTCGCTAGCCACATGGTGTATCGCACTTCTCGAATGAACCCTGCCTTTATTAGCTTTTGCATTTTAGCTATGATAGTTTCTCATTTCTCACCGCTAACCTTTCGTTTCCTCTAGGTCACTAGTTTTGCCTCTTTGCGGATTGCCAATCTGTGACAGATAAAGTTAGGGTCTATACTTGGCATGTCGGTGCTGGACCATGCAAAAAGGTCAAATTTTTTGGAGATTTCGGCTTCAAGTTTTTGCCGTAACTTCGTGCTCAAATGTTGGTTTATCTTGGTGCATTGGCTGGGGAGCTTTTTGATTTACAGGTCGGCAAGCTCGTCAATTGGACTTGGTCGGTTGTCATGGGATTCCGACCTCGGGTCCAGGTTAGTGATGTCCTCCTGAGTGGTATGAGCGATAGTAGGTGGGTCACGTCGGCGGTGCTCCTCTGATGGCGAAACCTTCAGGCTTTCGGCATAGCATTGTCGAGCCATTTTCTGGTTTGCCCTAACTGAGATGATCTTGTCGTCACTCCAAGTTGGTTCAACGTCGGCCTGCCGATGATAAAGTTATACGACGTGTTGGCTTCAACGATGAGGTATCTGACCATGATCCTCCTTGAGTCGGGAGGGGTCCCGAAGGTTGTTAGTAGGTCTATGTATCCTCGGGTGTGGACTCGTTCACCTACAAAACCAATTAAGGGCTCTATGTGAGGTTGGATCAGGGAATGAGGTACGTTGATTGACCAAGGAAGCTCAGCTGACGTACCTAGCGAAGGAGGCTCACCAATCTTGCCCAGCAGATCGTCCTTCACGATCGATCTCCGGTAAAAACATTTGGCACCCACCGTGGGGTGATTAAGATATCTCTTATCGGCCACGCTTATGGTTTTCACCCGAAGCCATAGTAGACGAGCAACAGACGAACAAGATCATGCAGCAAGAATGAAAGGAGAAGCGACATTGAGACGACTGATCGAGCAGGTCGATCAAATGCGGCAACAACACGTTACCAACCTGGAGAACATCTGCACCCAACACGAAGCCGACCTAGCGGTGCTACAAGCTGAGAATGAGCGCATCCGTGCCCAGCTTCCTCAACGCCCCCCTGATTAGCCCCCTTAACCAAGCAATCAAAACGAGGAAGAAGGGCACTCGGTTTCCCAGCCACCAACTGCACCCAGGGCAGTGACCCATAGGTCTACTGCACATTGGTTACACGTATCGACGTACAGGTCAAACCATGAAGTCAGCAATGCACCTGCCCAAGCTCTAGGGCATAGGGCGAGCATCTGCCATCATCCTTTTATTGACGGCATCATGGAGACGCCCCTTCCTTTTGGATGGAAGCCTCTCAACATCAACCGCTATGATGACACTACCGACCCAGATGAGCACATTGATCTGTATGTCACGTAGGTAAACCTATACACTAACGATGATGTTATCCTATGTAGGGTTTTTCCGACCTTGCTCAAGGGATCGGCACTCGCCTGGTATACTCAATTGCCAGCGAGATCAGTCGATAGCTTCGTCACTCTAGTGAGGCAATTCATAGCGCAGTACGTAACGAGTCAACCACATCACATCGCCCTACACGCCATGCTCATGGTGCTCAAGCCAGGACCTTTCGTTGACATCCTTTGTCGGCGACCTCCCCTGGACATGGATGAACTCCGTGCCCGAGCTGCGGGGTACAGTCTGATGGAAGAGCACACTGCTTTTCGTGACCAAGTTCGTGGGAAACCACAGGGAAAGCCAGACCATGGCCACAAAGATAAGGTAAAAGTCACCAACGATAGCCAATTCAAGAAGGCTAGGCTGAACAAAGGAGGGAGGTATGACTTCTACACCCCCTTGAACGCACCTCGAATACATATCCTGGAGGAGGCCAGAAATACCAACCTGATTACTCTGCCACCACCTGGGCACAGCCCTAGTAGTGCAGACAAATCCAAGCATTATCGATACCATAGAAACTATGGTCACACAAATGAGGAATGTCGCACACTCAGAGACTACATTGAGGAACTCATCCAAGGAGGGCACCTTAGACAATACGTCCAGCGGCAACAATCTCACAGAGGAGGCTACCATGGACGAGGACGAGGACGAGGTTGAGGTTCCAGCACTCACACAGATCAATCCTCCGGATCTCAGCAAAACACTGGCAGAGCAGTGCAGGCCGAGGTAAGTCATGATACAGGAACAACTCCTTTACGTAGAGTCATCAATACAATTACAGGTGGCTTCGCAGGGGGAGGCTCCAGTAGCTCAGCACGTAAAAGACACCTCGAACCGTAACACACCACCCATCACCTTGACGGATGACAACTACACGGGCATTTGCCCAAACCAAGACGACCCCATGGTCATCGCGGTGGTGGTAGCTAACTAGGAGGTCCACAAGACATTGATTGACCAAGGAAGCTCAACCGACGTACCTAGCGAAGGAGGCTCACCAATCTTGCCCAGCAAATCGTCCTTCACGACCGATCTCCGGTAAGAACAGAAGCCTTTTAAATAAGTTTCTAACAAAACTTGTTTCGGATAATTTGGATAAGTGAAATGATAGTTATATAATATTGATTTAGACATATTCAATCCGGAGCTAGGCCGGTGAGTTTTTGGGTAATTGTTCTTGGTTTTGGAAAAATATGAAAAATTCCTTAAAAGTTATGAAATTTTGTTGGCAGAGTCTCTCCTTAATTTAGAGCATTTTTATAAAATTCAAAGCAAAATAACATCAAGAAATATTCTAACAAAATTCAAAACAATAATAAATGACTCAAAAATGCATTACAAAGTTTCGATTTTGCACAATATTTTCTTTTTATTTTTCGAATGTAATGTTATGATATTTTAGTGATGTAATTAGTTAATTTAGTGGGTTGAGCCTTTAATTTCTGTGATTATGTCCATTTGTATAGTCTATAAATAAGTGTAACACATGTACACTTGATATCATGCACCACATTTATCATAAATTAAGTTTCTTCTCTTAGAAGTCTCTCGAAACTCTCTCTCCCTCTCTCTCTCAAATTTTCTCTCTTACTTACACAAATTGGATTATTGCAACATGATTATGATACGTGGTTAGTTCATTAATCAATTCTAGATTTCAAGAACTACGATAAAATTTGAGTTCCTGATCTTTTTACCAAATGAATTGTTTATTTTAGGTTTAATTTTCGTTCTTCATAATTGTGAATTTCATTTTGGATCTAGAACAAAGATTGAATATTAATTTTAGATCTAAATTTTAGATTTAGATTTAGACCTATAATAACCTAAATCACCTTATTCAATTGTTCATCGTTATTTAATTTTATTAAAATTTTGAGATCACGATTACATTTCATGTTTTGATGGAATTCATAGATTTATATCTAGATCTATGTTTTTGATTAAGTTCGTGTTGAATTAGATTGATTGAGAATTCTGATTTATTGTTGAACTATAAAATTTTACCGTACATATTGAAACTTTGAATCGATACTTCTTTGATTGAATTTCTGATTCTTAATTCTCTATTTTGTTGATTAAATATTGTGTCGAAATATTAAATCCCCTTGCTAATTTTATATGATAAAATACAAATTAAATATGCTTGTTTCGTCGTGAAAAATGACCTAGGTTATTTCCTATATTGTAAATTTAAGGGAAATCTAATTTACTTTTGATAGTGACTCGGTATCGTTGTCACACCTCCTTAATTATTCACCTATTCATACCCGGGAATGGTGACGGGTCCATACACCCTCTTTGACTTTGACTTCTTTAACAAATTGGCCAATTGGCTAAACTATTGGATGATGGCTCGACTAGAATGACAATTTTTCCTTTTTACCAACTAATTACTTCATAATCAATCACTATTACTTCTTCACTTCCATTGACTTCATGAATGCTTCTAGAAATGGAGTCCATGAATCGAGATGAGGAAGAAGACAAGTCACTATACAAAGTATTCAATTATGATGACCTTTTCAATAGAATCTTCGATTGAGGAACAATCGAACACTTCAACCATATTAGTTGTTTCCCTCGACACCCACCTAAGGAGAAGAAAACACACCTATCTAAATCAACAACACACTCGACTTAGAGTATCTAATTGGAATTGCAACACAGTTGGTCTTGGGAGAAGAAATCATAGTGGTGGTGTGGACTCTACTATACTATCCCATCTATAATATCCTAGTTGAGGAAGGTTGAATGACACAACACTTTGAATTCTTTAGATAGGGTGTGATGTGATCTAATGGTTTGCTAGACATGACTCTTTGCTTCCCAAGCACTGTCGAAATTGCATAAACAAAACCTTGTTCATCTTTTTGCTAAATTCTCCAAGGGTTAAAGGCATGTATATGGCATAGACCTTTAGGTTACTAAAACTGACATTGTTTATTCGACACCCTCGAATGTTGATACACCTATGAAGACTTGAGAATTTTTGTTTGACACCCTCAAATGTTGATACACTCATTGACATTTGGGGATACTCACTTGGCATCCTTGGACATTGAGACGACCTTGAAAGCCACTAATGTCTAGGATACTCGCTCGACTCCCTCGGATGCCAATACACCCTTAAGGACTCAAGGATACTTGTTCGGCATCCTTGGATGCCTATACATGCCCTCATAGACTTAAGTGTACTTGTTTGACATTTTTGGATGTTGATGCGCCTTGAAGGCTTGAGTATACCTGTTCGACATCCTTGGACATTGATTTCTTGTGTTGTCAAATAAGATGAATGAATGTCATTATTTGTAAAGGTAATTAAGATGATTTAGCCTAATTACAGTAAAGTGTGAATTACAAACGTATTACCTAATTAGTAACTCTAGACTACGACCCATTGGAACCTTAACCTAACATGGTTAGAATAAATAGTATCATATATATAAATAAAGTTATTATTCACAATATATTCATATTTATTATACCTAGTGAGTTACTTACTTGAGTATCGGAGTGACTTTTACTAGTACATCTCCCTTGACATAGTAAGGCAATTGGTTCGAAAAATGAAGTGTAGAGAAGATATTAAAGAGAAAGACTAGAAGGTACCTTGAGACAAACACAAGGCCGGTCCAACATATTTTGAGGCCTAAAAAGAGTTTTAAAGTTGGGTCTTTTTAAAGATAAGAGAGTGCCAATAAATTATAATACTAGAATTGAACCACAGTCCTTACAATCACTACAAGAATGTTGCGGTTTAGAGTCAGCCAAAAGCCGACTCTAAATCATAAAAACTGACGTAATATTGTCAACTATTCGTCAATTTTTGGCTGACACTAAATAAGTCGACACAATTTTTTTTGTGTTGGCTAAGTCGTCACTAACTAATTTATTTATTTTAATTTTTTATTGTCGGTTAAGTCGACACTACGCGACACAAAATTTATTTTATTTTGTTCTTTATCTTCTTTTTCCAGCTTATCATTTATTTGTTCATATTTTTAACATTCATTCGTATTTTTAACATTCCTGGGACTCAATCTGTGAACCTTGAGGTCTTCTTAAGTAAACTTGATAACCAAGTGCACCAGAACACATTATGTGTATATAATATTAAAAAAGTTTTATCTCTCTCAAAGCACATATACTGTCAAAAAATTTGACACTATTTTAAGATGTAGCGTTAGCTTTTTTGACACTAAATTTAAATTTAGTGTCGAAAAAGTCGACGTTATTCTTTAAATATAACGTCGGCTTTTCTGACACTAATTTAATTTAAATTTAAATTAAACTAGTGTCGAAAAAGCCGACGCTATATTTAAAGAATAACGTTGACTTTTTCGATGCTAAACTTAAAATAAATATTTTAAGTTTAGTGTCAGAAAAGTTGACGCTATATTTAAATAATAACGTCTACTTTTCCGACACTAAACTTAATTTAAATTTAATGTCAAAAAAGTCGACACTACATCTTAAATATGCAATGGATTTCAGTCATTTCTTAATGCTCATGTTCGGTATCCTTTTGAGTTTGTTCTTCAGGTTGAATCATGTAAGTACATAATATCACTACAACAAAATTTATTTTTAATGACAATTATTTAATGGCAATAATTTAATTGCCACCATATGTAAAAATATTAATGGCTAATATATAATAGCCACTAAAAATATATTTATATTACACTAAAGTTTACTATTAGCGACAATTATTTAGAAAAAACTTAAGTCTCACATTGATTAGAGATAAGATAATTAAATAGTATATAAGTGAGTAATAACTATCACCTTACAGGTTCATTTTATAGGGTTGACTCCTAATTCACTATTCTAAATTGGTATCAAATCACTCATTGTTACCAACTTCAATAGTGCTATAAAACAATTAGAGACCAACTTTGACCTTATAAATCTCACATGTCTTAAAAGACAACATAATTAAAAAATAAATTAAAAAATATATAAATAAAAGACAACTCTCATCTTACAAATCTCATATCGAGTAGAGATAAAAAAGTATATAAGTTATGAATTTAGAAAATGAAATTATAGGAATAAATTATTTAAAGTAAATGAGACAATTGAAAAAAATAACTTTTAATAGCCTTTAAAATGGCTACTAGAATTGCCACTAAAAAAAAATAAGTTTTTCCGAAAATTTAGTAGATCTTTACCGGCATTTTATATAAATGTCGGTAATAGTATTAGCGACACTGGATACACCAACCATTAATTAAATGCTGGTAAAAAAATTATGGCCATTTATATGGCCGCTAAATAATAAGTTAATTGCCACAAAAAACTAGTTTTGGTGTAGTGTATGCAAGATTCTATATTTATATAGATTTTGTCTTTCGAAATCTCTCCATGTGAAATTATGAACAACTCAGATGCTTTTCTTAACCAACAATGAGAATATAACTTTTCTTAATATACCAGTCAATAATCTTTGTATGTTGCACTGTGTTACATCTATATTGTTAGTTGTTTTTAGTATATATCATTATAATTTATCAAAAATTAATCTATAGAAAATTGGCTTCCTTAAACCTGCACAAATATTCATAAAATAAACATAAACATTTACACTTTTCTGCATTTTAAAGTTATATAATTTGATCACGGTTACCGCCATTGAGTGATAAGTTTAAGCAACCTTACACGGCAAGTTTTGGCCCTTTTACCATTAGGAATAGGAAGTAGGAACAATGTAAATTTGTTTTTAGTTGGATAATATTATAATAATATAATATATTTATTTTAATTTTTTTTATAAATGTGAGTCATTTTAATCGACAATGTAATAAATAAATAAAATATTTTAAAATTTAATTTGTATCATTATTTACTCGAGTTGATAATATTATATTTATAATAAAATATATAATTTATATTTATTATAAAATATATTAAATTTTTTATAAAAAATAAATAAATATAATTATATTAGACTTGATTGACCATATCTAATTTAATTTATTTATGATCAGATTAGAATGAATTTTAAAAAAATACATAAATTCAATCTAATTTAATATGTTAAATTTTGATTAAATTGAGTAACAAATTTATTTAAATTTCATAACCTTCATGTACCCCTATGTATATCTGTTTATACTTAGATACTTGTTGACTGAAGCATAAAAAAGGATACTTGTTGACTACTACCACAGACAACTTTTCTTTATTTGCTTCTTAGCTTAATAGTAGTATTGTCTTAAAGTTCTTTACATTCGTTTAATTATCATCATTCTTTACATTCAGTTAATTATAATGTGTTTATTTTTTCATAAAACTAGAGGTTGCATGGTCTTGCATCTCGATCAAGAAACTATAGTCTGATCAAGGCATGGTCTTGCATCTAACTAGAAAGACAAACGTCTAGGTATTATTAAACGAAATAACTCAAGATTGGAAATTCTATCATATTATTGATCCTTATTATTCTTACTTGCATCCAGTTAGACGCATTATAAAATCTAGCATTTTTCCTAATCTATAGATTTTAGAAATTTTAGATTATATAGAGTATATGGATGAAAATTTTAGAAATTAGTATTCTAGTTTGGCAATGCACATACATATTTATTATATATAATATAGCTAAAAATTATAATAAATTATATATATAAAGTATTATGTTTAAATATATATAAATATTTTTAAATGTATATATTATATTTTGGATTTATGGTAAACAGTTTGTAGTTTATTTTTTTATTTATTGATGATATATTTTAAAATATTAATATTTCATTAATAAATAATTATGGTAAATAAAAATTAAATTAGATAAGAAATTAAAAAGGTTTTTATAAATTCTCTTGTTGAAGAAAAACATCTAAAAACACTAGTGAAAGATAGAGATTGGTGTTTAATATATAGAGGTTAATTCAAGAAATATGAAATTCTTAAAATTTAAATTACTTTAATTTTAATTTCTATTATTTTTTTAATATATTTTTTAGATAAGTCAATTCAATTTTTTTTTAATTTTAAACTCTTGGTTTGGATATAATAATTTGATTTTCACCATGATTAAAATTGATTATATATATATATATATATATATATATATTCATATTTAAGATGAAATTTTATAAAAATAAATATTAGTAAATTTTTTTAATATTTAATAATTTTAAAAATTAATATCAGATAATATTTAATAATTACAAAATATTTTTGAATATTTAATAATTAAGAAAAAAATTGGGAAAGAAAAAAAAAAGAGAAAGAAAGAGAGCAAATGGAAAGTGAAAATAGAGTATGAGAAATGAAAGAGAGAGAATCAAAAGGAAATAGAAGAGATATCAAAGAGATAAAATATATATAAGTGAGATAAGAAAGAAAAAATATGAAAAATTTCAAATTTTTACTTTTTTGAAAGAATTTGAAATTTTACTATTTTTAAGAAATTTCACAAATGTTTCACTACAAGAAAACTTGTCTTTAGAGACCAAATTTTTAGTCTCCAAATTAATAAAATCAGTTACTAAACACATAAGTGACTGAATTAGATACCAATTGTAGAAAGTAGCTAAATCACTGGTTGCTAATTTTAGCTACCAATCTAAAGTCTGATTTAAAAACTAATTTAATGACCAATTTTTTATGACCGATTTTGCAACTAATTTTATAATGACCAACTTAGTTACTTATTTTACAATGACCAATTTATTGACCAATTTTTAATAACCATTTCATTGACCAATTTTATAGTAACTGTTTTAATTACCAATATTACAGTAACCAATTTAGATACCAATTTTGATAACAACTAATTTAGTAACCTATTTTATAATGACTAACTTCGCAACTAATTTTGTAATAATCAACTTAGTGACTGTTATAATAACCAATTCTAAAGTAACCATTTTAGTGACCAAATTTTAAAATAATTGAATTAGTGACCCATTTTTCAATGACTCACCCATACCAAAATTCAATTATTTTTCTACTAAAACATAATAATTATTTTATAATATTAATTATTTATTTACTTCACATATTTATTCCATCTTAAACTATTATGCAAAAAGTCAACATTCGCTATATAATAACATGAAAATTAAGTAATTAAATTTTCTAATTTTTTAAAATTACACATAATATCCTCCAAACATACAATCTTCACTCTTTGTATTTATAATACTCAAACAATCACTTTCTATAAAATTTCATTTGATAATACTTAGTTTTAATATAGCAACAAATTGTCTTTAACACTTCCGGTGCACATCAATCAACCGGGTGCCTTTCTTTCTCCCAAAGATGAGAACAATTTATGAAAAACACAAAAGTTTAGAACACTTTCAACAACAAAGTGCATGAAGTTCATAAAACTGTCTCAAGAAAAAAAAAACACCCGTGAAAAAATGAGTGAATCAAAAACTTAACATATATCATAAAAGTAACATGTCCTTCATCTTGTGCCTGGAACTCTTCTTCTTGTACATGAAGTTCATAAAACTGTCAACAACCTTCCCTACAATTCAAAGTAATCAATGTAGGTAAACTGCACAAACCAAATAAATCACAACATACATTCACGAGTAAGTAACAAACATGATCACATAACACAAACATTGCATATTCACTAAGATCTTTCAATCCATTAAGACGACCACATTCCATGCTAAATGAAATGACCATCTTTAAACCACAAAATAAATGAATCAACGACACAATGTATAATTTCAAACCCCATGTATACGCACTTTCTTGGAATAGTAATCGATCTTAGGAGCACTTTGCGGCGCAGAAGAAAAACATCTGACGCCGGGATGTTGATTCGACGCTGCCTTTTTTAGTAAAACATCTCTCAGTAACTTTCTAGAAGACCATGCGGCCATGAGTTCAAAGAATTCATGATGGTTACCTACCAATAGCACAAATGCTGGAAAATTAAAAAGTGGTGATAACATAGGCACTACATTTCTTATAGGAATGGACTTTTATGCCTTAATAACTGGGGTGGGCTAAAGGTAATATATGAATAAAATAATATTCTAATTTTTAATCTCATTTCTCTCCTCCTTTCAATGTAAATCAAAATACTATTTCTTTTCAATTTCACATCTACTTCTCTCAAACTAAACAACCCAAAAATCCAATTTGGGCTTCCACTATTCACTGATCAAATAAATAAGTATAAATTGGATACTACAGTCGATTCCAATAAAGACTACAAACATGAATACTATTGGAGCATCTAGCTGTATGCTCCACGTCAACATCTCCCACAGTTTAGATGGATTATGCCAAGAGTCAAACTTAATCTCGTTCATATATCAAACATAAATCACTTGCGATAAATTGTGTACTAAGGATAAAATGTTAACTAAAAGTAATGTGTCGTATAACTCGAATATAATGAATGAGTTAGAATCATTACATTTGAATAGCTTAAGCAAGGACTTATACCAACGGATTGAAAATCCAAGTTTGATCAATCTCATAATCAAACCAGCTCGAATTGGAAGGATAAAAAGAGAGAATTCTACTTAAGGTCAAATAGCAGCATGAACCACAAAATTTCACAAAATTACATACATTTAATAGTAGGCGGTAATAAAATAGTTAAGGCTAACTTCAAACCCCAGACAATGGATTTTTTTTATTTTATAAATATCTAAATCCTTCTTATATCACATTAGATCGCACCTCAAAGGCATGCCGCTCTTGTTGCAGATGAAAAGTGAAGCCACCTTCCTAAGGACTTTGACCCAGTATCATGTTCTCCTGAAACCTGTAGACAACATATATGATTTCTCAAATAAACTCATTGCACAGAAGATGATGATCCAAAATTCACACCTTGGTTCCAAGTAAGAATATGTTGGAAAGACGAGGACTGAACAATGGCTGAACCAATCAATAATGTACAGTGGGTTCAATCAATATTCTCCGAATTGGCACTCCACTACCTTCTCTCCCATGTGCCATTTGCTTGTGAGGAAGCTTTAGGAAATAGGAAATGTATGAGATAAAGAAAATGGCATCTAGGCATACCCATTACAAGGTAAAAGTTTGTCTAATACAAAAACATATTAAATAAAGCTATGATAATATTCAGACACAAGGTAAAACCCCATGACAAGTCATAATAGAGACACAGACACAGAACACATGATGAGTTATATATTATTTGATTTTGCTCCAAAACCAAGGTAAAAGAATGTTTGCTGTGTTATCAAATGTTATAACTTACAAGTTGTATGTGCCCAGATATACCCTCTGTTCACCTAAGTTTATCCATAAATAAGTTAACTAAATTTCTATACCTATAAAAGTAAACTTGTACGAATCTACAAGTATAGACTCGAGAGTTCAACAAAAATGATTCATAATGGTCTAATTTCAACGATAAATTATGTAAATAAATCCAATTTATAGGCATGAACTCACCTTTTAATTTGGAAAAACATCCATTTAATTCAAAAGTCTGTATTCTGTATAACAAATAAACATATGCATTAACTATCCAAACACAAAGCAAAGTCGACACAAAATTTGACCTTCTTTAGATAGAACTCAACATTTACTTTTTGTATCAAAGCATCAAACTGTCAGCAACTCCTGAAATACAGGGAGAAGAAGTCACATAAAATTTAAAAATAGTTAATACTGATAAATAAGGGAATATAGAAAAAACCAGAAAAGGAAATAACAATACCTAAACTGATTTCATACAACTCAATCCAATTGGAACAAAAGCCAAGAGAACCCCATAAAAACCATAAACAGGGAAAATTGTGAGAAAATATCACAGGGTACAAATAATAAAATTAGGTCCACACTCTTTGAACTGTGGCCAACATAATAACATTTACTTAGTAAGACATCAGAATGAACAAGCAAAGTGTGGAGGTGTTAAAGAACACTCTATTCATATTACGTAAGCAAAGAATTTAAACTAAACGAAACTAAACAGAACATTGCCATTACTTTATATTTCAACAAACCAAAATATAAATTACCTCATCATTGACACACAATAACTATTAAGAAATATAAATCAATATTAAATACCTATATAAGTATAAATAATGTGGCAAACTTCAATCAAATTATGTCGGCATCACTACACCAAGCAACAATGACTTAACACATATTTTTCAACCAAAATACATGAATGTATATGCACCTTTTCCCAAAGCTTAGATAGCAAAAGCGTAAACCCTAAACAATCACTACTTACCTGGTGCGAAGGGGATGGCGAGAATCACTGTAGTGGGAACGACGGATGGAGAGATGAGAGCTGGTGCGATGGAGGACGGAGACGAAGCTCCAAAGCTAGCACCCACGACAACGAGAACGAAAAGGGGTGGGACAAGAGTTGGTGCGAGAATGAGATAGTGAGAGCGCGCATGTGGAACTGAAATGAGATGTATATTTTTTTTTTGTACACACTCGAAACGTTCATACCAATCATCGTTCGACTATTAGAAAAGTAATATTTTTTAATAAATTTATTATAAAATAATTATTTAATTTAATATTTTTTAATTTAAATTATTATTTTAATTATTCGGAACGTATTTCAGAATTTCATTCGGAGGTTTTATCATTTTCCATTTTTTTCTATTAATAACAAAGATGATAAAAATAAAATCTCAATTAAAATTGCTAGAATATAATCATTTTGTGGGGTTAAAATAATTGTCAGAAATATATCATTTTCTGGCAGTTTCTCTAAACTCCCAAAAAATAATCACTATTAAACACTTATTTTTTTTAGTACTAGTAATATTTAAATTAGAAACTAGAAAACTTAGTTTCTAATTTTAGTGCATCTTAAGACTAAAATATTGGTTTCTAAAGTATTTTAATAGTGACCAAAAATTTTGTCTCAGATTATATTTTAATTAGAAACTAAAAAAGTTGTATCTAATTAAATAAATAATATTTTTTAAACTATTAGCTACTAAAAGTTTGGTCTCTAATTACATTAAAAATATTAATGATAATAGAAATTAAATTAGAGACCAACTATAATTAATCTTTAAAATAGTATTTAAATAAGTTGTTAAAGTGATTATATAAATTTAGTTTCTAAATCAGTCTCTATGTAATGAATTTCTTGTAGTATTTTAATTTCAAACTTTTTTTAAAAAAAATTATCCAAATAAGATATTTTACCTCAAGACATTGAATATTCTTCAAAATAACTCTATTTAAATTCTTCAAATCCAAACATATTCTAAAAATACTTCTTCTGTTATCTATTATAATAGAAGAAAAAAATTCTCGTAAATATATAAGCATACTTTAACTATTTTTTGTCTTATTTAATAGTACTTTTCTTAAAATATCTTTCATTTAATACATGACTTTTCAGATACATTACTTCTTTTAATATTTATAACAAAGAAAAAGAATATTATACAATTAATAAAATTTGATGCAGAGCTAATTTCTTTAATATGGATAAAATTATTATTTATTTACTTAGAATAGAAGATAAGGAGCGTAACTTATATACACAATTGATCTATTTTGTGTAAAGTTGTCAAAATGGATCACAACTGGTGAACCAATCCAACCCATCCTGCATGTTCAAGTTAAGTTAGACTAAAAAATATTATAAATTTTAGTATTATTAAAAATTTAGTCCGAGCCACTAAGAACTCACATGCTACACCACACGCACCGCCACCACTACAGATCCTTCCGCATGCATGTTCCACACGCACCACCATTGTGTGACCGCCACCGCCCAGCACCACTGTTCTACGTACAACCCCTCCTGCACCGTGCATGGCCCCTCCTACCGTCAATGGAAGCTTGGCTGGACTAGAGTTCTGAACTGAACATTATTATAAAAAATGGTTTTTTGTTAATTTCTTTTATAAAATTAAGAGAGTCTACATGTTTAACTCACTAATGTAAGTGGATCAAATTGGGTCCATTTCTTTTTAGGCTCACTAAAAGATGAGCTGAGTTAAATTGACTTATCTACTGACTAACTTGTGATTAGCCGAGTTAATAAGCTGAATGATCTGTTTTGATAGTCTTAATTAGTTAATTTCATGGAGTAAAGAGAACTAATAATGATAAAAAAAAGATAACAGAAAAATAATAAATTAAGTATATTACGAGAAAAGAAAAATTAGAAGAAAATAGAATATGAAAGATGAAAGATAATGCAAATGTAAAAATACAAGTCTAAAATTTAATGACCAACACAAAGTTTGAGCAGAGAAAGTGTACTAACCTATTTAATATTGTGGTTACCTGCTGGCGTTGAGGTTATGATTGATAGAGAGGAAAAATTTTAAGAAAAATAGAATAGAGAGATAAAGAGAATAACGAAATAGGTGAGTTAAAATAGGTAAAAAAAAGTTAATTGTTTGATTAAGGAAAAATATTTTGAAAAATAATAATATATATGTTTAGTAAGATGAAAAGAAATAAGTGAAAAATAAAATATATAAAAAAAGAGAAGAGAGAAATAAATAAATTAATAAATATTTTTAAAAATAATTTTTATTAATTAATTTTTTATTTTAATCATTTAAATAAAAAATATATATATAACTCTTTGAATGAAACAATTTCTATTTTAATAATCGAATATATTATTTACGCATTCGAATACATAAAATGACAATCAAATAAAATAATGATTATTCGAATACACATCAATATAAAATTTTTAACAAAAAGATATTAGTATAAAAGTTTGAACGTTTAATGTATTCGAATTTTAAAGAGACAGGAACTTTAAAGTAAAACTTAATCGATTAAAACTAATGTATTCAAATAAATAAAAACTTTCTTATAATTTCAGAACAGAAAAACTAATTTATTCAAATGAGGGTAATAATTAATCAAATACAAAATGGAATTTGAGCATACTCTTCTTATTTCCACACTGATTAGGAAAAAATAAAAAATAAAAAGGTGTGACGTTGACACATTTCTTTTATACGAAACGAATGGTAATTTTTATTTCTCAGCTATTTCATTGCTTTTTTCCCCCCTTATTTTACTCTTATTTCGACAATACCAATCGAAGCAATAGTGAATGATTCCAAGTGGGAAGTGGCTTCATTATGCTCTTTCAATTTGCTTTCCACAAAGACATGAAATGAATCAGATCTTCTCTTGCCTCTCTCTTGTTACCTGCAAAAAGTTCTTCATTAAATTTTTTAATGTAAATTCTGGTTATAGATCAGGTGATTATTCGGGGAGGAAAATTTATGAAATTCCCCTTAGAAATAAATTTTTCGGATGACGCATTTCATAAATAAATGAATTAATCAAGCGATAAACAAATCAAAAGCCGTTAATTTAAGTGATTTGTTATTTAAATTTTTTAATTAAGGATTGATGCTTGATTTTTATTCTAGATATGAATTGGCAATTGAAAGTATCACTTTATCTTTATAAGAGTCAATGTGATAAAAAAATAATTATAATTTAAAAGAAAACATTACAAACAATTTGAACAAACCACAATGTATCAACGAATAAGAAAAAAAATAAATGTATAAAAGAAATACAATACACAATATCAATAATTGAGCCAAAAAATGGTCACCTCCCACTTTTTAACATTGCTTGCTCAAATGAGCATCTCAACTTCTGATCATAGTGATGTGCACATGGTAATGATGTGCATGCCAAATGCTGATTGTGGTTGGAATACTCATTTGAGCAAGAAACATTACAAAGGGGACTTCACATTTCTAGTTCTGAATCCCTCACACACAAACACATAGTTATGACCAAACCAAAGAGGCTTGAAGTTAGGTAACTACAATGCAAGAAGGGTCACAAATAACTTGCTATTTATTCAAAAATGGGAGTGTCTAATGGAATGGCAGTTAAAGATTTCAAAGTAGAAAGGACTTATAGTTGTGGGTACTCATAGAATGGCAGTTACAGATTGTTCGTTCAACCCCAACAACTAAAATCGATGCCAATCAATCATCAACCTATGTGTATGAAATTATTGGTAAAATCAAGTTGCTCATTGTTCTTTTATTTGGGCTCAGTATTAGGTGTTAAATTCTATTCTATTAAACGTTCCCAATTAAAATAATGGATAATTTTCTTTTAACATCGTAATCATTGTCTGATAATAATTACCAATAGTGTGATAAAAAATCTTATTTTTAAGTATGGGGTTAGTTATAAGTTCGATCTCTTAATTCATGTATATTAAAAACATAAGAAAAAACAATTCTTTAAATAAATAATAGTCTCAGAAGAATCGACTAAGTAATATCTTGTTTTTAAAAAATTTTATAATAAAGAAAATCGCATTTATAAAATTTCCTTTTAAAAGAAACTTGGAGGAACATTCTCAAATAGGTAAGAAAATTTGATGCATAGCACATGCTTTCATGATCTCTTAAGTACGATCCCTAGATCCCTTACTGTAGGCACATGACTTCTCAACTATATATGTATGACATGTACAAGTTAGCTTTTGTGTCGTGCTCAATCTACCCACTTGGTTTCTGTATGACACCTTCTATAAGTGGGGATGTCAAAAAAAAAAATTATCCGTAGCTATTTATGGATAAAATTTACATTGGATAAAAAATAGATATTGTAAATGAATATTCATAGGTAGTGGATACTGTATTTGCATATTAACGAGAAGGGTACGAAAATTATAGTATTTGTATTTGTTAATATTCAATTTATTTGAATTTGTATGAATTTGATTTTATTTAGACTTTATTTGAACTCATAATAGTTAAGTATTGTATTTTATTATCTTTTATTTTAATTTATGTAATTGAAATATTTTATTTTCTTGGATTTTGGTCTAGTCCCTCAATCTCTTTGTTTTTCTTTCTTCTTTTTAATATATTTGGGGTGTTGCAAATGAATGGTAGGCTTTGAAGTGTCAACATTGTTGAGATGTTTTGGTCCTATAGTGATATTTTTCATGCTTAGTTTTATAAATGAGGGGCGTTATAATTACACTGTTGTAACTTTTACTAAGTATTACACTATTCAATAACTTTATATTAAATGTGAATTTTGTAAATCCAACTGTTAGATTGAAAGTTCATATCAGGCCTAAAGCCCAAATAAGCATGTTTTAGTAGTCCGGAACGGGATGTTCCAAAACCAGAACGGTCGTTCTCAAGTTGGAACAGGCCGTTCCTGAATTGAAACGGGTTGTTCCCAAACTGGAACGAGCCGTTCCAAGTTACAAAAAAGGCCTAAAACCCTAGTTTGGAACGGGTCATTCCAGCATAGGCAGTTATGTGTTAAACTCAACTCTGGAACGGGGCGTTCTAGTTTCAGAACGGGTCGTTCCAAGATACGAAATTAACACATAACGTAAAGATCCAGAACGGGCTGTTATGAATCTGGAACGGGCTGTTTTGAATCTGGAACGGGCTATTTTGGCAACTTTTTGATGTCTATAAATAATAGACTCGGGCACAGTTCTCAGGGCCACAAAATCTCGTCCAAGACTCCTTAGAGCTCGAAATTTCTCTCTCTCTCCCTCCTATTGTATTTCTTGAGTTTCGTGAGGTATATTGTAGTGTAAAAGGTAGCCAAAAAGCGCCTAAAAGTCTTCATAGTTGAAGATCTAATAAAGTTTGCTACGAGGTATTGCTCATCAATCTCTTGCTCCATCTTTCACTTCTTTTATTTTAAATATTGTTATAATAAAAGCAAATATCTAGACATTTTAGGGTCAATCGCTTAATTTAAATTTAAGCATTTAAATAACCATTCATAAAGGGGATTAAGTATCTATATTGTTATTTTTACTATGTTAACTTCATCATAAGGGTACTGATTAAGGGCGTTGTAGGGGTGTTTAATACCTTCCCTACACATAACCAACCCCCGAATCTAATTCTGGTTATCAAGGCCTTTATTGGATCTTTAAAAAAAAATTATTTTTCCAGTGTTTTGAGTTAAACATTAGTGGCGACTCCATGAACCTATTTTTCAAAACCATTAATTAAGGATTAGACTAGTGTCCGGGCATTCCTTAATTGATGAGATTTTTAAAAAGATGTCTAAACCATAAGTCGCAAGATTAGAAATTTTTGGGTTGCCACATAGACAGATAGCCCCTGAAGTGGAAAGTTTTGTAAGACGACTGCTCTAGATTCTTAGTTTAGTTTATACAGTATGGGGACAAGGTCGAGTCATACTGTTGTGTGAAGTGACCAATATCATTGAAATATGTGACAACTTTTTTTGTTGAGTCTGTGTACACCCTTATATAAAGAGATATGCATAATTATATACACAAATGATATAAATAGTATAATATACACAATAATGTAAAGAAATGTATATAGTTATATGTATATGGAATATACAAATGTGATGATTTGCATATTGGGTTGTTGATATGCAATGTAATTGATTTACATATCAGTCTGATAATATGCAAGGTATTGATTTGCATCTTATTATAAGTTATATGTGATGTGATTCCTCTTGGAAGCACATGAACTCTTCAAGCCTTCACGGAATTCCTTGGAGATGCTTCAAGGAATGGAGACTCCACAAGGCTCAAGGTGACCTAAGCTAGCGTGTAGCCAAGTTCAAAGAAGAATAAGATCCTAACTCTACAAGGAGAAGCACTCAAGGAGGGTAGAGAAAGGAAGCAAGTGACTTCGGAGAAGAAGAATTCTATGTGAGAAATACTCATTCAATATAATCCAAAGTGAATACAAGGCTCGGCCATAAGGAATATATAGGGTAAAATTAGGTTAAATGGTTCCTTGGGTTAGCCTAAGGTTAAGTAAAACCATGGTATGGTTACTTAACCTTAGGCGCCTAAAATTTGAATTCAAAATTCAAATTTTAGGAGCCAAACCTGGAACCTCCATGTGCTCCATCATTTGGCATGTAATTTGGCTTCTCATTTGAATTGCATTTAAGTCACACCATGTGCATGTGTGCACATGGCCGAAATGCCTCTCAAATGCCAAGTTAGTTACATGCTAATGATAATGCACATGCAACCTTAATTAACCCTAAATTCTAATGACCTCTAAATGTAATTCCTAAGCTACAAGGCCGGAAATACAAGGCCCAAAGAAAATACAAGGCACTAAGGCCCAATCCTACACTATCCCTAATCTAATGGGCTTGAGACAAAGCCCAACAAAACAAAGTGGCGGGCCTTCCTTGGACTTGGGCCCACTCTTCATGCATCATCCTTGCCATAGCCCTAGTAGTTGGGCCTTTAGCCCATGGGCCTCCTCCATCAGTATGGATGTTGATATATATATATATATATATATATATATATATATATATATATATATATATATATATATATATGTTATATACATGCTTAGTGGTACTCATGTTTAATTTGAATGATGTTGATATAGTTGGCTTTTACTTACTATGTTATCTTGTTGATTCTTTTAGTTTTTGGATAGTTGTTTAGTAATTATTGTATATACATATTTAGGATAATCGTAACCTCAGGAGGGGCCTTTTGATTATATAAATGTTTTTATACCTGTGAGCAGGTTTTAATTTTTAAGTTTTCCTATACTAATTATATATATACAATTGTTGAATGAATATCCAAGAACTAATGCATGTGATCCTAATGCAGCTGGTTGTTGTCGCCACCGGCCCGAAACGGGCTTTCGGCATTCGCGAAGGATGGTTGGACTCTTTTATTTGTTTAAAAATATGGATTGCTAGAATGACTTATTCTCAAACTGAGACCTTGTCAAACGAGCAATTTTATTAAAAGGCTCACCAATCCATGTTAATCCCAAGCGGGACCCTCCATGGATTAGCGGTTTTCATAAAAAGGAAGGGTTCATGGAGTCGCCACCAATGTTTTACTCAAAACATTGGAAAAAGAAGTTTAAGGCAATCGATTCAAAAATCGACTTCGGCCATGACAACCAGAGTCGGGTAAGGGAGTCGGTTACGCGTGGGGAAGGTGTTAGCACCCCACAGCGCCCCTTTCGGGTTCCCTATGACAGATTATTTCTAAAAATAATAGTGCGAAATTACTAAATTACCCCTATTTATTCTAAACAATTATAACTTAACTATCTACATGATGACAGTTAAATATACACAGAAAGCAGTAAAAGGAAGGTCTTAAGAAGAAACCTTTGAAGCGTGCTTTTATATTCAAGTAAAACTGGGAAGCTTTTTGGCGTTCCCTCGCTCTACAAGCCCGCTCGCTCCCTCCTAGAAAATTTTAACTATGGAAATCCGGAGGATTTCCCTTCGACTCAGTTCGAGACTCAAGCAAAAAGCTCAGAACTCGAGAACTTTATCGGATCAACTCTCCGAGTGATTTCTAGGCAGAGCACTGCTAAAAAAAAACCCAGAATACTCAAGAAGAGGGTTAAAACTCAGTGTGAAAGTCTCGAATGACGTCCAATTGACGTCATATTTATAGGGATGAGGCGCAATACGGCCTCTGGGGGTCAATACGGTCCGTATTGAAGTTTTGAACTACAATACGGTCGTATTGAATTCAATACGGCCGTATTGAAGTTCAAAAAACCTCAATACGGCCGTATTGAGTTCAGTGCAGCCGTATTGAAGTTCAGTGCAGCCGTATTGAGTTCAGTGCAGCCGTATTGAAGTTCAAAAACTTCAATACGGCCGTATTGAGTTCAGTGCGGCCGTATTGTAGTTTAAAATGTTCAATACGGCCGTACTGAACTTTTGGGAGGCCGTATTGGGCTTCATTCCCTCCGCTTTCTTATTTTGAGCTATTATAAGACCTCTAGACCTACAGAGAATCCTCCTAGGGCCTTCCATGAGTCCTTCTGGCTGACTTTCCTTCAGTCTTCAAGAGTCTTCAAGCTTTATTTCCGACCCGGACAATTTTAGGGGTCTACAGCTGCCCCCCCTTTACTTAGTCAAACGGCCTTTTGGTGTACCGTTTGATAAGTAAAGGAGTTGACCCAATTGTCCGGGGAATAAGGCCATCCTTCCGACTTGTAGTGTCTTCAGGTGGGAAAATTGTTGAGTAGCCTCTCCAGGTTGAGTTTGCCCTCTCCAGGGTGAGTATTAGTCGTCGCCTCTCCAGGCTCATTGCATACCTCGGTGCTCTGGACATCTGGGTAGCTGAGTATTGCCTCTCTAGGCTTGTGCATACCTCGGTGCTCTGGACATCTGGGTAGCTGAGTATTGCCTCTCCAGGCTTGTGCATACCTCGGTGCTCTGGACATCTGGGTAGCTGAGTATTGCCTCTCCAGGCTTGTGCATACCTCGGTGCTCTGGACATCTGGGTAGCTAAGTATTGCCTCTCCAGGCTTTGTGCATACCTCGGTGCTCTGGACATCTGGGTAGCGTGAGTTTTCCCTCTCCAGGGATTTGTGATAGTTTTGTCTCCACAGTCCACGATGCTGCTTCGACGGTTGTTTTTGATTTTGGTGCCGCTGAGGGCTGGATAACGCAGGGATCCGTCTAGGGGATGTGCAGTTACTCATAGGTTCTTGTGTCCCAATTTTGCATTGCGTAATTGGTGCCCATTGAGGAATTTCTGTTTCCTTGGGGTGTAGACACAAAGATACTCTTTCTGAGATGAGCGGTGCCTTATGGTTGGCTGACGTCCTTTTGACGGTGGTGGAGTATCCCGGTTATCCTTATTCGGGCGACTCTTTTTTGTTTTTCTGGTTTTGTTGCCTCTGTGTAGGCTATTATTCGCTGGGGATTTTGTCATTGATTTTGTCTCCATAGTCCACGATGCTGCTTCGACGATTGTTTTTTATTTTGATGCCGCTGAGGGCTAGATAACGCAGGGATCCGTCTAGGGGATGTGCAGTTACTCATGGGTTCTTGTGTCCCAACTTTCCATTGCGTAGTTGGTACCCATTGGGGAATTTTTGATTCCTTAGGGTGCAGACACAAAGATGCTCTTTCTGATGTGAGCGATGCCTTATGATTGGCTGACGTCCTTTCGACGTTGGTGGAGTATCCCGGTTATCCTTATTCGGGTATCTCTTTTGGATTTTCTGATTTTTGCTGCCTCTGTGTAGGCTGTTATCCGCTGGGGATTCTGGATGTTGATTTTGATTGGCCTCTTCTGTTAGGCAAATCATCTTGATGTTCGGTGTTTGGCTGGATGCCGAATTCCGCTTGGGGAATATTTATTGATATTTTTTATTTTTCCTTTTTGTAGGAATGCCTCTGTGTAGGCGACTGGGGATTTGAAGTTCTTATGTATCCCAGAGTATTATTTAGAAAGCCTCTTCAGGCTTAGCTTCACTCTTCGTTTGAGTTGGAAAGCTATCTTCCACTGAGGAAGTTTAGGTCCTTTGACTTGGATATTTTGTTTGGATCATGCTTCCGTTGGGGGAATTTCAATGATCTGGTTTGGATAGCTTTCTCTGGGAAATTTGGTCCAAGAGTGAAAGCTAAAATATCTCTGGGGAGTATTATTTCGGCAAGCCTCTCCAGGCTCAGTTATTCTGATGAGTATTATTTCGGCAAGCCTCTCCAGGCTCAGTTATTCTGTATGATGAATTGGTTTTTTGTTCAGCCCGAGAATGCAAGCTGAGATGTCTTTTGGAGAGTATTATTTTGGCAAGCCTCTCCAGGCTCAGTTATTCTGTATAATTTGTTGGATTTTCTATATTTTGCCTTTTTGTTGATTTTGGCTTTTTCTGTGTTTTTGCCTTTTTTGTTGATTTTGGCTTTTTCTGTGTTTTTGCCTTTTTTGTTGATTTCGGCTTTTTCTGTACAGAAATGTCTTTGAGGAGTATTATTTTGGCAAGCCTCTTCAGGCTCAGTTATTCTGAGAGAGTATTATTTCGGCGAGCCTCTCCAGGCTCAATTATTCTGTGGGAGTATTATTTCGGCAAGCCTCTCCAGGCTCAGTTATTCTGAGAGTATTATTTCGGCAAGCCTCTCCAGGCTCAGTTATTCTGTACAAACTGAGGAGTATTGTTTGTATCCTTGCCTTTTTTCATTTTCGGCTTTTGTTGACTGCTGTCATACACAAGCAATTTTCTATTTTTTCTATTTTATGCAATTGCCTCGTGGTAAGGTCTTTAAATGTGCAACTAATGTGTGTGATGCACGCGATGCAAGTTTTTATTTTTGTTCTTTTATTTAGAAAAGTGAATGGCTCTCCCTATCCTCTTCTTCTTTTAGAGGGACTTCTGTTATTAACGCGAGGGAGTATTTTCGTGAGCCTTTTAATGCAGGAGATTACTGATTTTTATAGGAACCCCTCCAATTTTCTTTATTTGACCGATTATTAACAGAGTTTCGTACAATTTTTGAATCATCAATTTAAAGGCATAATCACATGGTCAAGAGAGAAAAGAAACAAATGGATATTTTATTGATATTCAAATGTTTTTTTTTTTTTTTTTTTTTTTTACAGAAAGATTTACAAAGGGATTTTCTGAAGAATGGCTGGCCAAGGTAGGCTATACATTTTTGGCTTAAACAATTATATCTATAATTGTCGCTCTTCCCGTTCCCCTAATCGCTTCGGGTGAGATGCCTGAGCCAGGAGTGTAGATGCTGCAAGACGCTTGCTTCTAGAAGATAATCACTTGAACCGCCTTTCGGTTTTCGATTCAAGTGACCGTTGCTTGCTTTGCTTTTACATCTTATTCTTTTGCCCCTAACTTTTGCCTAGGACGTATCCTAGCGGGGATAATTTTGCCTTTGTTTTGCCTAGTACCCTTGTACTGGCGGGCTTTTTGTTTTGCCCTAACTTTTGCCTAGGATGCCCTTTTTCGGATTTTCATCCTATCGGGCCTATGCAAGCAACGTCTTCAAGTATAGTACTTCTTTACCACGTCAGCGTTGACTGGGTATCGAAGTTCTTTTCCATCCATGTCTGTGAGGATCAGTGCTCCTCCTGAGAAGGCTCGTTTTACCACGTATGGTCCTCCGTGATTTGGGGCACACTTTCCGATTTTGTCCTTTTGAGTTGGTAGCAATTTCTTCATTACCAACTCTCCCTCATGGTAGACTCGAGGGTGGACTTTCTTGTCAAAAGCCTTTTTGATCTTCCTCTGATAGGCTTAACCATGGCATATGGCGTTCAGCCGTTTTTCTTCAATGAGGTTCAACTGGTCATACCGGCTTTGAACCCATTCTGCTTCGGAAAGTTTTGCTTCCATGATTACCCTTAGGGAAGGTATTTCGACTTCGACGGGTAGCACTGCCTCCATCCCATAGACGAGGGAGAATGGAGTAGCTCTTGTAGATGTGCGTACAGAAGTCCTATAACCATGGAAAGCGAAGGGTAACATCTCGTGCCAGTCTTTAAATGAGACAACCATCTTTTGCACTATTTTCTTGATGTTCTTATTGGTTGCCTCGACTGCCCCATTCATCTTTGGCCGATATGGGGAAGAGTTATGGTGTTGGATCTTGAATTCTTGGCACAGTTCTTCCACCATTTTGTTGTTCAGATTAGATCCATTATCAGTGATGATTTATTTCTCCGTGCTTCCACTAGATTATCCTAAAATCTTTTGGGACAAGAGAGAAAAGAAAAGAAAGATATTTTTGTTCTGAAGTTTGTGTTTTAGAGGGGATTTATTTTTCAAAAATGGTTTTTGTAAGAATGGACGGCCAAGGTAGGCTTATGTGTTTAGGCTTGTTTGATTAAACACTTATGAAGTTAAAAAGTCGTGTTGTGATTCGACAACTTGGATAGCTTCCCTTGAACCTTTCTTTTTGAATTCGGTTCATGGTACCATCATGGATTTATTTTTGTTTTTTGATTGTCCTTATTTTTGCCTAAAACACCCTTTTGTGGCGTTTTAGCGGACCTTTGTTTTTGTTTATTTTTGTAACCCTAACTTTTGCCTAGGTTACCCTTTCGTGGGATTCCTAGCGGGTCTTTTGCTCTTATTTTTGCGCAGTCCCCTTTTTGAGTTTCCTGCCGAGCTTCTTTTATTTTGAAAGATTTCTTTTTACCCATGATGGCACTTGTCAAGGCCAAGGGAAGGTGCTCCAAGTTGTCACACACACCTCCACATGAAAATGATGTGGGTTTATTATTATTAAGATGATTTTAACCTCATTCATGTTTATTCAAACAGGGTTAAAAATGATGTGGTTTAGAATTTTATTATAAGCAAGAAAAGAAGCAATGAAGAATGATTTTATTATAATCATAGTGGAAACATGTGTCCTTATTTCATCACTGATATGGGTCCTAATGTTGATCTCTTATATCTCTCGGCCATGCCCCAAATTCACGGTCTCCAATTTCTCTTGACACGGTTGGAGTAGACGAGTTTCTTGATCTAGCAGTCTTTGCAGATCCGGAGAGATGGTCTCCTCATCACTGTCCAACTCAACCCATTCATCCTCAACTTTTGGATCCCGGTCAGAGCGAACAATTACAGACATAATTATTTTATTGGTTCTGTTTAGGTTTAGAATTTATTAATGTTAATGAGGAAAGAGAGAAAAGAACAAAATGAGAGAATAATGTGTGAAAAATGCCTCTTTATTGATATACGTAAAATGTACAAAACCCTTATTTATATGAAAGGTCCTCATGATCTCGGGTACTGATCATGAGTCCCAAAAAGAAAAAGAAAATTAAGGAGGGGCCCTATCGTGGCTTTGTTCTTCTCTCTAATCCTGCTTTGGCCGAGGATTCTTGCTCACGTCGGGCGCTGTTGAATCAAAAGTGATCCACCCAGCATCGATAAGGTTTTGGACCTTATATTTGAGAGCTCTACAGTTCTCCGTTGAATGCCCCGATGCCCCCGAATGGTATAGACATTTGTCTTGCGGTTTGTACCAATAGGGATGAGGTGGATCAATCTTCTTTAGTGGAATGTAAGCTAGAAGTTTGGCTTCTACTAGCTTCGGCAGGAGATCGCTTGTAGGTGGTCGGAAGTTTATCAAACTTCTTCACAGGGGTGAATTGCGATCTTCCTGACTTCGAAGTGGAGGAAGATGAGGAAATGGTTATGGCACTGACTCCTCTCTCCTTCTTCTTCCCACAGATCTTCTTAGCTTTAAATGATTGGGAAGGTTTAGCTAGCTTCCCACTTTTCAGCTCTTGTTCCACTTTTCCTCCAACATGATGGGACTCATGGTTACTGTGCTCAGCCCCGTGTATGTTGTGGTGACGCATGAGTTCCATCATTTGCGCCATTTGCTCCTTGAGCTGTGAGAGCTCGGCTGTAAGCTTCTTATTTTGGTCCTCCAGCGCTTCCATCTTCTTGATTTTCTGCGCGCGTGTGAGGACAGAGAGATGACCAGCCACTTTCTAAAATGAATGTTTTATTCTAATTAGTTTATTCATGGTATGAATACACTCTCGATGTGAGCTTGATAAGACTCCATCTTTAAGGCGCTGCCTTTTTAAGATGAAGGTTTATCACCCTCCCTAGCCTATGATCTCTCCCCAACGGAGAATCTCAATAGTCATGGGTCCCTTTTACTCACATCGAGAGGGTATTGGTGATCCTAAAATGAATAATTGATGAGGATGCATGAGGTATTATTGATAATGATGCCTATGCTCCTTACTTTTATTATATTTTCACACATTGGTTTTTCCTCTCATGTCATGACATTTTCATGCATGGGGATTATTCTTTAGACCTTATCACGAGGTTATTTATTAATGCACAAACAATTGCACATAAGCATTTACACAAACAATTCACTCATCCACGAACAGTCACGAGCGAATCACGAGGTAGGGGTTTCCTACAGAAAGGTGCATATTCAAGGTGGTTCTAACTGTTCTCACCGGTCTGAGGCCCCCAAGGTGCCCCCATTATAGGGACCCAATTCCTCTCGTCGTAAGTCGATGGAAAGCTCCAACGCACTGTCGGACTCGAGTTCATGGTTATCACCTTGAGTGATGCTTTCCGACAACGGTCTACGGGCACCTATAGACCCATTCGACAACCGGCCGTACTAACATCCACTCCCTATGGCTTACCACTCATGCCCCCGGGTATAGAGGGAACTGTTGTGTGCAAAGGTTCGTGTGCAGTTTGTATTTCAAACAATTGCGGAAAATTAAACATACAACAGTTATTAAAGCCATATAAATAAAGCATGTTATCATACAAACAAGGGGTAATGAAGTAATTTTAACTATTATTTGTTAAAAATAATCTGTCACTAAATGGGACTGACTCTCGAGGCATCCCCAGCGGAGTCGCCATCTGTCGCCACCGGCCCGAAACGGGCTTTCGGCATTCGCGAAGGATGGTTGGACTCTTTTATTTGTTTAAAAATATGGATTGCTAGAATGACTTATTCTCAAACTGAGACCTTGTCAAACGAGCAATTTTATTAAAAGGCTCACCAATCCATGTTAATCCCAAGCGGGACCCTCCATGGATTAGCGGTTTTCATAAAAAGGAAGGGTTCATGGAGTCGCCACCAATGTTTTACTCAAAACATTGGAAAAAGAAGTTTAAGGCAATCGATTCAAAAATCGACTTCGGCCATGACAACCAGAGTCGGGTAAGGGAGTCGGTTACGCGTGGGGAAGGTGTTAGCACCCCACAGCGCCCCTTTCGGGTTCCCTATGACAGATTATTTCTAAAAATAATAGTGCGAAATTACTAAATTACCCCTATTTATTCTAAACAATTATAACTTAACTATCTACATGATGACAGTTAAATATACACAGAAAGCAGTAAAAGGAAGGTCTTAAGAAGAAACCTTTGAAGCGTGCTTTTATATTCAAGTAAAACTGGGAAGCTTTTTGGCGTTCCCTCGCTCTACAAGCCCGCTCGCTCCCTCCTAGAAAATTTTAACTATGGAAATCCGGAGGATTTCCCTTCGACTCAGTTCGAGACTCAAGCAAAAAGCTCAGAACTCGAGAACTTTATCGGATCAACTCTCCGAGTGATTTCTAGGCAGAGCACTGCTAAAAAAAAACCCAGAATACTCAAGAAGAGGGTTAAAACTCAGTGTGAAAGTCTCGAATGACGTCCAATTGACGTCATATTTATAGGGATGAGGCGCAATACGGCCTCTGGGGGTCAATACGGTCCGTATTGAAGTTTTGAACTACAATACGGTCGTATTGAATTCAATACGGCCGTATTGAAGTTCAAAAAACCTCAATACGGCCGTATTGAGTTCAGTGCAGCCGTATTGAAGTTCAGTGCAGCCGTATTGAGTTCAGTGCAGCCGTATTGAAGTTCAAAAACTTCAATACGGCCGTATTGAGTTCAGTGCGGCCGTATTGTAGTTTAAAATGTTCAATACGGCCGTACTGAACTTTTGGGAGGCCGTATTGGGCTTCATTCCCTCCGCTTTCTTATTTTGAGCTATTATAAGACCTCTAGACCTACAGAGAATCCTCCTAGGGCCTTCCATGAGTCCTTCTGGCTGACTTTCCTTCAGTCTTCAAGAGTCTTCAAGCTTTATTTCCGACCCGGACAATTTTAGGGGTCTACAGCTGCCCCCCCTTTACTTAGTCAAACGGCCTTTTGGTGTACCGTTTGATAAGTAAAGGAGTTGACCCAATTGTCCGGGGAATAAGGCCATCCTTCCGACTTGTAGTGTCTTCAGGTGGGAAAATTGTTGAGTAGCCTCTCCAGGTTGAGTTTGCCCTCTCCAGGGTGAGTATTAGTCGTCGCCTCTCCAGGCTCATTGCATACCTCGGTGCTCTGGACATCTGGGTAGCTGAGTATTGCCTCTCTAGGCTTGTGCATACCTCGGTGCTCTGGACATCTGGGTAGCTGAGTATTGCCTCTCCAGGCTTGTGCATACCTCGGTGCTCTGGACATCTGGGTAGCTGAGTATTGCCTCTCCAGGCTTGTGCATACCTCGGTGCTCTGGACATCTGGGTAGCTAAGTATTGCCTCTCCAGGCTTTGTGCATACCTCGGTGCTCTGGACATCTGGGTAGCGTGAGTTTTCCCTCTCCAGGGATTTGTGATAGTTTTGTCTCCACAGTCCACGATGCTGCTTCGACGGTTGTTTTTGATTTTGGTGCCGCTGAGGGCTGGATAACGCAGGGATCCGTCTAGGGGATGTGCAGTTACTCATAGGTTCTTGTGTCCCAATTTTGCATTGCGTAATTGGTGCCCATTGAGGAATTTCTGTTTCCTTGGGGTGTAGACACAAAGATACTCTTTCTGAGATGAGCGGTGCCTTATGGTTGGCTGACGTCCTTTTGACGGTGGTGGAGTATCCCGGTTATCCTTATTCGGGCGACTCTTTTTTGTTTTTCTGGTTTTGTTGCCTCTGTGTAGGCTATTATTCGCTGGGGATTTTGTCATTGATTTTGTCTCCATAGTCCACGATGCTGCTTCGACGATTGTTTTTTATTTTGATGCCGCTGAGGGCTAGATAACGCAGGGATCCGTCTAGGGGATGTGCAGTTACTCATGGGTTCTTGTGTCCCAACTTTCCATTGCGTAGTTGGTACCCATTGGGGAATTTTTGATTCCTTAGGGTGCAGACACAAAGATGCTCTTTCTGATGTGAGCGATGCCTTATGATTGGCTGACGTCCTTTCGACGTTGGTGGAGTATCCCGGTTATCCTTATTCGGGTATCTCTTTTGGATTTTCTGATTTTTGCTGCCTCTGTGTAGGCTGTTATCCGCTGGGGATTCTGGATGTTGATTTTGATTGGCCTCTTCTGTTAGGCAAATCATCTTGATGTTCGGTGTTTGGCTGGATGCCGAATTCCGCTTGGGGAATATTTATTGATATTTTTTATTTTTCCTTTTTGTAGGAATGCCTCTGTGTAGGCGACTGGGGATTTGAAGTTCTTATGTATCCCAGAGTATTATTTAGAAAGCCTCTTCAGGCTTAGCTTCACTCTTCGTTTGAGTTGGAAAGCTATCTTCCACTGAGGAAGTTTAGGTCCTTTGACTTGGATATTTTGTTTGGATCATGCTTCCGTTGGGGGAATTTCAATGATCTGGTTTGGATAGCTTTCTCTGGGAAATTCGGTCCAAGAGTGAAAGCTAAAATATCTCTGGGGAGTATTATTTCGGCAAGCCTCTCCAGGCTCAGTTATTCTGATGAGTATTATTTCGGCAAGCCTCTCCAGGCTCAGTTATTCTGTATGATGAATTGGTTTTTTGTTCAGCCCGAGAATGCAAGCTGAGATGTCTTTTGGAGAGTATTATTTTGGCAAGCCTCTCCAGGCTCAGTTATTCTGTATAATTTGTTGGATTTTCTATATTTTGCCTTTTTGTTGATTTTGGCTTTTTCTGTGTTTTTGCCTTTTTTGTTGATTTTGGCTTTTTCTGTGTTTTTGCCTTTTTTGTTGATTTCGGCTTTTTCTGTACAGAAATGTCTTTGAGGAGTATTATTTTGGCAAGCCTCTTCAGGCTCAGTTATTCTGAGAGAGTATTATTTCGGCGAGCCTCTCCAGGCTCAATTATTCTGTGGGAGTATTATTTCGGCAAGCCTCTCCAGGCTCAGTTATTCTGAGAGTATTATTTCGGCAAGCCTCTCCAGGCTCAGTTATTCTGTACAAACTGAGGAGTATTGTTTGTATCCTTGCCTTTTTTCATTTTCGGCTTTTGTTGACTGCTGTCATACACAAGCAATTTTCTATTTTTTCTATTTTATGCAATTGCCTCGTGGTAAGGTCTTTAAATGTGCAACTAATGTGTGTGATGCACGCGATGCAAGTTTTTATTTTTGTTCTTTTATTTAGAAAAGTGAATGGCTCTCCCTATCCTCTTCTTCTTTTAGAGGGACTTCTGTTATTAACGCGAGGGAGTATTTTCGTGAGCCTTTTAATGCAGGAGATTACTGATTTTTATAGGAACCCCTCCAATTTTCTTTATTTGACCGATTATTAACAGAGTTTCGTACAATTTTTGAATCATCAATTTAAAGGCATAATCACATGGTCAAGAGAGAAAAGAAACAAATGGATATTTTATTGATATTCAAATGTTTTTTTTTTTTTTTTTTTTTTTTACAGAAAGATTTACAAAGGGATTTTCTGAAGAATGGCTGGCCAAGGTAGGCTATACATTTTTGGCTTAAACAATTATATCTATAATTGTCGCTCTTCCCGTTCCCCTAATCGCTTCGGGTGAGATGCCTGAGCCAGGAGTGTAGATGCTGCAAGACGCTTGCTTCTAGAAGATAATCACTTGAACCGCCTTTCGGTTTTCGATTCAAGTGACCGTTGCTTGCTTTGCTTTTACATCTTATTCTTTTGCCCCTAACTTTTGCCTAGGACGTATCCTAGCGGGGATAATTTTGCCTTTGTTTTGCCTAGTACCCTTGTACTGGCGGGCTTTTTGTTTTGCCCTAACTTTTGCCTAGGATGCCCTTTTTCGGATTTTCATCCTATCGGGCCTATGCAAGCAACGTCTTCAAGTATAGTACTTCTTTACCACGTCAGCGTTGACTGGGTATCGAAGTTCTTTTCCATCCATGTCTGTGAGGATCAGTGCTCCTCCTGAGAAGGCTCGTTTTACCACGTATGGTCCTCCGTGATTTGGGGCACACTTTCCGATTTTGTCCTTTTGAGTTGGTAGCAATTTCTTCATTACCAACTCTCCCTCATGGTAGACTCGAGGGTGGACTTTCTTGTCAAAAGCCTTTTTGATCTTCCTCTGATAGGCTTAACCATGGCATATGGCGTTCAGCCGTTTTTCTTCAATGAGGTTCAACTGGTCATACCGGCTTTGAACCCATTCTGCTTCGGAAAGTTTTGCTTCCATGATTACCCTTAGGGAAGGTATTTCGACTTCGACGGGTAGCACTGCCTCCATCCCATAGACGAGGGAGAATGGAGTAGCTCTTGTAGATGTGCGTACAGAAGTCCTATAACCATGGAAAGCGAAGGGTAACATCTCGTGCCAGTCTTTAAATGAGACAACCATCTTTTGCACTATTTTCTTGATGTTCTTATTGGTTGCCTCGACTGCCCCATTCATCTTTGGCCGATATGGGGAAGAGTTATGGTGTTGGATCTTGAATTCTTGGCACAGTTCTTCCACCATTTTGTTGTTCAGATTAGATCCATTATCAGTGATGATTTATTTCTCCGTGCTTCCACTAGATTATCCTAAAATCTTTTGGGACAAGAGAGAAAAGAAAAGAAAGATATTTTTGTTCTGAAGTTTGTGTTTTAGAGGGGATTTATTTTTCAAAAATGGTTTTTGTAAGAATGGACGGCCAAGGTAGGCTTATGTGTTTAGGCTTGTTTGATTAAACACTTATGAAGTTAAAAAGTCGTGTTGTGATTCGACAACTTGGATAGCTTCCCTTGAACCTTTCTTTTTGAATTCGGTTCATGGTACCATCATGGATTTATTTTTGTTTTTTGATTGTCCTTATTTTTGCCTAAAACACCCTTTTGTGGCGTTTTAGCGGACCTTTGTTTTTGTTTATTTTTGTAACCCTAACTTTTGCCTAGGTTACCCTTTCGTGGGATTCCTAGCGGGTCTTTTGCTCTTATTTTTGCGCAGTCCCCTTTTTGAGTTTCCTGCCGAGCTTCTTTTATTTTGAAAGATTTCTTTTTACCCATGATGGCACTTGTCAAGGCCAAGGGAAGGTGCTCCAAGTTGTCACACACACCTCCACATGAAAATGATGTGGGTTTATTATTATTAAGATGATTTTAACCTCATTCATGTTTATTCAAACAGGGTTAAAAATGATGTGGTTTAGAATTTTATTATAAGCAAGAAAAGAAGCAATGAAGAATGATTTTATTATAATCATAGTGGAAACATGTGTCCTTATTTCATCACTGATATGGGTCCTAATGTTGATCTCTTATATCTCTCGGCCATGCCCCAAATTCACGGTCTCCAATTTCTCTTGACACGGTTGGAGTAGACGAGTTTCTTGATCTAGCAGTCTTTGCAGATCCGGAGAGATGGTCTCCTCATCACTGTCCAACTCAACCCATTCATCCTCAACTTTTGGATCCCGGTCAGAGCGAACAATTACAGACATAATTATTTTATTGGTTCTGTTTAGGTTTAGAATTTATTAATGTTAATGAGGAAAGAGAGAAAAGAACAAAATGAGAGAATAATGTGTGAAAAATGCCTCTTTATTGATATACGTAAAATGTACAAAACCCTTATTTATATGAAAGGTCCTCATGATCTCGGGTACTGATCATGAGTCCCAAAAAGAAAAAGCTCAGAAAATTTTAACTATGGAAATTCGGAGGATTTCCCTTCGACTCAGTTCGAGACTCAAGCAAAAAGCTCAGAACTCGAGAACTTTGTCGGATCAACTCTCCGAGTGATTTCTAGGCAGAGCACTGCTAAAAAAAAACCCAGAATACTCAAGAAGAGGGTTAAAACTCAGTGTGAAAGTCTCGAATGACGTCCAATTGACGTCATATTTATAGGGATGAGGCGCAATACGGCCTCTGGGGGTCAATACGGTCCGTATTGAAGTTTTGAACTACAATACGGCCGTATTGAATTCAATACGGCCGTATTGAAGTTCAAAAAACCTCAATACGGCCGTATTGAGTTCAGTGCAGCCGTATTGAAGTTTAGTGCAGCCGTATTGAGTTCAGTGCAGCCGTATTGAAGTTCAGAAACTTCAATACGGCCGTATTGAGTTCAGTGCGGCCGTATTGTAGTTTAAAATGTTCAATACGGCCGTACTGAACTTTTGGGAGGCCGTATTGGGCTTCATTCCCTCCGCTTTCTTATTTTGAGCTATTATAAGACCTCTAGACCTATAGAGAATCCTCCTAGGGCCTTCCATGAGTCCTTCTGGCTGACTTTCCTTCAGTCTTCAAGAGTCTTCAAGCTTTATTTCCGACCCGGACAATTTTAGGGGTCTATAGTTGTATGTGATTTTCTTTGTATATATGTATGTGTCTCACCAGTGTGACAGTCCAATAGGCGGGTCGTTACATATGTTGCAAGCTATACTAACCTTGGTTAAATGTAATCAAGGTTAGTTGTCTTGTTCTTAAGCTAACCAAGTATAGTTATATGTTTTGATGCTTGTAGTGTAAGCCAATCTAATCCTAGATTAAAAATAACCTAGGTTAGATTAACTTAACTCCAACTACTAAACCTAATCATTACACCTAATTAACTAATGATTATTAATCTACAAGTTGTTGAAATGTCACTATCAAGAACCATGTGACAAGTTGGGTACTTGGATGGACAAATGGGCATAGTGTTGGATGTTCAAATAAGAAAATAGACTTCCAAGACCATAACTAAAATGGATCTTGACCCATCCAAGTCCAAAAAATCAAACATAACGTTACCTAGTTACACCTCTCTTAAAAAACTAATTACACCCTCAATAAAAAATCAATACAAAGACAAAAATCCTATACTACTTGACTCAAAATACAAGATCAAAAATAAAAGAAATATTTACAAGGAAAATATACACAAAAAAGAGAAAGTAAGCTACTAACATAACCCAAAGTTTAATAAGAGCCAGGGCCTTCTGTAATGCCTGTTATAATTCTTAACTTAATGATAAAATAACATCTTTATTATAGGTTATTAATTCAATTATAAAATTAACATTTATAATTTGGTATGTTTGATTTCATAATTATATAAAAGTAAAATGTATAGATATGCCAAAATTCAACATAAAATAAATAAAAGAAATTTTTCATGCACTAATGTACATATAATAAGGTTATGAATACATCATATGTACATATAACGGTACATACACTACAAAAAATTAGGTAATTATTGGCATTTTTTTCTGGCGGTTTTAATTAACTCCCAAAAAATGTTAATTTTGTGGGAGAAAAAATAATTGCTAGAAGTGACGACATTTTCTAGCACTTTCAAACCGCCAAAATGTTCAATTCTTCTTATTTGCGCCTTTCCTTTTATTGGCTAGTCGTATCACAGTATGTGACTAATGTGTTTCTTATATTAAATTAAAAATTAAAAGAGAACTAATAAAAATAATTTAAATAAAATAATATAAAAACAATTTCCTTTGTTAAAAAAATATGAACCCTAAAACGAAATTGAAATGTTTATGATCTGCACGCATTCCTTTTACACGAAACCCACCCATTCCTTTTACACAAAACCCATTAGACTCTGTTCACATAAGCAAAATGAAAATCGATTTGAGATTCAATCGTGAATCCGCTAGCGAGACACAATGAAAAATGTTTGAATCCCATTCGTAAAATTCACACACATAGCTTCTAGTCATTCCGTTTTCAATATTCATTTGTGCATTTGTTCAGAAATCCATTGCAGGTGAGTTTTGAAATATCTATGTTATGAAGAAATTTTTAGAATAATATTTGTGTCTTGTATCCTTGTTGAGTCAGCAAGTAACTGTTTTGGAGAGGAAGTTAGAGTTTAAATAGCAGCCGGATAGATAAATTTCACATATTCTTGTACTGTAATCTTTCTGTATCTTCTCGATCAATAATCATACTCGGATTCCTTTCTCATATAGGTATCCCTATTCATTCTTGTTCTTCAAATTGTTACGATACCTAGTTCTAAGAAATTTTCTAACAATCTAATTGCATCGAGTTTACTCTATTTTCATTAATTTCATTTTAAAGAGAAATGCAAAACCCAGGCATAAATCTGCAAGGGAATCAATCGTACTGAAGTCACTGTGTGAAAAGTGATTGTTCATTTTTCTCTTTGTTGAATTTAGGATTCTTATTCGATGCGATCCTGAGCTCGTAGATTGGTCTGAAGCTTCCGTTTCGAGGATTTTTTTAATCATTCTTTTTCCTGGCTATCAGGTTAGATTGTGTTTTGTAATGCTCGCTTTGTAATTTTCTTAATCATGCGGATTTGGTATATACTAATTAAATGAATAGGTTGTAAAACTATTTTACTACTGCGTTTTATGTCTCTATGCTGCCCTGATAGTGTTGTTTGATCCACATAGTGCCATCGCGTTGAGGTTGGTTGGTTGTTGTTTTTACAGCTTTATGCTGTCCCTGGGTGTTAATTTTTTGAGTGCATAACTTTTCTGATCTAGGCCTAAGGGATAGGGTTGTTGGATTGTTTGAAATTAGTCCCTTGTTGGTGAAGGAAGGCATTCTGTTCTGTCCTGTTCATGTAGGAATTTAATATATTTTCCCCATTTTATTATGTGTTATACATAGTAAATGATCCTTTTTTTTTGGTAAAAGATGAGTTTGATCTTTAAACTTTACAAAACATAATGAATTCTTAAATTTAAGTGTTTATTTAAAGTTTGAGGACCAAATTCGTGAATGTGACAGTACAAGGACCTTGACCATGTTTAACTGAGTAAAAGGACAAAAAAAAAACGTTTTTCCTTTGTGTCTAGAACTAATTTTGTTACTTTGTTAATGACACTAATTTAATGAGGTAAACAAAAAATGTTTTACTTTGTTGATGACACTCCTAACAGAGCACGATATTGTTATTGACACAATATGTGTTTGAATTAATATATAGCATCATACTCGCACCTTTCCTGGTACTTTGCATTTTTGTTGGATACTATGTCTGCTATGAAATGACATACTTATTCTTAAATTAGTTTTTATAATTGACTATCTTTTTTAGATTATAATTTAATTTTAGCATTGTTTTTACTGTAATTTTATTTGCCAATGTCCTGAAATATGAAAATGATGTTTGAGTTAGAGAATAAGAAATATGAGAAAAAGTTGAAACAGAGAAATGTAAACATCACTGCATATATATGCATTTGTCTTATTTGTTACTCAGTTTTCCTTGGTCTTGCATAGGGAAAATCACTCTATAGTCACGAGTGAACCTGCATCATCATTGTTACATAACTAGCATTTAGTGCCGGTTAAGCACTATCAAAAGATAGATAAGCTGACAGTCATTAACTTATATCAAAAAATATTTTTTTCTTCATCTACTCTTCTTTTGTTTTGTCCATTCTCAATGGTTTCTTTAGCCCTATTTCTTGTTTTCAACTGATTATTTATTTATTTAAATTTGTAGAATCTCCGGCTGAGTTCTTTGCGGAAAACAAGAACATTGTAGGATTTGATAACGTAAGTGTAATTGTACAATGATGTGTTTGATTTGGAACGTGTATCCATTTTTGTGATTTTTTAATATATATGTATGCTTTCTCTGTTTAACTGCAGCCTGGAAAATCTCTTTATACTAGTGTTAGAGAGCTTGTGGAGAATTCACTTGACTTGGCGGAGTCTATATCTGAGCTTCCGGTGGTTGAAATTACCATGTAAGTGTGCACGTACAAGTATGATGAATGATGAACGAGTAAATGAGCTTATGTTCATGGAGGAAGCCCATGGGCCAAGGGCCCAACTACTAGGGCTATGGCAAGAAGGATACATGAAGAGTGGGCCCAAGCCCAAGGGAAGCCCATTACTTTGTTTTGTTGGGCTTTGACTCAAGCCCAAGTAGACTAGGGTTAGTACAGGATTGGGCTTTAGTGCCTTGTATTTCTTTGGGCCTTGTATTTCCGGCCATTAGCATAGGAATTTCATTTCATGGCCATTTAGATTTAGGATTAATTTAGGTTAACATGTACACTTTCATTTGAATGTCATTAGTATGTCATTTGAAGGTGCATTTCGGCCATGTGCACACATGCACATGGTGTGACCTAAATGCAACTCAAATGCATACTAAATCACATCCAAATGAGTGCACATGGAGGGGGTGGCCGGTTGGCACCAAAATTTGGATTTTAGAATTCAAATTTTGGCGCCTAGAGTTAAGTAAACCATACCATGGTTCTACTTAACTCTAGGTGAACCCAACTTAAACCCTTAACCTAATTTCCCCTATAAATCCTTCTATGGCCGAGTATTGTAACACTTTGGATGATATTGATGAGTTTTATTCTCTCTAGAATTGAACCCTCCGAAGTCACTTGTTTCCTATCTCTACCCTCCTTGAGTGCTTCTCTTTGTAGAGCTAGGAACCTTATTCTTCTTTGAACTTAGCTTGTAAGCAAGCTTAAGGTCACATTGAGTCTTCATGGAACCTCCATCCTTGAAGTTTCTTCCAAGGTCATCCGTGAAGACTTGAAGCATCCATGTGCATTCCAAGTGGAAGCACATCAAGTGGTATCAAGAGCATCCGGTTTCTTCAAGAGATAAGTTCTTGATTTTATCTTTTGTTGTGTGATCCGTGGTTCATTGTTTTCAATTTTGTTTATCTTGTCTTTGAGTTCTTGTCACATGAGAGTTGCTTCCTTCCTAGATCTAACTTCGTCTCCAAATTTGATGGATCTAGTTCTTATGCTTGAATGATTCATTATGCTTTTGTGATATTATGCTTCCGTGAATCATGCTCTCTTCTTGTGCCTTGTTAGGAATTTTCTGCCTATGAACTTTTTAATTTCTTTGAGTCATACTTGAAATCTTTTTCGGTCATTAATTTTTTGAGTCTTGTTGTTTTATTTTTGAATCCATGTCTAGTAGGTTTGTGTAGCTCTTTGTATGTTCATCATTCTTAGCATTGCTTGTTGATCCTTTTGAATTTTTTTTGGAGTGAACTTAAATCATGTTATGGATTTGGCCGAGATCCATAAACATTTGGTATAAGCTCATAATTTTTTTTTTGATTGAGTTCATGAACTACTATTAGATCATTAGTAGTTTTCATAGAAAAATTTTGTAGGTTTCCTAAATCTTGAAAATGTCTTAAAAAAAAAATTTCCTATCCATGAGTGTTTGATCTTGTATTAGTTGTGTGTGCTGAAAATTTGTGTTAGTAATTCAATTTTGAATTTTATTTTTGGAGCCTAAAACCGTGAGCATGTGCCATTCAAATTTACAAGCATGAAAAGCATGTTACATTTGTCTTGAATTTGACCTAATTTGTCTTGTCATTTGGCATTTTCTTTTGAAATCCGGTTTTGGTGCTACCTAAGAGTGACCGAGACTTTGATGCTACATAAATTTTGGACAGTAAAAGGCAACTCCTAATTTTTTTTTTAAAAAAAAATTAGAAGAAAGATCAAAAGAAAATTCAAAACAAATTGAGTATAAAAAAAAGTGCTAAACCTAAATTTGAAAAGCAAAAGCCAATTAAGGAGTTTGAATTCTCAATTGTGTCTTCTCGGTTTGTATTTGTTCTTGACTCATATTTTTTTTTTCAGCTCATATTTTTGAGTGTTTTGGTTTTGTGCATCCATTCTAGAACTAATCTTAGGTTATTTCCTTCTTGTTCTAGTCATCTACTTGTTGGAGTCATCTAAAATTGTCATCTCCAATTCTACTCTTATATTCTTTTCTTCTTCAATTATCTTTGCTGTTCTTATGTTTGACTAAACTCAAGTGTGGCCTAAGTTTGACCTAGCTTATCTTCCTAGAAGCTAGTTCTACAAGGGTCATCAAAAGAAGCCTAAGGAAAGGAGGAGGAAAGGATATAGGTGGCTCTCGGATTTGGCTACTTCAAACACAAACACCATAAACACTCTTGGCTGAAAATTGTGGTGGCTGGACTGGATCAAACGTGAAGCATATTGGAGATTCAATTTGAGTTTTTAATTGATTTTAAAAAAAATATAAGTATTAGTGACGGATTTTAGAGACCAATTTTTCTTAATTCTTTTAATCCACTTGTTCTTTGCTGTTTAGCTTTGTTCATACCTTGTATTTGGCCATTTAAAGGAGTGTCTTGGGAGTTTCTTTGGTACACAACCATCTCTCCTTAGGTTTACAACTTTAGTTAGTACTTGGTGGGAGTGGTCCTTGATTGATTTTTGGTATCTCTCAAGCTCTCACCCTAGGACACGTTTAGGTAGTTTAAATTCTTGCTTAATACTTGTCTTTACTTGTTTTCATATGTCTAGTATATCATAGTTCACCAAAACATCAAAAATAATTTTCATTGAAAAGAATTTGGTAGAGATTAACTACGAAGGGGATTAGTAATTTTTACTTGAAGAGACTTGGTTTTTAAGTGGCTCTTAGTAGCTCACCTCCCTCCAAAGTTCAATTTGTATACATAATCCTCCAAGTACTTAGTCTTAACCTTGCATAAAAAATTGATTTTCAAATTTCATTCATCAAAAAGAACCTTTCTCCTATAATGGAAGAATTTTCTACTCCACAAAGTGATAGTAATTCAAGTGATTACAATGACATGTCAAAAGTAACACATGAATTAAGATCACTTAAACTTTGGAAAGAGCAAGAGTCCAAACAAAGACTCAAAGAAAAACTTGAAAGGGAGGCTCAACTTGCTCTTTTAGAGGAGGAAATTCGGATATTAAAAAAGAAAGAAGAAAAATTACACCACAAGCACCGTAGTAGACATAGCTCCCAACATAGCTCAACCCTAGGGGAATCAATGCATGATGATAGCCTAGCTTTAGGAGATCATTATCAACAACCCCCTAGAAGGGTTCATAGGACCCCCAAGCCAAGGGAATCTAGGGTAGATCTCCCTTATTTTCATGGTAAGGATGATGTGGAGGGGTACCTAGATTGGGAAATGAAGGTGGAACAAATCTTCACTTGCCACCAAGTGAGTGAAGAAAGAAAAGTCCCTTTAGCCACTCTAAGCTTCCAAGGTCACGCCATGTATTGGTGGACTTCTCTTGTCTGAGATAGGCGTCTCCATAATGATCCTCCAATTCAATATTGGAATGATTTAAGGAGTGCCTTGAGGAGGAGGCATATTCCCTCTTACTACATTAGGGAGCTTATCAATAAGCTCCAAAGACTCCATCAAAAAAATATGACTGTGGAAGAGTATAGACAAACGATGGAGTTATATTTAATGAGGGCTGGTATTAGGGAAGAAGAAAATATTACCATTGCTAGGTTTTTGAGTGGTTTAACATTTGAGATAAGAGATAAGGTTGAGCTTCTCCCTTATAAGGATTTGAATGATTTGGTTCAACTTTGCATAAAGGTTGAACAATAAAATTTGAGAAAAGGTTTTAAAACAAGCTCATACTCATCTTCTTTCTCTAAGTTTGACTACAAGAGGGAGGGTAAGCAAAATGATTTTGAAAAGAAAAATACTTTTCCCTCCAAAAATCTAGACAAGGGTAAAGAAAAAGAAAAGGACAAAAAAACAAACACCTCACACACTAGCACTAAGTCTAGTGATATTAAGTGCTTTAAGTGTCTTGGGAGAGGCCACATTGCTTCTCAATGCCCTAACAAGAAAGTGATGATTTTAAGGGGCCAAGACATTTATAGTTGCCATGATGAAGCTACTACTTCTTCATCTTCAAGTGAGGATGAAGAAGAAGCAAGTGAGGGAGAGTCATGTGAGGTCACTTACCTTTACAATGGGGAACTTCTTATGATGAGAAGGGTCCTCAACAACCAACCTAGTGATACACAATCCCAAAGAGAGAACATCTTTCATACAAGATGTAACATTTCAAACAAGGCTTGTTCTCTCATAGTGGATAGTGGATCTTGGTGCAATTGTTGTAGCACTAGAATGGTTGAGAAGTTGGGCTTGACTACCACACCCCATCCAAAACCTTATCAACTTCATTGGCTTAATGATGATGGGGATATGGTGGTCAACCAACAAGTGGAAGTTGAGTTTTCTATTGGGAACTACCAAGACAAAGTTAAATGTGATGTAGTTCCCATGGAAGCTTGTCATATTTTATTAGGGAGGCCATGGCAATTTGATAAACAAACTCATCATGATGGCCTAACTAATAAAATAACTTTCACACATAAAGGTAAAAAGTTTGTGCTTCATCCTTAATCACCTTCACAAGTGATGGAGGATCAAGTACAAATGAAGGCCAAACGTGAGCAAGAAAAAGGAAAACAAAAAAAAGTTGAAAAAAAAAACTTCTAAAAATTGATGAAAAAGAGGATTCTAGAGAGACTAGTGTTCCCTCTCTAGAGATAGTTCAAGAAAAGATTTTTGATTCAAAACCTTTACACAAAACTTCTCTCTTTCTTGAACCATCTTCTCATATCCTCATGTGTCGAGGAACACTAACTTGCACTGCCACATCTTCTTTGGAAACTTCTCTACCTCTTGAGGTGACAAATCATTTAAAAGAATTTGGTGATGTATTTCCTAGTGAAGGACCAAGTGGACTTCCACCTTTTAGGGGAATAGAGCATCAAATAGATCTTGTGCCTGGGGCTAGTCTTCCAAATAGACCAGCCTATAGGACTAACCCACAAGAAACCAAAGAGATAGAGAAGCAAGTACAAGAGTTGTTGGAGAAGGGTTGGATTCAAAAGAGTCTAAGTCCTTGTGTTGTACCAGTAATTTTGGTGCCAAAAAAAGATGGAAAATGGAGGATGTGTTGTGACTGTAGAGCCATCAACAACATCACCATAAAATATAGGCACCCAATCCCTAGGCTTGATGACATGCTTGATGAATTACATGGGTCTTCCATATTTTCCAAAATAGATCTTAAAAGTGGATATCACCAAATTAGAATTAAGGAGGGTGATGAGTGGAAAACTGCTTTTAAGACTAAGTTTGGTCTATATGAATGGTTGGTAATGCCTTTTGGGCTTACTAATGCACCTAGCACATTCATGAGGCTAATGAATCATACCCTTAGGAATTGCATTGGTAGGTTTGTAGTTGTTTATTTTGATGATATTTTAATATATAGCAAGAGTCTAAGTGATCATGTGGATCACCTAAGACAAGTTTTACTTGTTCTTAGAGACAATCACTTGTTTGCCAATGTAGACAAGTGCACTTTTTGTGTGGATAATGTTATTTTCCTAGGGTTTGTGGTAAGAAAAAATGGGGTTCATGTGGATCCTGCAAAAATCAAAGCCATCCAAGAATGGCCTATTCCTACTAATGTTAGTGAAGTTAGGAGCTTCCATGGTTTGGCAAGCTTTTATAGAAGATTTGTTCCTAATTTCTCTACATTAGCTTCACCTCTCAATGAGTTGGTAAAGAAGGATGTGGTCTTTGAGTGGCAAGAAAAACATAATTTAGCTTTTCAAGAACTTAAGCATAAACTTACTCAAGCACCTGTTCTAGCTTTGCCTGATTTTTCTAAAACTTTTGAGCTAGAATGTGATGCTTCAGGGCTTGGCATAGGAGTTGTGTTGTTACAAGGTGGTCACCCCATAGCTTATTTTAGTGAAAAACTTCATGGGACTGCCTTGAACTACCCTACCTATGACAAGGAGTTATATGCTTTAGTTCGTGCCCTTCAAACTTGGGAACATTACCTTGTGACCAAGGAATTTGTTATCCATAGTGATCATGAATCACTTAAATACTTGAAGGGTTAACATAAATTAAATAAGAGGCATGCAAAATGGGTTGAGTACCTTGAACAATTTCCTTATGTCATCAAATATAAAAAGGGCTCTACAAATGTAGTGGCTGATGCTTTGTCTAGAAGACATATTTTATTGAATATCCTAGGTTCTCAAATACTAGGGTTTGATGACATCAAGGAGTTGTATGAGAAAGACCTTGATTTTGCTAACTTTTATTCTTTATGTATTCAAAAACCTTATCAAGGGTACTATATTTCTGAGGGGTATCTTTTTAAAGAAAATAAACTTTGTATACCTCAAGGATCTATTAGGAAACTCTTGGTCAAGGAGAGCCATGAGGGTGGGCTCATGGGGCATTTTGGAATTGAGAAAACTCTTTCACTTTTGAGAGAGAAATTCTTTTGGCCTCATATGAAAAGAGATGTTCAAAGGTTTTGTAGTAGTTGCATTGCTTGTTTACAAGCAAAGTCTACCACTAAACCTCATGGACTATACACCCCCTTGCCAATATCCATTTCTCCTTGGGTAGACATTTCTATGGATTTTATCCTTGGTTTGCCTAAGACCCAAAGAGGAAGGGATTCCATTTTTGTGGTGGTGGACCGTTTTAGCAAAATGTCACACTTTATTCCATGCCACAAAGTGGATGATGCAAGTCACATTGCTAAGTTATTCTTTCAAGAAATTGTGAGACTACATGGGTTACCCAAAACTATAGTCTCCGATAGAGATGTTAAGTTCCTTAGCCATTTTTGGAAAACTCTTTGGGCAAGGCTAGGAACTAAACTTCTATTCTCTACTACATGTCATCCCCAAACTGATGGGAAAACTGAAGTAGTGAATAGGTCTCTAGGGACTATGTTGAGGGCAATCCTCAAAGGCAATAAAAAGTCATGGGATGACTATCTCCCTCATGTAGAGTTTGCCTATAATAAAGTGGTTCACAAAACCACTAACATGTCTCCTTTTGAGATTGTCTATGGTTTCAATCCTCTTACCCCTTTGGATTTACTACCCTTACCCGATGTTGCTACCTTTATTCATAAAGAAGGCACATTTAGGGCTCAGTTTGTTAAGAAATTACATGAGAGGGTTAGAGATCATATTCAATCCCAAATAGAAAAATACCAAAAATACAATAATAAGGGTAGAAAGGAAGTTGTCTTCAAGGAAGGTGACTGGGTTTGGCTCCACCTTAGGAAGGATAGGTTTCCTTCCAAAAGAAAGTCAAAACTTAGTCCTAGAGGAGATGGACCCTTTCAAGTCCTTAAGAAAATCAATAATAATGCCTATGTTCTAGATCTCCCTTCTGAGTATGGTGTTAGTCCTAACTTTAATGTTTCTGATTTGTCTCTCTTTACAAGACTGGCTACCCAAGAGGAGGACTCCTTGGATTTGAGGACAAATCCTCTTCAAGAAGGAGGGGAGTGATGGAGGAAGACCATGGGCCAAGGGCCCAACTACTAGGGCTATGGCAAGAAGGATACATGAAGAGTGGGCCCAAGCCCAAGGGAAGCCCATTACTTTGTTTTGTTGGGCTTTGACTCAAGCCCAAGTAAACTAGGGTTAGTATAGGATTGGGCTTTAATGCCTTGTATTTCTTTGGGCCTTGTATTTCCGGCCATTAGCATAGGAATTTCATTTCATGGCCATTTAGATTTAGGATTAATTTAGGTTAACATGTACACTTTCATTTGAATGTCATTAGTATGTCATTTGAAGGTGCATTTCGGCCATGTGCACACATGCACATGGTGTGACCTAAATGCAACTCAAATGCATACGAAATCACATCCAAATGAGTGCACATGGAAGGGGTGGCCGGTTGGCACCAAAATTTGAATTTTAGAATTCAAATTTTGGCGCCTAGAGTTAAGTAAACCATACCATGGTTCTACTTAACTCTAGGTGAACCCAACTTAAACCCTTAACCTAATTTCCCCTATAAATCCTTCTATGGCCGAGTATTGTAACACTGGATGATATTGATGAGTTTTATTCTCTCTAGAATTGAACCCTCCGAAGTCACTTGTTTCCTATCTCTACCCTCCTTGAGTGCTTCTCTTTGTAGAGCTAGGAACCCTATTCTTCTTTGAACTTAGCTTGTAAGCAAGCTTAAGGCCACATTGAGTCTTCGTGGAACCTCCATCCTTGAAGTTTCTTCCAAGGTCATCCGTGAAGACTTGAAGCATCCATGTGCATTCCAAGTGGAAGCACATCATATGTGAACGACAAATTTTTAATTATATTTGTGAATGATTTGTTTTGTGATGTTTTGTTGTAGTGAGGAGATAGGGAAGAGCAAATTTAATTCCATGATTGGTCTTGTTGACCGGGAACGAGTCGATGCCGCGTTGTATGATGATTATGAAACTGAGAAGGTTCGTGAGGTGTGTTTAGTTTTATCTTGTAAAGTTGGTTGTTGTACTAAGATATACCGGTCTGGATTAAAATGGTTGGGTTTGGGTAGTATATATTGTTAAGTTGTTATGGTAACAAATTTCAAATTATCATCTTGGTTCATTCCTACAAACAACTTGAGCAATTGAGTAGAGTAAGGGTCTGGTAGGACAAATGTTTTTATAGACACTTATAAGATAGGAAAATAAGAAGAAAATTAGCTTATATATAAAAATATATTTCGCATAAGTTAGTATGAGAAATCTTCTACAAATTAGTTTAAGTATAATTTTAACTTTTGGAGAAGTTTATTATTTTTTTTTCCATATTTATTCTCTTCTCCTAGAAGTATTTTTGAACAACTCACAACTTTATCCAAATAGACCCTAAATGTGAAAGTCTCTCTAGGTAGTGTTCTGTTTCATGTAGTACCTTCCCTTGCAGAAACGATTAGCAAAAGAGGCTCGTGCTCAAGAAATGCAAGCAAAGAATGCTGCCCTTGGAAAGAAAGTGAAAGAAACTTCAGCTACAAAGGTTATCAAGGGCCGAGGTGAGGCTTCCTTTTACAGAGTTACATGCAAGGTGCGCATGGTTTCTGCCTCAGGCCTTCCTTTGTGATACTGTGTTGATGTGCATTGTCTTTGTGTTAACTTTGATCCAGTCAGAAAAAAACTGTTCGATCAGATTTTGAAATCCAATTTGAAAGTATTTTCTAGTTTTTGTGGTTATCAGTCTCACTCTTGTTACTAATTGTAGGATAATGGAAAAGGAATGCCACATGATGACATCCCAAATATGTTTGGCCGAGGTCAGTCAGTTACTTGCTGCTTCAGTTATCCCTGAATCAACATGTTTAGACATTTCAGCAGTAATTAGAAATCTCACATACTGTAAGCTTATCAATTCATGCAGTTCTATCCGGGACAAAATATGGTTTAAAACAGACGCGGGGAAAATATGTTTGGTGCGAAGATGGTATTGATTAACAACATGCATTTCCCTCTTTGTTTTTGTTTTTATTTACTCTGATAATTAATTTATAACAGTTGGCAACTTTTCGGTTGAAGTCGTATTACATACTTGTTTAACGTGGCCTTATTAATTGGTATTTTCGTGTATGCAGGCATTAATATGGTCTAAAATGAGTACTGGGCTTCCTATTGAGATCTCTTCATCAATGAAGAACCAAAATTATATTTCATTCTGCAGGCTGGATATAGACATTCATAAGTATGGTTTTAAGCATTGTAAATGAATTAATATTTAAATTCCTTTGATCCTTCCGAATAAACAAAATTTTCAATTTTCAGGAATATTCCTCATGTACATTTTCAATTAATATGGTCTAAAATGAGTTAATTTCTTCTGCCATTGCTGCACAGTGCTCAAGTTTTTGAGGGTCACCCATTCATTGTGGAAGCTGGAGTCAGTGTAGGTGGAAAAGATGTCAAGCAAGTTAAGTTTCGTTTTCCAACAATGTTTATGTTTGATAACCAGTTTGAAATTCGTGTGTTAAAAATATCATCTTATCTGAAAAAAATAGTTAGAGGTAGAGTAAAATACTATAAATGTTGTAACAAACATGGAGAAAAATATACCATAGAAAGAAAACCTTTTGTTAGATATGCAAAAGGATTGGAGTCAGAGAGATACCTTTTTTTATTGTTCTTTTTCCATGTTTTTGTGGTTTAAAACCACCAGAAAATGTTTGAAGAATCTTAGATGAATTTTGTGGCGGTCTGAACTGTCATAAACTATAAAACAAGTATGCTTTTTGTGGCAGTTTTAAACTGTCAGAAACTGGAAAATAAGTAACATTAAAATGCATTTTGTGGCGGTTTTAAACCGCCACAAAGTTATTGACTTTTCTGGCACCCAAAATCAACATTTACAAAATATACGCCGCAAACTGGTTTTGGCGACTGTAAATCTGACAGTTATTAATGACGCTGGTAATACCATTTGTGGCGATTTTTAATCGCTAGAAACTACCAAAATAACTCTTACAAATCACACATTTTTTTGTAGTGTCATTTATTTGTTTAATCTATGATATTTTTAACTCTAAATAGTCAATGAGGTGTTTCTAACTTATTTTATTTAATTATTTTATGATATTTATTATTGTTTTTTAACTAGTTTAATATTATTAACCACCTCTCATTTTTGTAAACTATGTTATACTAAATTCTAAATAATTAAAAATATTCTAAATTGTCTAGTTTAATTATTTTTATATTATGTCTAACTATAATCTAGTTTATAAACTAGACTATAGTTATAAATAATATAAAAATAAAGGTTTGAATTAATTTAGTTTAGTTATTTTTATATTATTTCTAATTATAATCTTCCTAAGCTCATCTTATTATTATACCAACATTTTTTATAAAGATAAATGTTAATTTATGGTCATAAGAAAAATAAAGGTTTGAATTAATTTGTAGTTAGATGTTTAATCTTGAGAATTTAATGAGTAAAAACTTAAGGTGAAATATTCTTGCGTTATTTGATATTATGATAATGCTCATTTATATATCATAACTAGTTAATACAAAAATAATTCAAATTTCACTATGACATAAAAATCTATAATATATAATTAATACATGTTGCAGATAATTTTGTATATTTTATTTATTTATTTGTATTTATTGGATAACTGTTCTTCCTCCTTATTTTTCTTGTTGCAAATATTAAATTAAATATGATGTAAAATAGATGAATCTTCCCGCAATTCTCGGTCCTTTTACTACAATTATCTCGACCATATTCTTTGACACAAATTGAAATGTTGATGCAGTTGCCAGTTCAGTTACCTTTCAAGGCTACTATAGAACCATCTATAACAACATGAGTTTCCTAGTTTGGTGAAAGTACAAAGGTTGATAACCCAATAGTAACTTTATTTCAACTTGAGATGTAATTTTTCTAGTAGAAGTGTGAAAGAAAAATAGTTTGTAAATAAGACCTTTTTCTTTCACTTAGATGATAAAACTAATATATTATATATATATAATTCTTGAGTCTAAAATTTAAATATATACTTTTCAATCCAATAAACAAAACTTTATTTGATTAATTACACAGAAACAAATTATATAAATATTGAAACATGTTCATACCAAAATTTTCAAAATTAATCAAATCCCACAAAACTTCCGAATCATACTTCCAACCCCATCCTTAGTTATTCAATCGCATAACATGCTATCTATAACATACAAGGAATAGCCTTAAAGAAAATGTGCTTACGATATCACAATCTCAAAATTGCGGTTCTTGACATCACCAACAACGTTGCTGTCCATAAATACAATTTCATGCCATATGATGAATCGCAGACCAAACCATATATCCGATTATAATAATTATTGATTGGATTTTGAGTTTTTGTTTTAGAAAAAGACAGATCAATCAAACTATATCCAACCATGGGCTCCAAGTGGAAGGGCCCAATCCTCACTTTTATCCACAATCCTTCTAGACTGAGAACGAGTGGCATTCATTTTTGGGCCTGGGCTCCTTGGAAATTGGTAACCGGCAATTCCTCCACCTGAACTAGATGAGTCACAGGTGGAGGCTTCCTTGGTTGAGAAGTTCCACTGAGGCTCAGGTGAAGCCCGCATCTTGGATGGCCCTTGGGCCCGAACCTTGGCCTTTGTAGACTGAGTAGGGGCCATATAGCTAGGTCTATTTGGGCTGGGAGGTATCTGATGGTGCCTGTTGAAAACTGGGCTTGAATCTATAAAGTCTTGGTTGATGGGGCTGATGTTGGTTGGTCCTACAGTTGCAAGCATGTCCATTTCCATAGTCTTCTCAGACATGTTATCTGTTGTAGTTGATGTTGTAGAAGTAAGAGTCCTGTAAGAGGTCTCATGCAACCCCACGTTCTTAACACTGCATGGTTGCGATGACATCCAATTCTCCAACCAGTTCCAACCCCATTGGGCCTTTTCACGATCATATTCATAGGTTGCTCCTAGATCATTGTCTGCCAGCAAAAATTGCTTCTGTTGTTGCTGCAACGCAAACAAAAATAAACTATTTTAAGAGTTTCTCTTTGGGGTAATTATGTTTTCAACTTTTTTGAAATTTAGATTTTAGTCCTTCAACATAAATTTGACTGGTATATTCAGAAAAATCCAAGTTTCCATCAACTAGAGATAAAACTCTTAAAGATTATTTAAGTGTAAAACAATTTTTACTTTATAAGTTAATTTTGTAAAGTTGAATTAGGCGCAAATATATTATTCTTAGATGATATTAGAGTTCTGGATCATTCAAAGGGTTACCCATCATTTATCCACATAACAAATCTAATAGATGGTTGACGTGAAAAAGTATATTCGGAAAAATTTAAGTAACACATCAACTAGAGATAAATCTCTTAAAAACTATATAAGTTTAGAACAATTTTCATTTTATAAATAAGTTTTGTAAGAATGAATTAAGCTTAAATCCACTATTCTAAGAAGATAAGATCTTTTAACTTTTTTAATTCAAATTTTTTCTCTCTAAATAAAAGTTTGATCGGTTAAAGTCTCTAACTTTTTTTATAAAATCTCGGTTTTACCCTGAAAATTCATTAAAAGAATATAAGTAATGGAGTTCAAACATTTTTTTTATAAGCTAAAAATCTTGATAAAAAAAATATAGAAACATTGACCAGTCAAACTTTTGATTAAGGGCAAAATTAAAATTTTGAAAAAATATAGACCAACAACTTGGTTAACCTAGTTATGAAACAAGCACAATAACAAAATGATGTACGTAAAACACAAGAGTTCCAAATGGAAATGGGTAACCTGTTGGTAGTCGAAAGCATATGAAAGAGCTCTCCCCCTCTTCATTACCGCTTCATGTTTCCTCAATTCGTTTTCTTTAATTTTGTGGCTGCTTTGACGCCTACTGTCCCAATCATTAATTTTTGTTCTTCTCATGGGGCTCATGGGCATGGGCATGGGCTCGGGTTCGAGCTCGGGCTTTTCCTTCTTTTTCTCAAATTGTTGTTTTTCTTCCACGTGGCTCAATTGGAGTCGACGAGCCCTTACTCGTGCCTGCACCCTCACTAGGGCTTGCATGCAACGCATTGTCATCTGTGCTTGCTTTCGCACATTATGTCCCCTCACCAATGCTTGCAGCCTCACTAATCCCTTCAATGCTCGCAGTGCTCGACGAGCCTACACAATAATTAATTCATTTGATTCAACACCTAATGTCAATGCCCAATAATAATCAATATCACTCATATGTAGATTCAAGAAAAAGAAGAAAAAGATTTCACACAATTCTATGGTACTGTACTTCCAGAAGACAACTTAATTGTTCGAGCCCTATACTTTCCTTTAGACAGACTAAAATAGTACTCTCATAAATCAAAGTGTTTTCATATAGCTGTTTCAATCATTAAGTTACATATTTCATATTTATATGATTTTTATCTTTATATTTCAATTATTTTCTTATACTATATTAATTATTTAATATAAATGTGAAAATGCAATTTTAAAAATTATAAAATGTGGAGAAAAAAAATTCTCTATAATATTAGTCGGGTCTAACAAAAGATGAGAAGTACTAAAATTTATTATATTTTATAGTAATTTTTTATTATTAAGACATGACAACTGTTATATTCTAACTAAGAAAACAAAAGGAAAAAAATTCAAATATAATATATATATATATATATATATATATATATATATATATAATAAGAGTTTAAAATATGTTACACATTCCTTATGGAGAACGTTACCAAAAATAAACAAGATGTTACCAAAAAAAAAAATCATTCCTTATGAAGACATGCACTAAATTCCACTAACGGAAATAGGTGACATATTTATGACACGTACCGAACGAGTAACTTCTTATTAACTTCTTATTTTGGTTTGTGATCATTAAGACTCAAGCAATATATAATCCAATATTCTCTCCCAATCTTATATAAGGAAATACAGGACTAACTTAACATATTATGTAAAGAAAATTTTAAAGTAAAAATTTTTAAAATTAATAATAATATTTTTTAATAAAAAGAGAAAGTGGACTTGAATAAAATAATTATACTTTCTTATTTTTTAAAAATAAATCTTTTAAATGGAATTTTCAAAAGTGTAAAAAACAAATTTGAAGTTATAAAACTTTGAAAAAGTTTTATAAATATTAATATTAAATAATTTTTTTAAGGGAGTCTTAAGCAAAAATTTTGTTGACCTACCCCTTGGGTTAACTATGAGCAAATAAAACTAATTTCACATAAATTAAGAAAATTTATTAAATGTACTTAATTTTTATGATTTTATATAAAATATACATTACATTTCTTAAAATATTATTAATTACATTTATGATAGACAATACTTCCATTTATTATTGTATGAATATTTTTAAATTAAGAACATTAAATAAAATTAACATTAATAAAATTTATTTACATTTTAATCTAAAAATTTAAACATTTTACTTATATATAACTTTAGAGAGAATAAGAAATAAGAGTGAACTAATAAAATTAATATACATATTTATTTTTCTAACATACTTTTATAACACTTTTTCTTATTGTTTATCATTATAAAATCCAGAGTAAAATTTATTAAATAATTAAGAAGTGATTAACAAAATTTAATAAATTTTAATACAGAAAGTGTGTTAAAAAGGGACAAATTTTAGGTACAACAACTTGTTATTCTTTGATTAGAATTGAAGTTAAGTTTTAAATCAATAATATGTGTAATAAATAATTTTATTAAATATAAGTACAAATTACTAAAAGAAATAATATTTTAATTTAAATTAAAAAAATAATACCACTTCTTATGTTTTGTTGGCTTGTAAAAACTCAAAATGTATTCATCATATTTGAAAATTAATTAAAAGAAGAAAATAGTCGAAAACAATAGAAAAGCAAAATAGAAATAGTGTTACTAGGTATCCTCTATAGTATGATTGAATGAGTGTGGCAGCTCTTTCTTCTTTGGTGTGGCGTCCATAACCTGCCAATCTTACAACTCTTGCCGCAGCTTCGGCAGCCGCCACAGCAGCTTCAGCAGCTGCGGCGGTTGCTGCCGCGACGGCAATGATATGGCTTCTATCTTCACTCCCCGGCGTTGATGTCCTACTCTCTTCATTGCTCACATTTTTTGGAGAACTTGTTGATAAAAACTGTTCAAAAGACACCACCTCTACCACTACATGCTCCGATTTCTGTGCCTTCTCCTTCTGAAAATCAAATACATACAATCAACTTGATTTTGATTAAAACAACACCAAAAGCTAACCCTCGTCAGTCTTACTTGCTTGGATCAACTACATGAATTACACAAGTACATTCACCTTACTTCAACTCCAAATATCGTTCACATTATTTATCTAGAAATTTTTTTTTTAAATCTTTTTTCAATATTTTTCCTGATCTCTCTTTTCTTTTTTCTAAAACTAAAAGGTTATACTACATCCGGTAACCGGCCTACTTTCTACAAATATTTTACACAACACAAATACCTATCTACCTACTACATTGTTAGTTACCACCCTTGGTTTAACGGTTTCTCTTCTCAAGTTTTTATTAATATATAAAAAATCATATTAAATTAGAATTTTATTCATTATTTTAATTTAGTTTTAGTTTAAGTATCAAAAAGAAATTTAACTTAAGTTTAATTCTCACAATTTAAAATTAAAGATTTCACTTTAGTTTCTTAAAGTGTTTGACATTTCATATTTTTATGTTTTTAAAATAAAAATATTTAAGAATTACACATGATTTTTGGTTTAATTGATATTGTAGTTAGTTTTTAAATTCTACAATCTTAAATTTGAATTTTGGGTTTTAATTTTTAATATTATTTAAAAAATATAAAGATAAAATCATCTAAAAAAAATTATAGAAATTAGAAAACGATTATAATTATGTATCCCTTTATATATATATATATAAGGAAATTTGACCATCTTATCAAATAAACACTATCAATTTCAAATGATAAAGATAGCTTAAGCTACTAAAGTGAAAATTTTAAAATTTGAAGAACAAAATAAGTTTTTAGACATAGAGAACCAAATTGAAAGAAAAAAAATGTTACAAGTAGACCGAATAGGTTTTCCTGATAAGCAATCGCTTGTGAAAATGACATAATGAAAAGTATCATTGATATTTGGTATGTTTGAGATGGTGAAGAGGATATTACTTAGGATGCACACTAAATGAATATTGGTGTGATGGGTTTCGTGGTTTACTATGGGACACATATATACTATACAATTAATACATGTTGACTTCGTAGGGGACCATGCACCCACATACATAATTACATGTATCAGGTTGATGGTCCACAAAGCTGAGAAATTCGCAGGCATCTCATCATTATTGTGAAGAGCTCATAAAACACAAAAACTACATTACCGCAAGCAACTAACTTGCTGTTCACTTACCTTACGCAGAAGGTTTTTAGCCATTAATGCGAGAGGCAAAACTTGATTAAGATCATGCCATTCCTTATAATGCAAATAGATATATAATTCATTTTCTTTTTCATTTTGGGTTTGGGGTTGAGGAGAAGTCCATGACTAGTTCAATAAGTTTGATCAATGCATAATAACTGATTGACCGTTTTGGTCATGATTATGATTTAAAAGTATGTACTAAAATAACAAATTGCGGATTAGTGATTACCCCCAAAGTGTAATAACAGTTTCCTAATACTAAAATAACACATCGGTGATTAGTGATTATATTGTTATTTGTACCATCTCACATATAATCTAAGGTGAACATGTTCAGATGAGTCTATCAACATGGGATAAGTTATCTGAGATATTATTTTCATATAAAAAATATGGACCAAATCTTATCTTTAATAAATATTTAAATTATTTTATTGAATTTTAAAACTCTTGAGACTTATAAACTCATAAATAATCAATTATAAATACTTCTACTCTGAGATTGGAATGGATAAATTACACACTTAAATGTTCTAGGCTCGCATAAAATAAATTGTAGGTGTCCACCGAATTAGAACATAATAAACAGGGGGGAAAATTGGAATACAAAATGCTAGTTGCGGTCTCTATAGCCATGTCCACTTATACTAGGATTAATGGTGATTTTAGTCTCCAAAAATGCTTCCATTTTTAAGAAGAAAAAAACTCAACAATTATAACAAGAGTGCCCTACAAAACATTTTAAAAGAACATAAGAATAAGGAGAATATGGATAACCTTCTTCTCAGGCAGGGGTGAGTCTTTAGACGACGACTTGAAAACTTTCTTTACCGATGAGAACCAGCTGCCTCCTTTTTTCCCCATCAATGACGAAAAAAGATCTGTTTCTCATAACCAACATCATTATCATATATATATATAAAAAGATAGATGTATTAAAGTATCACAATATTAAAAAAAAAAATCCTAATTAAGTTAAGATTTCATCCCACAGTAATCATTTGAAACATATCCAAAAGATTATATAACGCTAAACATATATAAAAAAAACAAATACAAAAGATGTCCATAACTAATCTTATGAGAATTAAAATGTGAAAAACCACATTTTTTTCTAGAATAAAAAGATACTTTCTATATAAGAAAGAATAGCAGTCTACCAAAAAAATCCAATTTCGCTAAATAATTATCCCAACCATTTTACTCCCTAAATACATTTTACTCTCTAAATACATAAGAGAATCGAAATCTCATAGTCCTAATCTTATATATATATATATATATATATATATATATAACAAATTTATCCATCTAAAAACCTTATAATAATTTACTATTACGACTACAACAAAAAAACTTTGTAATACAAGTTAGCTAGTGACCAACACACCGAGACATAAATCAAAGTGTACTTAGTTTCGGAGTGAGGCATGAAACAAACCTGGTGAAACAAGTGGTGCCGTTTTGCATCACTTCACATATCGTGCCTGGAATGTTTTAGAATCAGAGCAAAGAAACGTTTTTGGTTGGGTGCAGAATTTAGAGAGAGAAAGGATGAGGACACCGAGAGAGAGAGAGTGTGTGTATGTGTGAGATTAGTAACTGTGAGCCCGCGGAACCGTCGTTGGTATTTATCAAAATCACGGATGTGTTGGACCCGTAACATTAGCAAACTAACATACCATTTTCCATATTCTTACTAGAAGGGAGGAGATCTTATTTTGATTTCATACACAAAAAATAAAAAATAAAAAATCCCCTTCCCTCTAGAAATAGAAAAGAAATAAATTTATCAAAAAGAAATAAAACAGAAAAAAATATTTAATTCTCTTAATTTTTTTTTGGCAAAATTCCTTAGTTGATCTCTTATAATAATTAATAGTTTTGAATTTTGTCCCTCTATAATTTTTTGTTTCAATTTAGTCTCCAATAATTTAAAAAATGTTAATGTGGAACTTTCCGTATAAATTTTACAAACGGTGTCAAATGTAGATGACGTGGATCACATAGATAATTTCCATAGTCCTTCTTTAATGAACCTAGAACGACCCGTTCTGAAACCAAAACGGATCGTTCTAATATCACTCTTTGTGTGTTAATTTTGTAACTGAAACGTCCGTTCCAAATGAAAATGTAACACACAACGAGTGAATCAGAACGGACCGTTCTAGTTTCAAAACGTCTCGTTCTGGTTTCAATCATTTATATATTTTAAATCATACTTATTTATTATTATTATTATTATTTTTACATATATGAGTTTTATTCCAATATATTAAAATATAATATAATTTAGAATTATAAAAATTAAATAAATACTTTTTTTTTATTTTATAATTTTCTTCTTTTTAATTTCTTTATAAACTCATTTTTTATTTTATTTAAAAAATAATTGTAAAAAAAGAAGAAAAAAATTAATAAATGATTGATATTTAAGATAAATAATTTAACTCTAAATTGATAGTAATGTTTTTTGAAAATATAATAAATTGTCAATGTCAATATCAATTAAAATTAAGAGTGTCTATTTGTAAATATATATATATATATATATAGATATATATATATATATATATAAGAATTAATTAAAAAAAATTATGGTGTCTAATTCTAAATATATAGGACGAAGTTTAAGAGTTAATTAGGAAAAAAATGAACTTTTATGATGTCTGTTTATAAAAACAGCCTCATTTAAGATAGTTAACTACTGTTTTTTAAAATAAAAAAATATTAAGTGCGTGCCTAAAAAATCATGAAATAATCTCATTTGTAAGAAAGTTAATTTACTGTACAATTGAATAATTACAATATTTTTGTGATGGGTTGATTGTGATATGAAATTTACATAAAAAATAAAAATAAAAATAACAATTTATGAAAGAGTAATTTTATTTTTTACACCTATATAAAAAATAGTTAATGAGTAAAATTAAATATAAATAATATACATACAATACAACAAATGTCTATCTCGTATATTATAATTATTATAGATATATATCAGATTATAAATGAGTTATAATTATAGATTATTGACGAAGTTGATTATCACCTCAACACTCGTGGCTCTTCTTATTTTTTCTGCCAAATAAACACATAAGTGCTTTACTTTATGAGTAATCAATCCCGCACTAATCTTTTTAATGTAATCTTCCATATTAACAACGGAGAGACATGTGAAAAATTATAATAGCAAGGATTCAAATTTTTAATTTTTTTTATTATCAATTCAGTCCCATTTTTACTTAAAAAAAAAAGTTGGATAAGTATGTAGTATATATGTACGGTAATAAACGAGGATCTACATAAACACATATACTTATGGCATGTGTAATAAACATTTAATTTTTAATTGCTGTTAGGAGAAAATGGGAAGTGCAATGATTGTTTAATGTTAGGTTAAGTTTAGGCTTGAAGATTACTGGAAAGTGGTAGTTAAACAATTCATATCAGTGTAACAAGGATGGGGATATTGAAATGCTTCTTTCAGCAATGATTAAACAACGATATAATATTTCAAAGATTGCTTCATTTATTCTTTTCAATCCATCGTTTATTCCATTCCAATTAAAGAAAATGAAAAAGAAATACACTTTTTCTGTCCAGGATATGGCAGTAATTTACACAAATGAAAGTTTTCGTAGTTTGAAAAAATATATTATGGAACTGTTTGGTTTCATAAAACATTTTTTAGTTTTTCTTTTTGTTTTCATTTATAATTTTAAAAATAATTTTATTTTAAAATTTAGAAAGTATGTTTAATTTGATTTTTCATTTTCTAAATTTTTGAAAATAAAAACATAAAAATGTGTTTGGTTTAAATATTATTAATAATTTTAAAATTAATGAATAAATCTCATTTTAATTTTTAATATTATCAAGTGATACTCATTTTTTTAAAAAATAACTATAAACGAGATAATTAAATATGAACTCATGTAAACATTCACACTAAGGCATAAGTGTTATAAGCTCCATCTATATTAATGGACAACATACTCCCATATCAATATTTTTCCAACCAAGAGAACGAGAGGAGAGATTTATAAGAGGTCAGGAGCTTGATTAGACATAAAAAGACATTAGGCCAAATAAATAAATAAATAAATAAATAACCATTGACAATATTAAACACTGCATCGTCCTTAATGATATATTGTATAGCCCAAATGTTAAACAATTGAAGTTATCAATCCCCATTGACAATATTACCAAATCTAGTGTTTGAAATGCTTTGTACCTTGGATCTTTTTCCGTGCATGATTTACAACTGTGAACTATAATTATTGACCATTCTGGAACCAGAACGGCCCGCTCTGAAACCAGAACGGCCCGTTCTGGTTACACTATTGGTGTGTTAATTTTGCACCTGGAACGGCCCGTTCCAGGTACAAAATTAACACACCAACAGTGCAACCAGCAGAACAGGCCATTCTGGTTTCAGAACAGGCTATTCTGGTTCCAGGTGTATTCAAGAAATTTGGCATCATCTACGTGGCATCCACCTGGCATCCACGTGGCCAACAGTTAACTCCGTTTAAATCATTTGGACGAAAGTCCCAAATTGCAATAATTTAAATTATTGGGGACTAAATTGAAACAAAAAATTAAAGTGGGATTAAATTGAAATAAAAAATATTATAAGGGAACAAATAAGGGTTTTAACCTAAAAATTATTATAAATTACATTTTTTGTGTTTAATATAATTCTCACATTTTTTTTTACAGAATTTAGCATATCATTGGTATAGTTGTTAGGAATGTTGTAACATATATTGGTGGTTTGAAACCACAAAACATATTGTCAATCCATTTCAATTTAGTATTTATTGGCGAATATAAATCACTAGAATATGTCATATCAATTTGTCTTAAATTAACTTTTTTTTTTTTGCAATTTTAAGTCATTATAAAATGCATTCTCAATCTATTATTAACTAGTATTTTTGGCTATTAATGACTCTTTAAGCCACACAAAATAATAATAATAATAATAATAATAATAATAATAATAATAATAATAATAATAAATCCTTAAATTTACATACTAAATTACACTTGAAAAATGGACACTAAGAGTATTGATGTCCAAAAAACAAATATCAGTATGCTATTATGTATTATAATATGAATTGAACATACACCTGCAAGGGTTACCAGAATGCAAGTCTCACTACAACTAAGAGGTCGACCCAGGGCAATAGTTCCACCATATGTATGTTTAATTTTTTCTACAATAGTTACTTGAGTTCCTGTTCAAGAAGTCATAATTATTTGGAACTCCTAACTATCGGATGCAGAATTTTTTTATTGAATCCAATGGAACATTTCATCACTTGATACTCAATACAAAATCTAATAAACTTAAAACATAAGAAAAACCATTGGACCTCAACATAAATCCGTATAAAGTTATGAAAGTTATGTAAAGATATTTCAATAATATTATATTATGTTTTTAATTTGTAAGTTAATTTTATATAAAAAAAAATATTAGAATTAGACAATTTCTAAATTTTAAACTAGATCAACTACATATGTTGTGTACTATCTGTACTGCGAAACCGAGCTCCAGCTCGGCATCACAGCGCAGGATGACTTCGGACACGCGCTGCGCAACCTCGGCTAAGACGAGGTCCGCTACCTAAATAGGTCATAACTAATCTCAGGCCCAAGGCCCAACAAAACCCTAATCCACACAAAGGTACGTGCATTACTTATACGAGACTCATACTCCCACAAACACTAACTTTAGCATCGGAGTCTCTTTTGCAGGTACCACCCCCATCTTGGAGCAACAAGCGTACCAGTGAAGGAGGCTCGCTGATCTTACCCAGTAGATCGTCCCCCACGACCGATCTCTGGTAAGAACATTTGGCGCCCACCGTGGGATTGATCAAGACAGCTCTTATCGGCCACGCTTATGGTTTTCACCAGAAGCCATAGCAGACGCGCAACAGACGACCTAGATCACACAACTAACATGGACAACGAAGCAGCATTGAGGAGACTGATCGAACAGGTCAAGTAGATGCGGAAGCAACATACTGCCGATCTGCAAAACATGCGTGCCAAGCACGAAACTGACCTAGCGGCGATGCGTACTGCTAACGAAGCTGACCTAGCGGCGCTGCGCGCCGAGAATGAGCATATTCGCGCTCAGCTCCCTCGACGCCCCTCTGATCAATCCCCTCAACCGAGTAACCTACACGAGGAAGAGGGGCACTCGGTTTCCCAACCGCCGACAGCACCTAGGGCACCGACTCCCAGGCCTGCCACACATTGGTCACACGCACCGACGAACAGGTCGGCCCACGAGGTCAGCATCACTCCTGCTCGGGTTCCTAGAAATCTGACGAGCTTTCGTCGCCATCCTTTTGTGGACGGTATCATGGAGACGCCTCTCCCTTTCAGTTGGAAGCCTCTCCACATCAACCGCTACGACGACACGACGGATCCGGACGAGCACATCGACCTATACACTACACTGGTAAACCTTTACACTAATGAGGATGCTATTCTGTGTAAGGTTTTTTCGAACTCGCTCAAGGGGCCTGCACTCAATTGGTACACCCAATTACCGGCTGAGTCAATCGACAACTTCCACACTCTGGTAAAGTAATTCACGGCTCAATATGCCATGAGTCGGCCTCACCATGTCACATCGGCCGCCTTGGCCAGTCTCAGGCAGGGCGACGATGAGTCGCTAAGGACGTTCATGGAGCGCTTCGCCGGCATCTCGATCAAGATTTGGAATTTGAATCCCGAAGTCGCCATGCATGCCATGCTCATCGCTCTCAAGCCCGAACCTTTCATAGACAGCCTGTGTCGCGAAGCTCCTCGTGACATGGACGAGCTCCGTGCCCGCGCTGCCGGATACATCCAGATGGAAGAGCACTCCGCTTTTCGTGACCAGGTTCGCGACAAGTCACAGGCAAAGCCAGACCATGGTCACTGATGGAGGACCATCCTTGAAGACACATGTGGGCCCCATCACTAGGTCCATGGCTAGGAGAGTTGAAGAGGAGGAGGGAGCTCACCCACCAAGGGACACTCTCCTCATGATCATAGAGTATTAGTTCTCTCCTAAGCTTCATTAATATATGGTTTATTTTATTTGCCAATTTTACCCTTGTATTTTGGGGTGTTTAGGACTTAGAATTTATTTTCTTTTGTATTTCCCATTTTACCCTTGTATTATGGGGTGCTCTAGATGATTAGGGTTTTAATTTTGGGCTAGGGTGTTAAATTAGAAGGGTGATGCATTTTTGGTGCTCTTGGATCTATTTTTGGTGTTAGAAAGACTTAGGCCCAAGTGGAGGGCAAAAGTTGCATGGTCTTATCATGCACCTAGATATAGCCAATCTAAACCCAAATATTCCATCCTTGGCCACCAAGTTGCATCTAGGGTTCATTTGCATTTCATTTGGAGTGCATTTGCCTTATGAAATGCAACCCTAGATGCCTCCCCTCCTATAAATACCCAATGCACCACAGTCACTAGGTGGTCGTCAAGACTGACTACCCAATCAAGCAAATCCTGAGAAAGTCGGAGCTCGCCGGGCGGATGATAGCATGGTCGGTAGAATTGTCCAAGTTTGGCATCCAGTACGAAAGTTGCGGCGCCCTGAAAGCTCAATGCCTGGCCAACTTCGTGGCCGAACTCACGCCAACCTCAGTCGATGAACCACAGGTATGGACTTTACATGATGACGGGTCCTCCAACTCTAAGGGTGGTGGTGCAGGTATCATCTTGGAAGGACCGAATCAAGTCACTTTGGAGCAATCGCTCAAGTTTGGCTTCAAGGTGACCAACAACCAAGCAGAATATGATGGAAGTCACTTGGAGAAGGTTGATGTTCTTCAAGTGTTCCATGCTTAGGACCGTGATTACTCTTGAGGTAAATCTTCCAAAGACTCTTTGAAGTTCCACGAAGTGTTCTTCAATGGAGAAGAGGCCTTGAAGTGGTTCGGTTTTCCTTAGCTTGCATAGGAAGCTTAAGGAACCAAGTCAAAGGTAGAAGAACCTTTGAGAGAAACCTTAGAGAGAGATTTCTCTTCAGTTTTGGAGACTCTTGAGTGAGAGAGAAATCTGAAGTTTATTTCTCAAATTTGTCAAAAGTGAGTACAAGTGTAGAGATAACAAATATATAGGGAGAGGTAGCTTCTAGGAGAAGCTAACCTTAACTATGGTTCACTAGGAACCATGGTAAGGTGTAGTTGTAGGAGAAGCTAACCTTGACCATGGTTCACTTAAGAACCATGGTAAGGTCAACCTAACCAACCAAGGTTTAGAAACTTGGAGGAGAAACTTCAAAACTAGAAGGAAGACTAAGTGAATTTCGGCCATGAACAAGGAAGAAAGGCTAGGCGGCCTTGGCTCAAAATTACTCCATGAATTAATTCAAAAATATTTGATTTGGTTTAGTTAGGTTCATCATATGATGATGAGACCTAGCTAAATCAAATCTATGAAAAATTAGGAGCAAAATGAGTCCAATATGCAAAATTTTGCCTAGGCCCAGTTCTGGCCCAATTACTAGTCACACCCTCAAGTATTGCTAAATGTCACCCCTTTTTCTCTACTGAAAAAATACAACATGAATGTATCAACTAGGGAGGTTAAATGGAGTTAAACTCTCCAAGTAGCCCACCTTAAAATTAATATACAAACACTAGAAAAAGCAAGTAAAGTGCCTCACAAATACAAAGGTAAAAATGACCTATACAAGAGACTATGTAAAAACTATACAATATACACAAGTAGAACTAGGCCTTTTCTTTATGATTGAGTAGTCCAAGTGAAGAATACCTTGGGCTTGGAAAGCCCACTAGTCTTCAATAGGTCCAACTCTTCTTGGATTCTTCTAGCCATAACTCTAGTGACTGGGCCCTTGGCCCATGATCTATCATCCCCTCCTTCTTGAGAAGGATTTGCCCTCAAATCTGTAGGCTCTTCTTCCTCATCATAACCTGCAAAGGGAATAAGATCACTCATATTAAAAGTGTTGCTTACTCCATAATCACTGGGAAGATCTAACCTGTAGGCATTATCATTGATTCTTTGGAGGACTTGGAAGGGACCATCACCTCTAGGGTTGAGTTTAGACTTCCTTTGTGAAGGAAACCTTTCATTTCTCAAATGAAGCCAAACCTAATCCCCTTCCTCAAAAATGAGGTTTTTCTTTCCTTTGCTTCTCTATAAAGCAGTTCTCTCATTTTGCTGTTGTATATGAGTTTTAACCTTCTCATGTAATTTCTTAACAAATTCAGCCCTAGATACCCCGCCCCTTCTTTATGAAAATAATGAGAAGAATCTGGTAGGGGTATTAGGTCTAAAGGAGTAAGAGGGTTAAAACCATACACAACCTCAAAGGTGAGATTTTGGTAGTCTTATGGACTACCCTGTTATAAGCAAATTCAATATGGGGCAAGTACTCATCCCAAGACTTATGGTTACCCTTAAGGACTGCCCTTAACATTGTAGATAGGGATCTATTAACTACTTCTGTTTGTCCACCAGTTTGTGGGTGACAAGTAGTAGAGAAAAGTAGTTTAGTTCCTAGCCTACTCCAAAGAGTTTTCCAGAAATGGCTAAGGAACTTGCTATCCCTATCTGAAACAATGGTTTTGGGTAGACCATGAAGTCTAACCACTTCCTTGAAGAAGAGTCTTGCTATGTTGCTTGCATCATCTATTTTGTGGCAGGGTATAAAGTGGGCCATTTTACTAAATCTGTCCACTACCACAAAAATCGAATCCATGCCTCTGGGTTTTGGGTAAGCCCAAAATAAAGTCCATACTGATATCAACCCATGGAGAGTTAGCAACAGGCAAGGGTGTATAGGTGCCATGAGGCATTACTTTAGACTTTGCTTGTAAACAAGCTATACATCTAGAGCAAAACCTCTCAACATCCCTTCTCATATGGGGCCAAAAGAATTTTTCTTTTAGAAAGCTTAGAGTCTTTTCAACTCCAAAGTGCCCCATGAGACCACCCTTATGACTTTCTCTTACAAGGAGTTTTCTAATAGACCCTTGGGGTATACAAATTCGTCGTTCTTTATATAAGTACCCCTCAGAAATATAGAAACCTCCTTGAGGCTTAACCAAGCATTGGGTATAATTTTCACTAAACTCTGAGTCATTGGAATATAATTCCTTAATGTGATCAAATCCCAATATTTGAGATCCAAGGGAGATCAACAAAGTGTGTCTCCTAGAAAGGGCATCAGCCACAATATTATTTTTCCCTTTCTTGTACTTGATCACATATGGGAATTGTTCGAAAAAATCTACCCACTTAGCATGCCTTTTGTTGAGTTTTCCTTGACCCCTCAAATACTTAAGTGACTCATGGTCACTATGAATGACAAACTCCTTGGGAATAAGATAGTGTTCCCAAGTTTGAAGGGCCCTAACCAAAACATAGAGCTCTTTGTCATAGGTAGGGTAGTTAAGAGAGGCACCCTTAAGTTTTTCACTGAAATAAGCAATAAGGTGCCCACCCTGTAACAAAACCGCTCCTATGCCAACCCCAGAGGTATCACATTCTAGCTCAAAAGTTCTTGAAAAATCGGGTAGAGCTAGAAGAGGTGCATGGGTGAGCTTATCCTTTAAGGCTATGAAGGCATTTTCTTGTTTCTCTCCCCATATAAACTCCACATTTTTCTTGACTAACTCATTTAATGGGGAGGCTAGTGTGGAAAAATTAGGAACAAACCTCCTATAGAAGCTTGCCAACCCATGGAAGCTCCTAATATCTCCAACACTCTTAGGAATGGGCCATTCTTGGATGGCCTTGATTTTCTCGGGGTCCACATGAACCCTTTTTTTGCTAATGATAAAACCTAGAAATACAACACTGTCTACACAAAATGTACATTTCTCTAGATTACCAAAAAGTTGATTTTTCCTAAGAATATTAAAAACTTGCCTTAAGTGTCCTATGTGATCACTTAGGCACCTACTATATATGAGAATATCATCAAAATAAACTACAACAAATTTACCCATACAATCCCTTAGAACATGATTCATGAGACGCATAAAGGTACTAGGAGCATTGGTGAGTCCAAAAGGCATCACCAACCATTCATACAATTGGTCTTGAAAGTGGTTTTCCATTCATCACCCTCTTTAATTCTTATTTGATTATAACCACTTTTAAGATCAACTTTAGAAAATATGATGGCTCCATGAAGCTCATCTAACATGTCATCAAGTCTAGGGATAGGATGTCTATACTTCACAATGATGTTGTTGATGGCCCTACTATCACAACACATTCTCCACTTGCCATCCTTCTTAGGAACCAACAACTCTGGAACAACACAAGGACTTAAGCTCTTTCGAACCCAGCCCTTCTCCAAAAACTCTTGGACCTGAGACTCTATTTCTTTTGTTTCTTGGGGGTTGGTCCTATAGGCAGGCCTATTAGGTAGGCTAGTCCCAGGCACCAAATCAATTTGATATTCTATTCCTCTTGAAGGAGGAAGGCCCATTGGACCCTCGGGAGAAAATAGATCATCAAACTCTTTTAAAAGAACTTTGACCCCCTTAGGTAAAGTCTCATGTCCACTAGATGTGGCAGTGCAAGAAAGAGTTCCTTTACAGAGAAGGATATAAGAGGGTTGTTGAATCAAGAGGGTTTGTTTGGAAATTACATTCTCTTGAGTAACAACCTCTAGGGAGGGAACTCCTTTCTCCCTAGATTCCTCTCTATCCTTAGTTTTCATGGACATTTTTTTTTTCTCTTTTTTCCTCTTTTTTTTGAAATCTTTTCTCACTCTCTCTTTTGAGTTTCATTTGTGCTTGATCCTCAACCACCTGTTGAGGAGAAAGAGGATGAAGCACAAATTTCTTTTCTTTATGGGTAAAGGTAATCTCGTTAGTAAGGCCATTATGCATGGTTTTCTTATCAAATTGCCATGGCCTTCCTAATAAGATATGACAAGCTTCCATTGGTACTACATCACATAACACCTCATCTTCATAAATCCCAATGGAAAGCTTGACCTTTACCTGTTGGTCAACTGCTAAGTCACCATCCTCATTAATTCAATGGAGTTGATAAGGTTTAGGATGGGGACTAGTAGTTAAGCCCAACTTCTCAACCAGCCTAGTGCTACAACAATTGCACCATGAGCCACTATCATAAATGAGAGAACATGCACTGTTTAAAACTTTGCATCTAGTATGAAAAATGTTCTCCCTTTGTGATAGAGTATCACTAGGTTGGTTGTTGAGGAGTCTCCTAAGCATTAAGAGCTCCCCTTCATAAGGAAAAGTAGACTCTACACCTTCCTCTTGCTCACTTGCTTCTTCCTCACTATTACTAGAGGAAGTAGTAGCCTCATCTTGGCTACTATAAATGTCATGCCCCCTCATGATCATGACCTTCTTTGTGGGGCATTGGGAGGCAATGTGGCCTCTCCCTAAACATTTAAAGCATTTAATATCACTAGTCCTAGAACTAGTGTGTGTAGTGTCCTTCCCCTTTCCCTTATCTTTTTCTGTTGCTAGATTCTTGGAGGGTTCAAAAGTTTTCTTTTTCTCAAAAGTTTTTCCCTCCTTCTTGGAATCTTTCTTTAGAAATGAAGAGTGGGAGCTATCTTTTTTTATAATATTTTCTCATTTTTTGTTGTTCTACCCTTACACAAAGTTGGACCAAGTCATTTAGGTCCCTGTAGGGTAGTAGCTCCACTTGGTCTCTTATTTCTAAATTAAGACCACTTAAGAATCTAGCTACAGTTGTAGCTTCCTCTTCCCTTATGCATGCCCTCATCATTAAAAGCTCCATTTGCTGCCTGTAGTGTTCTACAGACATATCCCTTTGTTGGAGCCTTTGGAGCTTATTCATAAGCTCCCTCCCATAGTAGGTGGGAATGTGCCTCCTTCTCATAGCACTTTTAAGATCATTCCAATATTGAATTGGAGGATCATTGTGGAGGCGTCTCTCTCTAAAGCTGTCCACCAATACATGGCATGCCCTTGGAAGCTAAGGGTAGCCAGAGGGACTTTTCTCTCTTCACTTACCTTGTGGCAGGCAAAGAGTTGCTCAACTTTCATCTCCCAATCTAAGTATACTTCCACATCGTCTTTACCAAAGAAATGTGGGAGGTCAACTTTGACTTCCCTAGGTCTTATGGACCTTCTAGGAGTGTGTTGGTAGTGATCCCCTTGATTCATGCTTTCATTAGGGGATGTATATTGGGAATGTGAGCTCCTACTCTTTTTTCTATGTTTTCTCATGTCTTCTTTCAACTTTTCTTCCTCTTGTCTTAAAATTATCAATTCTTCCTCAAGGTAAGCAAATTGTCCTTCTCTTTCAAACTTTTCTTTTTCTCTTTGAATGGACTCTTGCTTTTTCCATAGCTTAAGTGATTTGAGCTCTTTAGTGATATATGAAAGACTTTTTGGAGAGCCATCACTTTCACTATTGGAGGAATTTTGAGACATTTTAATTCAAGAAGCTTTTTCCACAAAAAAATATTTTTTATGAAAATAAGATTTTTGGGAAGTGCTTTAGACTTGGCACTTGGAGGTCTAAGAGTACAAATTGAACTTTGGAGGGAGGTGAGCTACTAAAGAGCCACTTAATAACCAAGCCTCTTCAAGTAAAAATCTCTAAACCCCCTTGTACTTTTGTCTTGCACATAGCAATTTCACAAAGATCTTTTCTCAAAGAAAAATAACAAACAAGTGCCTAAGTGTACAATTATATGATGCTTGAAAACATAAAGGCAAGAAAACATAAATTGCTGAAAACATAAATTGCTTAAAACATAAATGGCTTGAAAACTTAAAGACAAGAAAACATAAACTAGGCGTTGAAAGCAATTAAACCTAGGTGAGAGCTTGAAAGGCACCAAAGACCTTCAAGGACCCTCTCACAAGTACTAACGAAATTACTATGAGAACTCTTAAGGAGAGATGGAGATACACCAAGGTTACTCCAAGACACTCCTTAATAAAGGCCTTGTACAAAAATTTGGAAATAAAAAATTACAAGAAAAATTGAAATTCAAATTTTCTTCAAATGAAATGAAAATTCACACTCCACATGAAATGTAAATTCACATTCAAATGAAATGAGTGGCTGCACTTAATTTCAAAGAAAAAAAAATTAGCCACTAATTAGAGACAAATTTTAGAGACGGATTTTGTAAGGAAAACAAGTTTTAGAAACTAAAAAATTCTGTCACTAAAATTAGTTTCTAATCCAGCCACCAAACTGCAGCCTCACAAGGTGTTTCACTCCTCTTGTAGAAGCAACCTTGACTTTGGTCACTTCTAGGTGTTTTCAAGAGTCTTGCCACCAAGAGAGAACAAGCTCCCTAAGCAACCACCAAAGCCTTCAAGTTGATTTCCTTTGACTTGGCCTCCTACACCTTTTAAGAAGCACTCAACCACCTTCAAGACTGGAATATTAGTGTAAAAACTGAAAATGTATAATTTAGAATGGCTACACCAAATGGTAGAATGAATTGAGACAAACTAGAAGGAGTTTCACAAAAAAAATGACAAGCAACAATTAAGGCTAATTTGGAAGGCTAGCACACAAGAGATATCCTATCAAAGGCACTAGAATGGATTACAAAACAAAAGCTAAGATTAGAAACAAAAATAAGACACAATTTATGTGGCTGGACTGAAAATATGTAAGCAAACACACACCAAAACTGAGAGCTAGTTTCACTAGATTTTTCACTCCTTTTGGCTTTTTGTTTTGCTATTTTTTTCTTTTTGCAAAATATTTTTCACTTCTTTTTTCTTGGAGTAATCAGGAGTTTAAATGCCTTTTGATCACTTATAAGTCTCGGTTTTAGGTTAGAAAAATTGCAGCAAAAATTTCACACAAACAAGAGGTGTTCACATGCATTTTGTAACTAGTGCTTCACAATTTTGTAGTGTTTTTAGGTCAAATTTTTAAGCACTCATTCTTTTGTTTTTCTCATGCATTTAGAACACTTACACCTCTGTTTTTTCTCTATTTTAATGTTTATAAAATTGTAATAGGTTTCATCCACAAAAAGACTCAAGGAAAAACCTAATAGGAATTAGTGTTTATGAATTTTTTTGACAAAACTTTTATCAAGACATAATAGAAACCTAACTCTAGGAAATTTGCTAGAACTAATAGCAAATTAAGAACTCAAACATGTAAAGAAAAAGCACATATAGTAAGGTACAGATTCAATAAGCAAAAGACACAAAAATTTTGGACACAACAACACAAAGTAAAAAATTAGGTCAAACAAGCTAGTCTAGGAAGTTTCAACATGTAAAAGGACTACACATGACTTTCTAAGACAAAACAAGTGATTCAAAAACAAAATCTATGCTCAATGAATGTTGTCCAACCACGGACACATGTGAATGAATGGAGAAGACTCAAGCAAAAAAAAAACGCACAAGTTCAAGAGTCCTAGAAGCACAAAACCGAAATTGATTCACAAGAATAGGAACAAGCAAAAATGAATCAATTAATTCATACTTGACATATAGGATCCATCAAACATTGTATTAGAACTAGATCCATGCAGCAAACACAAGTTTAAGACAAAGAAAAGGAAGATTAGACAACACGGATTCAAGTTGTAAAAGTTAGAAACAAAAACCTCAAGAGCACTAGGCTCTAGATACCAAAAATGATGGAAGTCACTTGGAGAAGGTTGATGTTCTTCAAGTGTTCCATGCTTAGGATCGTGATTACTCTTGAGGTAAGTCTTCCAAAGACTCTTTGAAGTTCCACGAAGTGTTCTTCAATGGAGAAGAGGCCTTGAAGTGGTTCGGTTTTCCTTAGCTTGCATATGAAGCTTAAGGAACCAAGTCAAAGGTAGAAGAACCTTTGAGAGAAACCTTAGAGAGAGATTTCTCTTCGGTTTTGGAGACTCTTGAGTGAGAGAGAAATCTGAAGTTTATTTCTCAAATTTTTCAAAAGTGAGAACAAGTGTAGAGAAAACAAATATATAGGGAGAGGTAGCTTCTAGGAGAAGCTAACCTTAACCATGGTTCACTAGGAACCATGGTAAGGTGTAGCTAACCATCCATGGTTTCTAAAACTTGTAGGAGAAGCTAACCTTGACCATGATTCACTTAAGAACCATGATAAGGTCAACCTAACCTACCAAGGTTTAGAAACTTGGAGGAGAAGCTTCAAAACTAGAAGGAAGACTAAGTGCATTTCGGCCATGAACAAGGAAGAAAGGCTAGGCGGCCTTGGCTCAAAATTACTCCATGAATTAATTCAAAAATATTTGATTTGATTTAGTTAGGTTCATCATATGATAATGAGACCTAGCTAAATCAAATCTATGAAAAATTAGAAGCAAAATGAGTCCAATATGCAAAATTTTGCCTAGGCCCAGTTCTGGCCCAATTACTAGTCACACCCTCAAGTATTGCTAAATGTCACCCCCTTTTCTCTACTGAAAAAATACAACATGAATGTACCAACTAGAGAGGTTAAATGGAGTTAAACACTCCAATTATCCCACCTTAAAATCAATATACAAACACTAGAAAAAGCAAGTAAAGTGCTTCACAAATACAAAGGAAAAAATGACCTATACAAGAGACTATGTAAAAACTATACAATATACACAAGTAGAACTAGGCCTTCTCTTTATGATTGAGTAGTCCAAGTGAAGAATACCTTGGGCTTGGAAAGCCCACTAGTCTTCAATAGGTCCAACTCTTTTTGGATTCTTCTAGCCATAGCTTTAGTGATTGGACCCTTGGCCCATTGATGGAACTACTTGGAGAAGATTATTGTTCTTCCAAGTTCTCCATGCAAGGACCAAAATGTTCTTGAGGTTGAACTCCTTGAGGTGGCGGAATCACCTTGGAGGATTCTCCAATGGTGGAGAAGCAATGGAGTAGGTTCGGTTACTTCCTAGCTTGTGAAGAAAGCTTGAGGAACCAAGGCAAAGTTTGAAGAAACTTTGATAGAAACCTTAGAGAGAGAGAGTTCTCTACGGTTTATAAGACTCTTGAATGAGAAATAAATATGATTTCTATTTCTCAAAATGTTCAAAAGTGAATAAAAGAGTAGAAAATACAAATATATAGGGAGAGGTAGCTTGTAGTGTAAGCTAACCTTAACCATGGTTCACTAGGAACCATGCTAAGGTGTAGCTAACCATCCATGGTTTCTAAAACTTGTAGGAGAAGCTAACCTTGACCATGGTTCACTTAAGAACCATGGTAAGGTCAGCCTACCCTACCAAGGTTTAGAGACTTGGAAGGCAAGCTTCAAAGCTTGAAGGAGAAGCTAGCAAATTTTGGCCAAGAACAAAAGTGAAGGTTAGGCGGCCAAGGCTCCAAAATGCTCCATGATTTATTTTGAAATTATTTGATTTGGTTTAGATAGGTTCATCATATGATGATGAGACCTAGCTAAATCAAATCTATGAAAATTAGGAGCAAAATAAGTTTAATATGTAAAATTTTGCCTAGGCCCAGTTCTGGCCCAATTACTAGTCACACCCTCAAGCATTGCTAAATGCCACCCCTTTTTCCCTACTGAAAAAATATAAAATGAATGTATCAACTAGGGAGGTTAAATGGAGTTAGACTCTCCAAGTAACCTACCTTAAAATCAATATACAAACACTAATAAAAGCAAGTAAAGTGCCTCACAAATACAAAGGCAAAAATAAGCCTATACAAAGAAACTACTATATGTACAAACATATGAAAAAGGTCTTTAAGGTCATCCCATTCCTCTTGGTTCTTTTAAGATATCACCTCTTGGATTCCTTGGCCTTGGCCATAGTCTATCATCCCCTCTCTTGAAAAGGATTTGACCTCAAATCTCGAGGGTCTTCATGATTATTGACCATACCTACAAATATATAATAAAATTCATTAGAGGTAATATTCTCAACAAATAAATGTGTATATACACAACAATGTTTATAAGTTCAACAAATGAATAGAAGCGAAGAAAGCAGTGTGCGCAAGAAGCCACAGAGTGAAAAAGAGTAAAGTGAAAAGGGGAAGAGGCGCGAGAGAGAGAAAAGGGCTTCCCGAAATTCAAACGGCCACGACACGTGTCGGAGAGAGAGCGCACCTGACGACACATTTAATGAAGCTCATTATGATGAGGCAAAACCATCATTGCATAACCGTCACCCCTATTAACACGCCGCCTGCACGTTTTCAAGAACGAGGCAATGGATATGACACATGGCATCTTGACAGACAAGCGTACACGAAGAGTCACGGCTCCTCTCTGAGCTTGGCATTAACTCTTTGACCCACGGTCTTAAGAGCTCGGGGGACTAGTTTACTATCCATACCGCGAAACTAGGACCAGCTCGGCATCACAGCGCAGGATGACCTCGGACACGCGCTGGGCGACCTCAGCCAAGACGAGGTCCGCTACCTAAATAGGTCATAACTGATCTCAGGCCCAAGGCCCAACAAAAACCTAATCCACACAAAGGTACGTGCATCACTTATACGAGACTCATACTCCCACAAACACTAACTTTAGCATCGGAGTCTCTTTTGCAGGTACCACCCCCATCTTGGAGCAACAAGCGGACCAGTGAAGGAGGCTCGCCGATCTTACCCAGTAGATCGTCCCCCACGACCGATCTCCGGTAAGAACATGTTGATTTCTCCGGTAGGAAATAATGACAAAAATAAATAATCTAACATAAATAAAATGTAATTAATTAATGGCATGGTGGCTTATATGTAGTATATATCTTTACAAGTTTGGAAATGAATATATATCAAAAGTTTACATAATTACATTATAGATACTTAGTCTTGGCAGAGGGAACCATCCGCAACCTAAAATAATCATTATGATCTTGGGATAATCTTGAAATAAATAAACTACATGAAAAATATTTAGTTGATTTCTTTTGGAGTGTGAATGAATACTAATGTAGTCTATATCTTGTCGTTTAACTTTGCTGCCACAACTCCCTTATAATTTTGTTGATTTCTTCCATTTTCATTGTGTGAAAGTGCATCAATACTCTGAAAGATGAATAGGTTATACATGAGTGACATGAAACCAAAGAATACAATCTTAACAAGTAATGAACATCACTCAATTTTAAGAAGCTCACTCATCATGTGCATTGTAGTATCTGTCTAGATCCTTGTTGGCCATTTCAGTTGTTTGAAAAGAAAAGTTCACTTGTGAATAATATAAAACAAAAAATCAAAGAAGAAAGCATTCAACTATGGTATCACACATGATTACACCTTAAGCTGGATAAACAAGTCAAAGTATTGCTTATCTATGTCCTTGTATTAAGCCTTCTTAAGATCAACCTTAATTTTGGAAATATTGCTTTGGTAAATAGACATTGTTCCATGGAACCTGTTCAACTATCACCTAGGTATGGATATATATCCAAAAAGAGAGAAATAAGGTGTTTTAATTCTACACTGGAAGAAATAATGTATAATGGATGAAGATGTGAATATAGAATTGGTACTTGGCTGAATTACTCAAGCTTGCCAGCATAAATGTATGATTAAGGGATTTGAAAATACCTCTTAAAGAAGTCTCTTTGTCTCCTATTTTAGTTTATAGTGTTCAGTTTCAATTGGGGAAACCCCACCAGCCTTTGATATATTTTCTTCCAGTTTTTCAATTTCATGTATTAGCTCATCTACTTCAGCCTTTGTTTTCCTATAATTTAAGTTGTCCTCAATATTTCTATTTAAGTTGATTTTGATTTCATTCAAATTTTTAATTCTTGTTTCCTAGTATCACAACTTTGAAGTTGAGATTCTGATAGAGTTTTCTTTCCATGCAGTTCCTTCAACTTGTCTCCTTTGGAACAAAACATGTTAAAGAAATTTGGAGTCTCAAAAACTAACATTTATCGAGGGATAAACATACTCTTTGATTATGGAATTCATTTTAAAAATTGCATCAACTTCTTATTGATATGTTATCTTTTGTTGAGCTAGATTCTCATACTTGCGACTGAGTTTAATTTTCAGTTTAATACGGTCAACAAGTAATTTATCTAGTGTGAAAGTTAAATAATCGCTTAGTTGATGCTCTGCGTCTTTCACGCCAACAAAACCTTATTCATTAAAACCAATTTATAATGAGCTTCACAAAAAAAAAAAAAAACATGAATCCCATGAAACAAAACAAATTGTGGTATGCATGACAATCTTGGACAATTCTTAAATTAAAAATGCATTAGAAAAATCATGAAACACAATTAGGGATGGTAACGGGACGGATCGGGTACGGATTTTATGATACCCATCCCTGTCCTTGTGACTTAAACCCATCCTCGTCCTCGTCCTCGTACCCGTACCCGTTGAGTATATGATTTTCATCCTCATCCTCGTCTCCGTCGAGTATTAGGTATACCCGTACCCGTACCCGTATCTGTGAATTTTTTTATTTTTTATTTTTTATAAAAAAAATATGATATTTTTAAATAATTTATTTATTATATTATAATTATAATTAGGTTATTTCTCTATCTCATATTATAATAAATAATCACACATAAAAAAATATTAAAATTCTTTAATATAATTAAATTCAAAGTGGGTAGTTAGTGTTGAAAAATTATATTATAATTTAAAATTTAAATTAAATATTTAATATAATTAATCCTTTTTTTTATAACGTTCCAAAACCAAAAATAGTTTTCGGACTGTGCACCTTTGACCAAGCCTCACGGTTTTTCCTATTAGTTAGCACAGTACATGCACTTGTTTCCGAAATGTTTGCAAAACAAATTTTCAAAACTGTTGCACGTACTGTTGAAGCTGAAAAAGGGAATCCAATAGTGCCTATATATATATACATCAGTAGGTGAGAAAAAGCGATAGGAAAAAACACAAAAGTTCATCTATTTTCTCCCTCAAAATTATTTCTACTACTAAAATATATATTTGGAGCGGTGTTCTTTAATTCGGGGATCTTTCACTGCATTCGAACGGTCTAACGGGTTGACGTATCTTGGGAGAGGAGCGCATTATAAGACTCAAAATTACCAGTGCATTGGGGGCGTTTTTCTCTCTAAGGATAGCGCTCTGCGTGCTTCAACCCAAGCTACCCTAAACCTATTATTCAATATTTTAATTTGCTCATTGTGTTTAATTAGTTGTTACTAATTGCTCTGTTTTAATTTTATAATATTCATTGCCACTACTAGAAAAATTAATATTTGTGACGGAAAAAATAGCATCGCTAATAGTGACGCATTTTGTGAGGGAATTTTAAGTTTTGTGACGGACTAGAATTTATTGACTTTTGTGACGGATTTTGTGACGGAATATATTCCGTCTCTAAAAATCCGTCACAAATTTCGTCACTGAATCAAAAAAAAAAAATTTGTGACGGATTTTGTGATGGAAATATTTTCGTCTCTAAAAATCTGTCACAAATTTCATTGCTAAATAAAAAAAAATGTTTGTGACGGATTTTGTGACGGAATGAACTTCGTCTCTAAAAAATCCGTCACAAATTTCGTCACTAAAATGAAAAAATTTAGTGATGGATTGTTCCCTCTCAAAATTCCGTCACAAATAGGTTAAAATATTTTGTGACAAATTGTTCCCTCTCATAATATTAAATTTTATTTATGAAAATTTTATATTTAAGAATTATGCATAATTAAAGAAAATATGTTAAATTTTTTTTTTAAAAATAATAAAATTAAAAATATTTTATTTCATTAAGGACTGAAAAAATTATGAAATTCATTTAATTAAATAAAAAATTGTCAATTTTGAACATAAGAAACTAAGACATTCATTAAAAATATTTAAAAAAAAACTTGTGAAATTAAAAAAAAAATTAATTTAATTTTGGCTTAATTACATTTTTGATCCCTCAAGTATTGTAATTGTGCAATTTTGATCCCTAAGATTTTAATTGGATAATTTTAGTCCCTAAATGATTGTAATTGTGCAATTAGTCGTTTAATTTTTAATTGAACAATTATAGTCCCTCAAAAATCATAATTGTGCAATTTGAATCTCTCCAATTAAAAATTTAATAATTTTAAAATTTTAATATATATATATAATAATAATAATTTAAAATTATACATTATTTGCTTATTTAAGTTAACATATACTATAATTTTTATTAATGTAACAAATGATATATATTTATTATTACTAAATAAATAAAATTTATATATTATTAATAATTTAATATTGCTAATAAATTAATATCAATAATATTTTTAGTATATTTATAGATAAATTGATAATTTGATAAATATAACTTAGTATATATTAATATACTTTTACAAAAATATAAATATAGTAGATAAGATATGTATATTTGTATTTTTGTAAAAGTATATTAATATATAATAAGTTATATTTATCAAATTATTAGTTTATGTATAAATATACTAATAATATTGTTGATATTAATTTATGAATAATATTATAAACAATAGTTTCCTCAAATTTAGTCATCAAACAGTTAGCGAGGGATTCATCTCAGTTAGTGACGGATAAAATCCGTCGCAAATTGTGACAGATTCTAGTCAATTATAGGCATCACAGTTTGTGACGGATTTTGTGTCATCACAATTTGTGAGGGATTTTGTGTCATCACAATTTGTGACGGACTCACATACCTCTCAGTCCCTCTCAAATAGCGAGGGATTTAATCCCTCTCAAATAGCGAGGGATTCTTTCATCACAATTTGTGAGGGATTTTGTGTCATCACAATTTGTGACGAACTCACATACCTCTCAATCCCTCTCAAATTGCGAGGGATTTAATCCCTCACAAATTGCGAGGGATTTAATCCCCTCACAAATTGCGACGGATTTTTATTAATTTCTAAACATTTATTGTTACAAATTAGTGACGGAAATTATATTGTTTGTGACGCCTTAATTCCGTCACTAATTGTGACGGAGAAAATAATCCGTCACTAAATATTTTGTGACGCCAAATTTTGTGACGAAATCATTTCCGTCACAAATTCCGTCACTAACTTATTTGTGACAGATTTTATGAAGTTTAGTGACGGATTTTTTCCCTCTCTAATTTTAATTTTTCTAGTAGTGTGCGTTGTTGATATTGGTTTTATTGATAAATCTAAATATTTATTTTCTTGTGTTCTATTTAATTTTTCTAACAGTTAGAAACATGAGGACTTAGGTTCAATTCTCATTGCAACCATCTTTGTAATGTTTCCTATCTTTACCAAAAAAAAATTGGAAGTGGGTATTAAATTAAAAATGGAAACAGGGACGGGTACGAGTACGAGGCGGGTAAGTACATACCTGTACCTGTACCCGTACCCAATTTAATATATCAGGTTTTACTCGTACCCGTACCCGTACTCGGTCAAACTGGGTATTCTCCGTCAAAGTCGGGACGGGTTCTGGTATTACCTACGCGTATGGGTATATTTGTCATCCCTAAACACAACTAGAGATTTGATTTGAAGAAGCAAAATTGAGATTAGGGTTTCACGTTCACGATTGGGTTTGGGATAGCGATTAACGAGTAATAATTCACGAGAGTCTCACATTACCGGCTAAACGACCATTGTGGTGCAGTTTTACAAACAATATACCAAAATGGGGTTGTTTTGAAACATATTACACCTTTGGGGCTATTTTATTGGGTGTCGCTATGACCCATAGCGACTCCCATGACACGTGGCTTTTTTGTTTTTTTTTTGCTTGGTTGGGCTGGACCAGTGTCGCTATCAGCTGGCCCACCACAGCTGATGGGCTTAAAAAAATTATGTAGCCCATAGCGACACTGGGTAAAGAAAAAAATAAAAAAAGGAAAATAATAATAATGTAAAATGAATATAATAAAGTGAACTATTTATTATATAATTATAAAAAGAAAATTAAGTTTTAAAAAAACATAATTTTAAAATAAATAAAATGTATTTTTTTAACACAGTCACTGTGGCCCATAGCGCCTGAGTGGAGCTATGGGCCATAGCGCCCCAATTTAAATTTTTTTTTTCGTTTTTAAATTATTTTTTACATTTTATTACTTATTTTTTAAAATTAACATTTTTTCTTATTTCAATCTTTTTTTCCCTTTTACCCGTTATTTTTTTATAAATTTGTAAAAAAATTTATATTTTAAAAATATTAGATATATTTTTATAACTGGCGCTATGGGCCATAGCGCCTGAGTGGAACTATGGGCCATAGCGCCCCAGTATTTATATTTTTTTTTCGTTTTTAAAATATTTTTTTACATTATATTACTTATTTTTAAAAATTTACATATTTTCTTATTTCAATTCTTTTTTCCGCTTTTTTTGGAAATTTTTTTTTTTAATTCATTTATCAGTTTTTATATTTAAAAAATTAAAAATAATTTACGAAAGGCGCTGTCTGTCATAGCGCTCAGTATGCGCTAGCAGCCACAGCGCTCCAATTTTTACATTTTTTAAATACTATAATTACAAAATTTTGTTTATCAACTCCAATATTTAATACTGTTAATTGATTGTTGCCGTAATTTTTAATAAAAAATTTAGAATAAATTATACATGGAATATACATATATATACACTAGTTAAAAACTTCAAAGTTACAAGACGTGTAAAAGGTAAAAAAAAAAAGTGGTATCAAAATTGACGAAGAGTAAAATATGATTTTTAATGTTCTCTATTACAATTTTCATAAAATTATAAATATATCTCAACAAATTATGAGCATCCAACTGTCCCACCACTTTTGTTCAACACTTCAAATCATTATTAATGTCCCAGCAAAAGGTGAAAATTAGAAGCGCTACAGGCGCTATGGGCCATGACGCCTAACAGGCGCTCTGGGCCATAGCGCCCCACTTTTTTTTTTTTTTCGTTTTTAATTTTTTATTGCATTATATTATATATTTTTTTAAATTTATATTTTTATAAATTATAGTTCTATTTTTCCCTTTTACCAACTAATTTTTTTATAATTTTTTAATCATGTATAATATTTAAAAACAAATTTTAAAATGATTTATTACAGGCGCTATGGGCCATGGCGCCTAACAGGCGCTCTGGACCATAGCGCCCCACCTTTTTTATTTTTTTTTTCGTTTTTAATTTTTTATTGCATTATATTATTTCTTTTTTAAAATTTATATTTTTTATAATTTTTTAATCACGTTTAATTATTACTTTTAATTTTATTTATTATTACTTTAATTACTATTTGTTATCAAAATTTATTTTTTATTTTTCTTACATTACTGTTATATTTATTCGTTTTTTCTTCACATTTTTTTTAATATTTTTAAATTTATAATAATATATATACTTTTTATTTATATCAATGTTCTGTTTTAGGCTATAGCGACTTCATTTTTAGTCCAATAGAGGCGCTATAGCCTATAGCGACTTGTTCAAGTTCTCCACCAGCTACAGCGACACTTCTGATATGGCTTTCATGGCTTATCTTCAGGCCCAGGATTGCCACATGTCATGTGTGTCGCTATGGCCCATAGCGACACACATGAATACAGCCCTAAAGGCGTAAAATGTTTCAAAACAACCCCAATTTCGTATATAGTTTCCAAAAGTGCCTTACAATGGTCGTTTAGCCCACATTACCCTTTGCAAATTCTTTAAGTGTGAATCAAACACATAATGGATTGCTCATTCTCAATTTTGGTTTTGCACAATGAAATGAGTGTCCGTTTTTTTATGGATGTATTTATCTTTTAATTTTAATACATATATATATTATTTTATTTTTTTAGGATATTGATTTTTTCATTAAATAAAATAAATAAATTTGTTAATTGATAAAGTTAGTGACACATGTATATGTAAATTCTAGCGGTTTAAATCAACAAACATTGTAACTTTTTGTTTCCGTTAAAATATTTGTTACAATTATAATGATTTATGGCAGCTTATTGAAAACCGCCATAAATAAATCATCAATAAATTATAATTTTTTTGTAGTGTAAGGACTAATCTATACTTACAGGAAGTGACTTCGCTGACCACACATTTATTAGTTTAAACTTGCTCATAGGTAAGGATGAGAATAAGTAAAACTATAAATGAGAGTCTATGATCTAGTGTGTTTAAAGTTTGGTCTAACTTGATTTATTTTATAAAAAAAAACTTAGACTTTTAAGAAAACCTATTTATTTAAAAAAAGGTTGAACTTAGATTTATAAAAAGTTTGATAGGACTTATAGACTAACTTATTTATCTATGATATAACAAAAAAAAATAATATATATATATATATATATATATATATATATTCAGAATTTTTTTAATAAAATTATCTTCTTTGTTATAAACTATATGTGGGTGTACTTTTGTATACATAAGTTGTCTCTCAATTAGTTTTTACAATAAAAAGTTTGGACTTAACATTATTAAGCTTGATAAGCCAATTTTTTTTATATGATATACATATAGCATAATTAATAATATAATTAAATAAATAATCTTGTAATAAAAAAATTAAATTATTAATATTTTCACATTTTAACTATACTTAAAGGTTTTATATTTTCTTAAATAATTTTTTATTTTAAACTCTAAATCTTAATAATAACAGAGTAAACTATTTGTTTATCATATAAATTGAAAAGACTTATCATACAAATTAAATAAAGACACGTATATATATTTAAAAATATAATCGACTTATTTAAAATTAAATTTATTAACTATTTTTTTGAAGGGTTAATTTTATTAACTTATTTAACATTATTAATGTAAAATAAAATTTTAAATATACTAAATATAAAATATGCTTTTAAATAAGTTAATAGATTATAGCCAATTTTTAAAAAAGAACAAATTAATTTATATAAAAAAAATTATAATAAATAATAAGCTAAATTTTAATTTTAATTTTGTAAAATATACTTCCTCTTAAGAGAGAAAAACATAAAGAAAATCTAATGTGACTCAGAATGTCTAATTACTTCTTATAAGGTAGCTTCTAAATGTCATACGTATATCATGGTTTACCTATATTGCTTCTAAATGTCATTCGTATATCATGGGTTACCTATACTGCACTAGTTGTGCATCCTCATCATGAGATTCTTGTAAGCATTTAAATCCATGAATATACTGATTTTGTGCCTTTGGGTTGTTTAAAGATTGTTTTGACATTAAATAAGAATGTATAGTCTAACTTATTAAAATTTGTATAAAAAGATCAAATTTAAATTTTATTAAAAAATATTTATTTTAAAAGTCTAAATTTAGGCTTATATTTAAAAAAATCAGTTAGACCTAATAAATTAATCTATTTATTTATGACTTATAAGGTCAAGGCACTTTGTATTTTTATATTTTATTAATAAAAATATTTAAAAATTACTAATATTTGGTAAATTAATTACTATTGTATTTGATCTTCAAACGTAAAAGTTTTTAGTTTAAGTTTTATTTTCATAAGAATGATTAATTTTAATATTATTTTTTATTATTTAAAAATTTAAGAGTAAAATTGTATTTACATCAAATGGGCCAATTCCTTTTAATATATGCTATAAATAATGAAAAAAATAATATAGACATATGTAAACACTCAATTTCGTCCAGGGGCATACAAACAAGGGAATGGACATTTGTTATGAAGGGAAGGAGCTCCCGAAGCATGCAAACAACAAGATAGGACTTTAAAAGGCCCAAAAGCCCAAATAAGCTAATTTTAGAAGATTGGAACGGGCTGTTCCAAAAACGGAACGGGTCGTTCCAAATTTGGAACGGGCTGTTCCAAGTTCCTAAAAGAGCCAATAACCCTAATTTGGAACGGGCCGTTCCAAGATTGGAACAGGCCGTTCTAAACTCTTCAAAAGAGGGCTAAAGCTTTAACTGGAACGGGCCGTTCCTAAACTGGAACGGGCCGTTCCAAGTTATAAAAAGAGCCTAAAGATCCTTGTTTGGAACGCCTGTTCCAGTATACCAAAAGACGTGTTAATCTTATCTCTGGAACGGGCCGTTCCAATTTCAGAACAGGCCGTTTCAGTTACAAAATTTACACGTAACGACCATATCCAGAACGGGTCGTTCCGATTTTGGAACGGGCCATTCTGGACCCTTTCTAAAGTCTATAAATAGACAGCTTGGACTGATTTCTCAGGACTCCAAAATTTCGTTAAGACTCCTTAGAGCTCAAAATTTCTCTCTTTTTCTCTCTCCCTCTCTCTTTTGTATTTCTTGAGATTTTGTGAGGCATTGTAGTGTGAAAGGTTGCCACAAAGCACCTAAAATCTTCCTGTTTTGAAGATTTAATAGAGCTCATTCAAGAGGTATTTCAGTTAATCTCTTTCTCCTTTTTTATTTATTTCCTCTATAATAAATATTGTTATAATAAAAATAATCATGTAGACATTTTAGGATTAATTGTATAATTTAAATTTCAAGCATCTAAATAGTTATTAATAAAAGGGGATTTAATATTTATATTATTATCATTTATAATGCTAACTTCACCATAGGGTACCAATTAAGGACGTTGTAGGGGTGCTTAATACCTTCCTTACACGTAACCGACCCCTGAACCCAATTATGGTTATCAAGTTATTGGATTTTTTTTAAAAAAACCTTTTCTTTTTCCAATGTTTTGAGTAAAGCATTGGTGGCGACTCCATGAACTCATTTATCAAAACCATTAATTAAGGATTAGTCTGGTGTCCGTGCATTCCTTAATTGATGAGACTTTTAAAAGGATGTTTAAACCATTAGTCGCGAGATCAGAAATTTTCGGGTTGCGACAGATGGCGACTCCACTGGGGAAGTTTAAAGAGGGTGAGGCCCATTTAATTGATGAAGCTAATAAAAAAAATATTAATTTAAATATTTTTCCCCTTTACTTTGTTTTCTTTATTTGTTTGGCTTTAATATTTGTTTGCTTGTTTAGATTCTGCATATATTTGAAATAAATTGCAAACGAACCTTTGCACACAACAGTTCCCCCTACACCCGGGGGCATGAGGGTATTAAACATAGGGAGTGGTTGACGTACGACCGGCCCAAGTTTGGCCTTGGAGCCTGCGAGCCTTGTCGTAAATCACACTCAAGGTGATAACCAGTTACTCTAGCCTGAAATACTACGACAAACCTTAGAGTTTGCCAGGTGACGACGACAGAGATACTAGGTCCCTATAATGGAGGTACCTTGGGGGCCTTTAGACCAAAGTAAGGATAATTAGAACCGCCCTATACAATGCACTTTTCTTGCAGGGACCACAGACCAAGGATTTAAACGTGACTGTTCGTGGGTGTACATTTGTTTGAGCATATGAGTGTTGCATTTGTTTGTGTTTATTTATTTCAAATAGATAAGAATTATAAACAAATAGATATTAATAAAAAAAAATTGATAAAAAATTTAACTCCCTTCTATATACCCAAATCTCAAAGAATCATATAGGGTAGTTTATTTAAAAAAAAACAAAAATTAAAACTAAAACAAATAAATATATAGCAAAGATCATGCATCATTCCCCTTTAGAAAAAAATGATAAAATTTAGGCAAAAAAAATATCATGCATATTTTAATTTAGCATTCATTAGAAAATGGAAGGCACATAGTATGCAAAGATTTTTTAGAAAGGAGAACATTCTAAAGTACAAGAATCATGTGCCCTTATACTAAGGAGGCCTACTAGACTTTGGACTCTCGTCATCCTTTCAACAGAAGGCAAAGTCTACATCTTCTCAAACTTCTTCCAATCTAGAAAGATGTCATTCCTCAATTCAAATAGGAGATTATTTGGAATTTCGAAAAGGAGGCACACAAAAAAGGAAATTGAAGCAAAATAAAAGAGAAAAAGAATTTGCTTCAAAAGAACATAGTTTGGGAAGCTAAAGAAAACTCCCCTGGTGAACGAGAAATCCTGAACCTAGGGAGTTTAAAAAAAAATTGATGATAAGTTCCCTTACACCTCCAATTCGTTATCAAATCACTCCAAACTGCCTCTTTCTTCTTTGACTCATCAACCTCGTCAATAAAGATGAAAATTTTGGCAATCACCGAAATAGTGGTGAACCCGAAGATCCTATTGACGGTTACTTCTAATGGGAATAGCAAGAAGAGAATCTAAGAAGAAACAAGAACTAATTGCAAATCAACGAACGAGCAAGCATGTCTATAGGGGCAAGCATTAGCTTATGTAGTCTGTTACAACATCGTCAAAGTGCACCGAAAGATTTGTACAAAGAATGTTCTCTAAACAAACAAATCAATGAGAATGATATTTGTTGAATTTCTCAATCACCTTTGCATCCCATTTTGCACTTCATATAGATAATATGTCTTCTTTGTAAATAATAAGTAAGAATAAAAAGGGAAACCTAACTTGTGCGTGTTAATCAAATAATGAGATCACTAGTAATCAAGTGCAAACTCGATACATCAAATTGGAAGCACTTAAAAACCAATAATTGCGCAAGAAGACTGGGAGGCATAACATGCCCAAATTGATGATTCAAACACCGAGAGTTCCCCATGCGGAAATGACAACTGTTGGGATAGGAGGAATGATCAAGAATGAATGAGTCCTTGCTTCTAGGGAATTACAACAAAATTCAATTGAAGAATAAAGACATTGCATGACAAAAACCCGCTAGGATGAAAATCTGTAAAGGGCATCCTAGGCAAAAATTAGGGTGAAGAAAAAATGAATCAAAATCCCGATAGGATACGTCCTATGCAAAAGTTAGGGACATATAAAAATAAGAAATGTCTATCTCAGTTGGAATTGAAAGGTGGCTCGAGTATTCCCTTCGAAAGTAAGAATTCATAAAGTTTTCACTCCAAATTCAAAACACCGACATTTAAGTAAGTGGAACGGATTTTTTGAAATGATCAAATCATCCATGACTCTCTAGGGGGCAACCTCTGTCTATCTCTCTGTGTATGAATCACGAATTCGGGGCATGCTCGGGCCTTCGAGCTTTGCTAAAGGAGCACGTGTAAATTGAAAGTACTGTTTTAAATGCCATAACACTCTTTCGTTTCTCTTCTCCCTTTAAATATTCATTCTAGGCCTCATCCATCAACCCTTAGCAAACAAAATGTATTTGCGACAAAGATGTTACTCAATAATAGCATGGAAGGGATAATAAAGGAACAATCAGGAATTCAAACATGACTAGGGTTTAATAAAAATAGAGCGTCCCACACAAACGCTGCAAAAATGAAAGCCCGGCAGGAAACTCGCCAAGGGGGCTACGCAAAAGTTAGGGCAAGATCTGCTAGGCAACCCACAATCAAAAAGGGTAACCTAGGCAAAAGTAAGGATCAAAAGAAAATGTCTGCTAGGGAACACATCTCAAGTAACCAAGGCAAAAGTTAGGACGTCAAAGTAGCGACCTGAGTTGAAAACCGAAAGGCGGCTCAGGGGATCATCTAAACAAAGCACAACCCCAAGTCATCACTCCACTTTCCAAAAAGGCTAAAACACAATGATAGCTTCCTTGCAGCAAATACGTTTTGTTTAATAACCCTAAAAACCAAAGCCTACCTGTAGACACCCAATTTCGTCCGAGGGGCATACAAACGAAGAAATAGACGTTTATTATCAAGGAAATGAGCTCCCAATCATGGAAATAACAGGACATGACATCAGAAGGTTAAAAGCCCACATAAGATGGTTTTAGGAGCCTGGATCGGGCTGTTCCAAAACTGGAACGGGCCGTTCCAATTTACAAAAAGGGCCTAAAACCCTAAATTGGAATGAGCCGTTCTAGGCTCTTTAAATAAGGCTAAAACCTACATTTGGAACGGGCCGTTCCCAAATTGGAACAGGCCGTTCCAAATAACAAAAAGGGCTTGAATTCTTTATGTGGAACAGGCCGTTCTAGTGTACCTATAGAAGTGTTAATCTTGTCTCTGGAACGGGCCGTTCCAATTTTGGAACAGGCCGTTCCAGTTACAAAATTTGCACGTAACGGCCATATCCAGAACGGGCCGTTTCGATTTTGGAACGGGCCGTTCTGGACCCTGTCTGAAGTCTATCAATAGACTGCTTGGGCTCATTTCTCAAGACTCCAAAATTTCGTCCATACTCCTTAGAGCACGAAATTTCTCTTTTTTTCTCTCTCCCTCTATAATTTGTATTTCTTGAGATTTTGTGAGGCATTGTAGTGTGAAGGGTTGCCACAAAGCACCTAGAATTTCCATATCGGAAGATTTAACAAAGCTTGCTATGAGGTATTTTAATTAACCTTTTTCTCTCTCTTTCTCTCTCTTTTATTTCTTACTTTTGATATTTATTTTTATAATAAAAACAATTATGTAGATATTTTAGAGTTAATTGTTTAATTTAAATTTCAAGCATGTAAATAGTCATCAATAAAAGGGGATTTAATATTTATATTATTATTATTTATAATGTTAACTTCTTCATAGGGTACTGATTAAGGACGTTGTAGGGGTGCTTAATACCTTCCCTACACGTAACCGACCCCGAACCCAATTATGATTATCAAGGCTATTCTTGGACTTTTAAAAACCTTTTCTTTTTCCAATGTTTTGAGTAAAATATTGGTGGCGACTCCATGAACCTATTTTCAAAACCATTAATTAAGGATTAGTCTGGTGTCCGGGCATTCCTTGATTAATGAGATCTTTAAAAGGATGTCTAAACCATAGGTCGCAAGATCGGAAATTTTCGGGTTGCGATAGATGGCGACTCCACTGGGGAAATTTAAAGAGGGTCAGGCCCATTTAATTGACGAAGTTAATAAATTAAAAATAATAAGTTAAATATTTTTCCCATGTACTTTGTTTATTTTATTTTTTTGGCTTTAATATCTGTTTGTTTGCTTATTTAAATTGCGCACTTGTTTGAAATAAAATTGTACACAAACCTTTGCACACAACTGTTCCCCCTACACCCAGGGGCATGAGGGTATTTAACATAGGGAGTGATTGACGTACGACCGGCCCAAGTTTGGCCATGGAGCCTGCGAGCCTTGTCGGAAATCACACTCAAGGTGATAACCGGTTACTCTAGCCCAAAATACTGCGACAGACCTTAGAGTTTGCCAGGTGACGGCGACAGAGATACTGGGTCACTATAATGGGGGCACCTTGGGAGCCTTAAAGACCAGTGAGATTAGAACCGTCCCATACAACACACTTTTCTTGACAGGGACCACAGACCAAGGATTTGATAATTGATCGTTCGTGGGTGATGGAGAAGGTGAGGAGGAGTGATAGTTGACTTCTCCTTAGCTACTCCTTAAACTCGGATCTTCTTCAAAGGAGATTAATCACGAAATGATGAACCAAAGAAGGAGGAAGTATCACGGATGGAAGAGGCTTAAGCCTTGGATGGAAGCATCCAAGCTTAAGGTGCAAGGGAAAGCTCACTTCAAAGAGGAGGAAACCTAATAGGGTTCCTAAAAGTGTAGCTCTCTCTAATGGTGACTCTTGAACGAGATTTGGCTGAATAAGCTCTCAAATTTCATTATTCTCAAAAGTGAATACAATAGGTGAAGGAATAGCTTAAGTAGCAACCCATTTTGCACATTTTTGGGCGCCTAACTCAAAGATGACATGTGGCGCCCAAAATTTGAATTCAAATTTGAAATTTGAATTCAAATTTTGGCTCCCATGTGTTACTTCGAAATTTTAGGTACCTAATGTGCATCTAGGTCTGATTTGAGAGTCATTTAGGGTTAACTTGAGTGTCACATGTTCATCCACCAATGGTGCAAAACATGTGACTCAAATGTAACTTAAATGGCTTCCAAATTAAACCTAGTTTAACCTAACTAGCCTACTTTAGTATTCCTTGTATTTTCCTATTCTAATGACCTAAATACATTGGTCCAACAATTACAATGGAAAGGAAAAATTACAAGAATGAAAATGAGCCCAATATTGGATACCAAAAGCCCAAAGGCCTATGAAGCCCAAAACTAGGCCCAACAAGCCTAAAACCTAAAATGCTACTCTATGTGGTCCAAAATACAAGACCAAAATATATGATACCTATACTAACATGATGTATACAAAACATATGAAAATAGCTATAACAAAATATGGCCCATGAAAAGTTTAACTTGGGCCTTCCCAGGCCCATCGGGCCCATTGGGCTTTGAAACTTAGAGATTGTTTCCCTTAAACGTCCACAAGCAAGCATATAGCAAACTTGACAATTAAACACATTGAATTTAAAAGCTTAAAAACAAGAGAAAATGTTAAGCAAACTAGTTAAGTTTCAAGAATTTTTAAAATGCAATGCAAAGAGAAAATATTTTTGGGTTTTTCTAGGAACAAAAAATAGCACTTGGAAGTCTAAGTGTACAAGTTGCACTGTCAAGGGAGGTGAGCTACTAAGAGCCACTTAATAACCAAGCCTTTTCAAGTGGAAATCACTAAACTCCTTTGTGATATTTCAATTCCACAAAAATTTTCACAAAGATTTTTATGTTGAATGCTTTTCACAATTTGTTTTTGAAACTTATCTAAACGTGAACAATTTAAAACTACACAATACTAGACGTTTCAAAGCAGCAAAGTAAACACAAATTTAAAGACAAGAAACTTAAAGGAAGCAAGGATAAGTAGCTAGTCGGATAACCCTAAGTGGAAGCTTGAAACATATGAAATTTCCAAGCCACTTCCACTAGTACTACACGTGAGTAGGCTATTAAGGAGTTAGATATACCTGACCAGCTTCTTAATACTCCCTCCAAGATTTACAAATTGGTTTAAAAATACAAAGAAATTGCAAAATTTAAACTAGCCTAGAAAGCAATTAAATGGCGGCTTTGGTGACCAATTAGTGACGGATTTGTTGTCCAACTTTTCTAACACTTGTTCAAGTGTTTTAATCCGCCACTAACCCTTGATTTAGGTTGCTCCTGGACCTGCACAATGAACACAACAAAATAGTTAAAGAAGGCTGCTCACAAGGTGAAAGGAAGGATCACTCAAGTGAAGGAAGTTTAGGAAAAGTTTGGTCACTAAATTAGGTCAAATTTTGTGGTATTAGTGTCCAAAACTTTCCTACTCTTTGTTGAGTCAATGCTTGATCCTTAAGCAAGGATTTGAGGCCACTTCCAGCACAGGGAATTTAAGGAAAGAAAACAAGACAAGCAACAAAGCACAATTTGAAAAGCTTATACCAAAAATGAAAAGTAATAGGTGTATATGACAAGACTCAAAGAAGTACAACAAGTAAAACTAAAAATTAGGACTCCATATAAAGCTAGCACACAGTTAGGAAGGTTCCTAGATAGGTACTAGAGTAGATGAACAAAACAAAAAAATTTTGAAAGAAATTGGATAAGTATAGAACAAATAGTAGTCAAAACAATAACAAGGAATCAAGTGAATTTTTATCAATGAACACCTCTCGGCTTTTTCACTTTAAAATGCTTTCTCTATTTTTTTTAATTCTTTCTTTTTCTATATTCAAATTGAGATTCCAGAGAAGGTATTTGCCTTTTGTTTCAAATTTTTTTATGATTCCAAGCTATAGAAACCGTGACTACAAATTTAGGTCAAAATTCAAGTGAAAACAAGGAAACTAGTGCACTAGTTTTTAGGTTTTGTTTTGGATTCTTTTGTACACTTTTCTTTGATCTTTTGAAACACTTTAGGCTCTGTATCTCACTCTGTTTTCCAGCCTTAATACTCTTTTTTTTTTTTTTAAATTTGAATCCACAAGAAATAGTGCACTAGAAGTAGGTTAAGCACTTGAAAATTTAAGTAACACAAATTTTTCTTTAAGATTTTTCAATGGAAAGTGATTTGAAAACTTACGTACATAAAAGAAACCTAACTCTAAAGAAATTTGCTAGAACTAATAGCAAATTATGAACACAATAAGGTAAAAGAAAAAGCACATATAGGTAGGCAACAATGAATACAATCCGAGACCAAAATATGAGACAAAATTCAACATAAAACTAGGTTAAACATGCTATTCAAGGAATTTTTGAACATTTAAGGACTAAACAAACATCCTAATACAAAACATGGATTAAAAACCAAAATCTAATGCAATGCATGGAGTCCAATCACGGACACATACAAGGAATGGAGAGACTCAAATAAAAGCAAAAATAAGCACAAGCAAATAAGTCCTAAACATTGATTGTGGAAAAAAATAAAAAACAATCAATAATGGATCTACGAACACAAGAACATCAAAACAATATAGATCCGAAAATTAAACTCAATTAAGACACAAAAACACACAAGAACACAAGAAGAAACGGACACAAAAGTTGAGACAACTTATCTCCTTGAAGACCTTGCTCTTGATACCAAAAATGATGGAGAAGGTGAGGAGGAGTGATAGTTGACTTCTCCTTAGCTACTCCTTAAACTCGGATCTTCTTCAAAGGAGATTAATCACGAAATGATGAACCAAGGAAGGAGGAAGTATCACGGATGGAAGAGGCTTAATCCTTGGATGGAAGCATCCAAGCTTAAGGTGTAAGGGAAAGCTCACTTCAAAGAGGAGGAAACCTAATAGGGTTCCTAAAAGTGTAGCTCTCTCTAATGGTGACTCTTGAACGAAATTTGGCTGAATAAGCTCTCAAATTTCATTATTCTCAAAAGTGAATACAAAGAGTAGAAGAAACACTTAAGTAGCATCCGGTTTTGCAAACATTTGGGCGCCTAAGTCAAAGCTCACAAGTGGCGCCCAAAATTTGAATTCAAATTTGAAATTTGAATTCAAATTTTGGCTCCCATGTGCTAATCCGAAATTTTAGGTACCTAATGTGCATCTAGGTATGATTTGAGAGTCATTTAGGGTTAATTTGAGTGTCACATGTTCAGCCACCAATGGTGCAAAACATGTGACTCAAATGTAACTTAAATGGCTTCCAAATTAAACCTAGTTTAACCTAATTAGCCTACTTTAGTATTCCTTGTATTTTCCTATTCTAATGACCTAAATAAATTGGTACAACAATTACAATGGAAAGGAAAAATTACAAGAATGAAAATGAGCCCAATATTGGGTACCAAAAGCCCAAAGGCCCATGAAGCCCAAAACTAGGCCCAACAAGCCTAAAACCTAAAATGCTACTCTATGTGGTCCAAAATACAAGACCAAAATATATGATACCTATACTAACATGATGTATACAAAACATATGAAAATAGCTATAACAAAATATGACCCATGAAAAGTTTAACTTGGGCCTTCCCAGGCCCATCGGGCCCATTGGGATTTGACTGGCCCAAACCTCCATGTCTAACCCACTCCTCTTGGATCTTTTAAGTTGTCACTTCTTGCCTTCCTTAGCATGATTCCATCAGTGGGTGTACGTTGATTGAGCATATGTGTGTGCATTTGTTTGTATTATTTTATTCTAATAAGATGGATTGGAATTTTATAATAAGCAAACAATAAAGATGATAATAATAAAAAAATAATAATAAAATTATATACCCCTTTGTACATTCTTAGGTCAGCATTCCATTAACATCATATAGGTAGTTTCCTCTTTGTAAAAAAAAAATCAATAAAAATCAATATAGGTAGTCTCATCTTTACCATGCATCATTCCTCTTTAGATAATGGAAACATGATAAAGATTAGGCAAAAAAAATGACATGCATTCTAGATTAGCTCATTAATTTCATTCATTTTATTTTATTAGCTAAGGAGGATTAGGTTGTCGTATGTGTAGAAAGTTAAGAAAAGTGAATGCTCTAATATATAACAGTATCTGCGCTATAAAGAAAAAGCCCAAATCAATTTAAAAAAAAATACTATGGTTGGGCTCTTGCTTTGATATGTTTGTTGAAGTAAGTCTTCTTAGAATCTAATATAGATTCTCACTTAATACTATTGAAATCTATTTGAGCATTCACAAATAAACAAATCAATGAGACTGATATTTATTTTTCTCAACTTTCTCTACATTCTGCATTGCATTCATTTAGAAACATATCTCTCCTAGTAAAAGAATAAATAAGAATAAAAAGGGAAATTAACCTATGTGCGTTAATCGGAAGTAATGGAAACAAGCCATGCATAAAAAGAGTTGAGGGTAAAGAACTCCACAATCATTAAGTCGCCAACTCTTACCCTGAGAGGATAAAGTCGTGTCGTGAAACCGTGAAATCCAAAGGGAATGGGAATGGATGGATCCACACTCTTAACGAGTTGCAAGCTTATAAAGAGAACTGGAGGAGGATGAATCCTTCAAACGCTAAGGCAAAGTGAATAAAGTTTTCTTGAAAGATGATTTCAACAAGAGAGAAGCATTGCTTGTTAAGAAGCTCCTAGAATGAAAACCCGCAAAGAGCATACTAGGCAAAAAAAAAAAAAAGCAATGTTTGTTTGAGCTGAAAATTGAGAGACAACTTGAATGTTCCTTTTGAGAAGCAATACTCCATAGAAAACTCTATCATGGCTTCTACCCATTCCTACATCTCAAGAAAGATATGGGTTGAGAACACCTTCGTGAGAAAAGAAGCCAAAGGCCCTCCCTCTACACGAGATCTTCTAAAGCGCCACTTCCAAGCAAGTGGAGGACTAGCTCTACAGTTAGATGACCTAGGCCTCTCTAAGGGGCAACCTCCTTCTTTTTCTTTGTGTACGAATCACGAACTCGGGGCATGCCCGGGCCCTCGAGCTACATTAAATGGGCACGTGTAAATTGAAAATTCTATTTTAATGCCATACACTTTTCTACTTCATTTCTCTTCTCCCTTTTATCTACTCTAAGCCTCGTCAACAAACCTTAAATGAACAAGTACATTTGAAATAAGGATGTCATTAGAAACAATGGCTTTATACACCATAAAAAAAACACATAAAGATCAATCAAACTTGGCATGACTTGTGGATAAAAGCCCAAACCAAATCAGTTCAAGGGGCATCCCCTTTTAATGAAGGAATGAAAAATGATCACAAATGCTGCAAAGACAAAGGCCCGGCAGGAAACCCACTAAGGGGGCTGCGCAAAAGTTAGGGCAAGATTTGCTAGGCAACTCACAATTAAAAAGGGTAACCTAAGCAAAAGTAAGGATCAAAAGAAAATGTCCGCTAGGGAACACATCTCAAGTAACCTAGGCAAAAGTTAGGACAAAGCAACATCTCGAGCTGAAAACCGAAAGGCGGCTCGAGAAGATCATTTAATCAATATGAAATTCCAAATCATCGCTTAACTCTGAAGGAAATAATAAGCAAAAAATGATTTCCTCACTTTGAATGTGCTTGTTCATCAGCCTAAACCACTAGCCTACCTCGGCCAGCCATTCTTCTATAAACTATTTTTGAAAAAAATCCTTTCTACCAAAACTTTTACAAATATATATATCTCAAGAAGCAGCACTGAGCCTCAGGTTCAGGAAGCAACACTTGGAATGAATTCGACACAGCTAAAGGCTAACAATCCATGTCATTGATTAATGTGCATAGATTAATTTCTTGAAAGTAAAATCAATCTGTATTTAAGCATTACCATAGAGGCATCATTGCAAAGTATGCATAGGGCACAAGTGTGCACAAAAGGGTATAAGTTCAAAAAAATTTGAAAAAATTCAATCCATTCCTGCTTTGCATTTTCTTTTGCATTCTTGCATTCTTTGTGTGTGTCTATCCATCCCTTGTCGAAGGAATCAAGAGGCCGAAGCACTCGTAAAAAAGATCAACAAATAGACAATGCCTTAAAGCCAAGATCATGTCAAAAAGCATAGCCCCAACAAGGGCATTCCATACAAGTGGTTTCATATAGCCACCAAGAAACAAAAGACATGTCAACAGCAAGACGGGATAGAACCGGACGAGGAAGAATAATCAAGTCCACAAGCATGAAGAGGCCATCACGCCTTACTCCTCAATTGAATGAAGGATGATTCAAGAGAATGTCATGACTAGGAATGGTTTCCTTACCAAAGCCAGAAGTGGCTTCCAAAATAATACTCATCAATAAATATTAAGCAAATAACATCATCATGGGATGGGATCCCTCCACCAATGATGATAACAAAAGATAAAACAGAAAAAGGCAAGCTTCATACATGTTGAAAAAGCCGAAGCATTTAGAAAAATAGCAGAAAAAAGGCAAGCTTCAAACATGAAAAATTCGAAGCTAAACAAATATAAAATTCAAAAAAAAAACGTACCACAAGCAAACGCTTGGAGAGGCATCACAATACTCACATGGCAGGGGAAACACCATAATCCCTATCACCCATCTATCGCCCATCAACACAGGGGCACATCAAGTACATCTTGCCCATCTTCCTTGGGGCATTTTCCATCACAAGTCAACAACGAGGGTATCGTCGAGTACCTCAAATCGAAAAGGAATCACCATCAAGTATCCACCCAAGATTTCAAAGGTCCTTCTTCAAAGGATATCAACAACCATCCAAGTCGAGAGCCACCATCGAGCTGCCCAAATCAATGAATGACAACGAGGGTACCGCCAAGTTCCTTGAAATCAAAATCGGGATTGTCGCCGAGCTCCCACCATAGGTCGGTTGAAGCCTTAAAATCAGCCAAGCTTGATCAAGAGCCGCCATCGAGCCGCTCAAATCAATGAATGACAACGAGGGTATCGCCAAGTTCCTCGAAGACGAAATCGGGATGCCGCTGAGCTCCCACCGTAGGTCGGTTGAAGCCTTAAAATCAACCAAGCTTGATTAAGAGCCGCCATCGAGCCGCTCAAATCAATGAATGACAACGAGGGTACCGCTGAGTTCCTCAAAGTTGAAACCGGGATGCCGTCGAGCTCCCATCGTAGGTCGGTTGAAGCCTTAAAATCAGCCAAGCTTGATCGAGAGCCGCCGTCGAGCCTCTCAAATTAGTAAACGACAACGAGGGTACCGTCGAGTTCCTCGAAGTCAAAACTGGGATGCCGCCGAGCTCCCACCGTAGGTCGGTTGAAGCCTTAAAATCAACCAAGCTTGATTAAGAGCCGCCATCGAGCCTCTCAAATCAATGAAAGACAGTGAGGGTACTGCCGAGTTCATCAAAGTCAAAATTGGGACCGCTGTCGAGCTCCCACCATAGGCTGGCTAAAGCCTTAAAATCAGTCCATCTTGATTGAAGAGCCGCCGTCGAGCCTCTCAGATGAAGAATGACAGTGAGGGTACCGTCGAGTTCCTCGAAGTTAAAGTTGGGACTACCGTCGAGCTCCCACCATAGGCAGACTAAAGCCTTGAAATCAGTCCATCTTGATTGAAGAGCTGCCGTCGAGCCTCTCAGATCAAGAATTACAGCGAGAGCACCGTTGAGTTCCTCGAAGTCACAACCAGGATCGTCGTCAAGCTCCTACCAGGGGCCGGCTGAAGCCCTAAATATCAGTCCAGCTTGGAGAGGCTTAGCTCAGAATATACTCCTTCTTTAACAAGCTATAAATAAAGAAACACACTACCATGAGACAAGCAAAAGCAGTAGGAAGCATCTATATCAAGACCAGAAGCATACATGTTTCAGTTTACCATCCTTATCACCCGATGGAGCATATAAACCAACACTCAATTGCTCTTAGGGACAAGGATACAGGTAAACACCATCTACCCTAAAGAAATGGTGTGGGAGCATCTACACTGCTGAAGTAAAAGAGAAGATTCAGACACAGAAAGCGACATGGGGCATTCACATGGATCTTGAAGCCTAGATGTTTCGGTTTACCATCCTTGACATCCAACAGAGCATACAACCTAACACTCAGTTGCTCCAAGGGGCAAGGATATAGGGAACACCGTCTACCCGAAGGAAACAACGTGAAGGTATCTATTGTCAAAGCAAGAGTGAAGATCTGAGTTTTCACCTCACTATCACAAGAGAAACAATGGAGCTTCTACTCGAAGACTAAAGATCAGGTGTATAGTTTGTCACCCTTATTACCCCATAGAGTATGCAACTCAACACTCAGCTGCTCTAAAAGGTAAGGATACGAGCAAATACACCTATCCAAGGGAAGCAATGTAGAAGCGTCACACAAAGAGATAAAGAGAAGACCCGGACGAAATTTCTATATCTTTACTTGCCTTTGGAAAAACAACACATAGCTATTCCAAAGGAAAAGTAAAGAGGGGCAGCTGTAGACACCCAATTTCGTCCGGGGGGCATACAAACGAAGAAATAGACGTCTATTATCAAGGAAATGAGCTCCCAATCATGTAAATAACAGGACATGACATCAGAAGGTTAAAAGCCCACATAAGCTGGTTTTAGGAGCCCGGAACGGGCCATTCCAATTTACAAAAAGGGCCTAAAACCCTAAATTGGAACGGGCCGTTCCAGGCTCTTTAAATAAGGCTAAAACCTACATTTGGAACGGGCCGTTCCCAAATTGGAACGGGCCGTTCCAAATAACAAAAAGGGCTTGAATTCTTAATGTGGAACGGGCTGTTCCAGTGTACCTATAGAAGTGTTAATCTTGTCTCTGGAACGGGCCGTTCCAATTTCGGAATAGGTCGTTCCAGTTACAAAATTTGCACGTAACGACCATATCCAGAACGGGCCGTTTCGATTTTGGAACGGGCCGTTTTGGACCCTGTCTGAAGTCTATAAATAGACTGCTTGGGCTCATTTCTCAAGACTCCAAAATTTTGTCCATACTCCTTAGAGCACGAAATTTCTCTCTTTTTCTCTCGCCCTCTATAATTTGTATTTCTTGAGATTTTGTGAGGTATTGTAGTGTGAAGGGTTGCCACAAAGCACCTAGAATTTCCATATCGGAAGATTTAACAAAGCTTGCTACGAGGTATTTCAATTAACCTTTTTCTCTCTCTTTCTCTCTCTTTTATTTCTTACTTTTGATATTTATTTTTATAATAAACAATTATGAAGATATTTTAGAGTCAATTATTTAATTTAAATTTCAAGCATGTAAATAGTCATCAATAAAAGGGGATTTAATATTTATATTATTATTATTTATAATGTTAACTTCGTCATAGGGTACCGATTAAGGGCGTTGTAAGGGTGCTTAATACCTTCCCTACACGTAACCGACCCCCGAACCCAATTTTGATTATCAAGGCCATTATTGGACTTTTAAAAACCTTTTCTTTTTCCAATGTTTTGAGTTAAATATTGGTGGCGACTCCATGAACCTATTTTCAAAACCATTAATTAAGGATTAGTCTGGTGTTCAAGCATTCCTTGATTAATGAGATCTTTAAAAGGATGTCTAAACCATAGGTCGCGAGATCGGAAATTTTCAAATTGCGACACTACCTTGGCCAGCCCTTCTTCTAAAAAACCCTTTTTGAAAAATCCCTTCTAACAACCCTTTTGAAAAAAAAAACAAAATAATAATAATAAAATTCCTTCCTTCTTTTCTCTTGACCCTTATTGCATTAAAATGGTACTGAAAAGATACACGGAAAATGCACAGTGAATACTCATAGAGGAAAGATCGAGATGTCCCCGAACAGAGCTGGGAGACGCTTGATTACACATCGACTGGATAATCAATGAGCCACTAAAAGCTTGGGTTCAAAGAAACACATCTCGACAATAATAAAAAATGACATGGATAAAAAGGAATCGTCATCATTAACCTTAATGCGCACAGGTTAATTTCCTGACATTAAAAAAAATAAAATAAAATTGCATGTTTAGGACTAAACACATGAGTATAAACTACATCGCATGCATATGAGGTAGGGGCATATGGAAGGGCGTTACACAAAAAAATGGAATAAATAAAAGAATCATTCTTGTCTTGCATTTTCATTGCATCCATGCATCCATGCATTCTACTTGTTATGGGTCAAAGGGAGTCATCAGGACAAAGCACTCGTAAAAGCAAAATAGCCGAGCACGAGCCAAAGCGGTGTCAAATGACAACCCCGAGTAATTCTATGTGCCCACTAAGCAAAGACATATCAACAGTGGAATAGAATAGAATCGACCAAATAAGCAAGTCTATAAGCATGAAGAGGCCACCATGCCTTACTTCTTCACCAAATGAAAGATGATCCAAGAGAATGCCAAACTAGGAATGGTTTCCTCACCAAAGCCAGGAGTGGCTTCAGAAATAATACTCATTAATAAAGATTCAGCAAATAACATCATCATGGGATGGGATCCCTCCACCAATGATGACAACACAAGAGCCGAAGCTAAAATAAAATTAAAAAAAAAAATCTATCACAACCAAGCGCCTGGAGAGGCATCACAATACTCACCTTGACAAGAACAACACCAAACTCTTACCAACCATCCCATAATGAAGGCGCCTGGAGAGGCATCACAATACTCAAGCGACAGGGCAAACATTGGAATTCCTGCCAGTCATCCAGTTCTCTGCCCACCAACACAGGGGCACATCAAACATCTCCTGCGCATCCACCTGGGGGAAGTCTTTCATCCCACAACACCAACAAGAAGACATCAAGTACAAGCACAGAAAGGGTTGCTAGATCCCTAAAAATAGTACAAGAACAAAGTGGGTTACCTGACCATAGAGGAGGCCGGCTAAAGCCTTAAAATATCAGTCCAGCTTGGAGAGGCTGAGCTATGAAACTACTTCAACAACAAAGTGGATTACCTGACCTTAGAGGAAATATCAGTCTAGCTTAGAGAGGCTGAGCTACGAAACTACTTCAACAAAAAAGTGGGTTACCTGACCTTAGAGGAGGCTGGCTGAAGCCTTAAAATATCAGTCCAGCTTGGAGAGGCTGAGCTACGAAACTACTTCAACAACAAAGTGGGTTACCTGACCTTAGAGTAGGCCGGCTGAAGCCATAAAATATCAGTCCAGCTTGGAGAGACTGAGCTACGAAACTACTTCAACAACAAAGTGGGTTACCTGACCTTAGAGGAGGTCGGCTGAAGCCTTAAAATATCAGTCCAACTTGGAGAGGCTGAGCTACAAAACTACTTCAATGACAAAGTGGGTTACATGACCTTAGAGGAGGCCGACTGAAGCCTTAAAATATCAGTCCAGCCTGGAGAGGCTGAGCTACGAAACTACCTCAACGAAAAAGTGGGTTACTTGACCTCAGTGAAAGGGTTGCTAGATCCCCAAAACTAGTACAAAGTGGGTTACCTGACCTTAGTGAAAGGGTTGCTAGATCCCCAAAACTAGTACAAAGTGGCTTACCTGACCTTAGTGAAAGGGTTGCTAGATCCCCAAAACTAGTACAAGATTGAAGAAGGTTACCTAACCTCAGAGTGAAAGAAGCTACAAATAAAGGAACACATTATCACAAGGGAAACTACGCAGAAGCACCAAAGAGACGAAGAGAAGACCCGGACGAAATGTCTATGTCTTTTCTTGCCTTTGGAAAAGCAACACATTACTATTCCAAAGGACAAGTAAAGAGGGGCAGCTGTAGACACCCAATTTCGTCCAGGGGAATTCAAACAAGGGAATGGACCTCTGTTATGAAGGGAAGGAGCTCCCGAAGCATGCAAACAACAAGATAGGACTTTAGAAGGCCCAAAAGCCCAAATAAGCTGATTTTAGAAGACTGGAACGGGCTGTTCCAAAAATGGAACGGGCCGTTCCCAATTTGGAACGGGCCGTTCCCAATTTGGAACGGGTCGTTCCAAGTTCCTAAAAGAGCCAATAACCCCAATTTGGAATGGGCCGTTCCTAAATTGGAACGGGTCGTTCCAAGATTGGAACGGGCCATTCCAAACTCTTCAAAAGAGGGCTAAAGCTTTAACTGGAACAGGCCCTTCCTAAACTGGAACGGGCTGTTCCAAGTTATAAAAAGAGCCTAAAGATCCTTGTTTGGAACGCCCGTTCCAGTATACCAAATGACGTGTTAATCTTATCTCTAGAACGGGCCGTTCCAATTTCAGAACGGGCCATTTCAGTTACAAAATTTACACGTAACGGCCATATCCAGAAGGGGTCGTTCCGATTTTGGAACGGACCGTTTTAGACCCTTTCTAAAGTCTATAAATAGACTGCTTGGGCTCATTTCTCAAAACTCCAAAATTTCGTCCAGAATCCTTAGAGCTCGAAATTTCTCTCTTTTTCTCTCTCCTTCTCTCCTTTGTATTTCTTGAGATTTTGTGAGGCATTGTAGTGTGAAAGGTTGCCACAAAGCACCTAAAATCTTCCTGTTTTGAAGATTTAATAGAGCTCATTCAAGAGGTATTTCAGTTAATCTCTTTCTCCTTTTTTATTTATTTCTTCTCTATAATAAATATTGTTATAATAAAAATAATCATGTAGACATTTTAGGATGAATTGTATAATTTAAATTTCAAGCATGTAAATAATTATTAATAAAAGGGGATTTAATATTTATATTATTATCATTTATAATGCTATCTTCACCATAAGGTACCAATTAAGGGCGTTGTAGGGGTGCTTAATACCTTCCCTACACGTAACCGACCCCCGAACCCAATTCTGGTTATCAAGGCCATTATTGGATTTTTTTAAAAAACCTTTTCTTTTTCCAATGTTTTGAGTAAAACATTGGTGGCGACTCCATGAACTCATTTTTCAAAACCATTAATTAAGGAATAGTCTGGTGTCCGGGCATTCCTTAATTGATAAGACTTTTAAAAGGATGTCTAAACCATTTGTCGCGATATCGAAAATTTTCGGGTTGCGACAACATATAATAAATTATTAACAATATAATTTAATAAATATTGAAATACAAAAAAAATATTAAATTATCAATATTTTTTACATTTTTACTACGCTAACATTTTCTATTTCTTGTTTGTACGAAATTGAGATATCGAAAATAATAACTATAGTAAATATTTCTTCAATTACTTTTTGTTTTCTAGCTTTATCATGGTTAGTTATTTACAATACTTCAAATGTGGTAGTCTCATCCTCGTCTATAATTTTCTTTCATCTTCATAATTGATTATTAAGAATACTAAATATTTATAATTTCTTTTTTTAATAAGATTACCGTCTTCATTTTAATATGTGCGTAAGTGTACATAAATATGCATGAGTTGTCTTTGACTTAGTTTTTACTTTAAAAAGGTCAATTTTAAGCTTATAAAAAAATTAGTTAGGTTTGATAAGTTAGTCTATTTATCTATGATATAATGAAAATAATACATATATATATATATAACATTATAATAATTAAATAAATAAATTTGTAATAAAAAATAAAATTATTAATATTTTGTATATTTTCACTACATCAATGTTTTACGATCCTTATTCGTACAAAATCAAGATGTCAAAGAATAAAAAGTTATAGTAGTTACATCGTCACTTGTTTTTTTTTTTCTTCCGTCTTAATGGTTGATTATTTAAAATGCTTCGATGTGATATAATAGATATTTAAATTTTTTTAATAAAATTATCTTTATTCATTACAACCTATATCGGTGTATTTTAGTGTAACCATATACATAAGTTGTCTCTCAATTAGTTTTTACTATAAAAAGTTTGGACTTAATATTATTAGCTTGGATAAGTCAATTTATTTTTATATCATATATATATATATATATATATATATATATATACAACATATTAATATAAATAATTAGATAATTTTGCATTAAAAAGAAGATCATCAAATTATTAATATTTTTACATTTCTATTATATTAAACGTTTTATATTTCTTTAACTAGTTTTTTATTTTAATAAACTCTAAATCTTAATAATAACAAAGTAAACTATTTGTTTATCATACAAATTGAAAAGACTTATCATACAAATTAAATATAGACACGTACATATATTTAAAAATTTAATTGACTTATTTACAATTAAATTTATTAACTTATTTAATATTTTTAATGCAAAATAAAATTTTAAATAGACAAATTATAAAATATGTTTTTTTATATATAATTTAATAGGTTAGATCCAATTTTTTAAAAGACAAATGAAATTTATAAAAAAAAAATTATAATAGATAATAGGCTAAATTTTAACTTTAATTTTGTAAAATACGCTTCTCCTATATATTCAAAATATAATCTGCCTTGAACCTTATTCTTAAGAAAGGAAAACATGAGGAAAGCCTGATGTGAATGTGACTCAGAATGTTTGATTATTTCTTATAAGGTAGCTTCTAAATGTCTTTCGTATATCATGGTTTACCTATACTGCTTCTAAATGTCATAAGTATATCATAATTTACCTATACTACACTAGTTGTGCATCCTCATCATGAGATTGCTGTAAGCATTTGAATCCATGAATATACTCGTTTTGTGCTTTTGGGTTTTCCAAAGACTGTTTTGACATTAAATAAGAATGTATAGTTCAACTTATTTAAAATTTGTATAAAATGATCAAATTTAATTTTTTATTCAAAATGATTTATTTAAAAAGTCTAAACTTAGGCTTAAATTATAAAAAAAAAATCAGTTAGACTAATAGTTAGTCTATTTATTTATGATTAATGAAGTCAAGAGACACTTTATGTCTTTATATTTGATTTAATAAAAATATTTAAAAATTACTAATATTTGATAAATAAATTATTGTTGTATTTGATCTTCAAACCTAAGAGTCTTAAGTTTGAGTTTTATTTTTATAAAAATTATTAATTTTAATATTATTTTTTATTATTTAAAAATTTAAGGGTAAAATTGTCTAAAAAAAATATACATCAAATAGGCCAATCCCTTTCTATTTATGTTATAAATATATTGAAAAAAAACATAGACATTCAATACACTATTAACAATATAATTTAATAAATACTGAAATAATACAAAAAAAAAATCAAATTATCAATATTTTTTACATTTTTACTACACTAACGTTTTACATTTCTTGTTTGTACGAAATTAATATCTCGAAAATAATAACTATAGTAACTACATCTTCACTTGTTTTTTTTCTTTATCTTCATGGTTAGTTATTTACAATGCTTCAAATGTGGTAGTCGCATTCTCGTCTATCATTTTCCTTCATCAGCATGGTTGATTATTAAGAATACTTAAATGTGATAGTTGTGAGACCCTCTCCCTCTTTTCTCTTCCTTCACTCTCACTCACTTTCACTTGCACTCTCTTTTGCACTTTGGTTGCTGATCCTTCTTCCTCTCAAGCCTTAACCTTGTTCAAATTCTTTTCTCTCTAGCTGAAGTCATGAGTGACCTTGGAGACCCTTCCTTGCAAGCTTGAATCTGTTCGGAGCTAACCATGTGCGGAGTTCTCTTCCTCTTCTTCTCTTTCGTTTTTCTTCTTCCCGGAGCTCGGAGTTCTTGAACCGAGGTAAGGGAAGTTACATTTTGCTGTGGTTTGGCTGAAGATGAGTCTAGAAACTCATTTGCATGCTGAGGATTGATTATTTTTGGCTGTGAATTTCTAAGATTTGCGTTTGGGGTTTTTCAGGGTTTTTGAGAAATTTTGAAGAATTCTTGATTTGTTGTTGCATGTACAAAAAGATGGTATTTTTGAGCTATTGGATGAAAATTTGGTACTTTGAACCGTTTGCATGTTGGTTTTCTAGCTGTTTTTGCAGGATTTGATGAAGTTTTTTTAAAATGGAATGTTGCAGCTGAGCTTCGCGTTGGGCGCTGTTCTTCGCGCCGGGCGCGTGGCCACCTGGAGGCTTCATTTAGGCAAGCCCGCCGGGCGCAAAGATGTGTGCATCGGGCGTGTTTGAAGATGAGAGCCTCTGGATAGCCCGCGCCGAGCGTGGCTTGGACTACGCCGGGCGCGATACTAGCTATGGCATGTTTTGGGGTTTTGGTTCTGCGCTGAGCGCAACCATTGCCGCGCTGGGCGCGAAGGCTCCTTGGGAGTGTTTTCCACGGGGGTGCTGGGTGCAATTCGAATTGCGCTTGGGCGCGAGACCTTGGGAGGTCTCTGCCTTCCCTACGCTGGGCGTAGGCTTAGGCATGCCAGGCGTGCGAGACTCCTTAGAGTCTCTGCCTGGGCATGCGCTGGGCGCAATACAAAATTGCGCCAGGTGCGTGAGAGCCTTGGGCTCTCTGGCTGGGTCACGCTGGGTGCGAGTACTCTTACGCCGGGCGCGCTGGCCCCTGGTGCTCTCTGGTTGAGCCACGCTAGGCGCGACCATGAGTGCGCCGGGCGCGCATGATGATGTTGACTTATATGCTGATAGCTGTTAAATTTTGCTAAAATTGATGAATATGCTGTGCTGACTAGATGATAGTGCTGAAACATGCTGTTAAGCTGTAATAGATGTGTTTTGCTGTGCTGAGCTGAGCTGTAATTGATGATTTTAAATGCTAAATTGTAGTATTGTTGTACTATAGGATGTTGAGTTGAGTTGTGAGTAGTAAGCTGTGTTGAATACTACTTGGCTGTGTTGTATGCTGGTTTGCTGTGCTGTGTTGTGAGCTATGTTAGCTAAGCTGTATGTGATCATTAGCCACTATTGTGGTGCTATTCTAGTCGCTATGTCAGTGCTGTTATTAGCCACTATTGTGGTGTTGTTCTAGCCCCTAAGTCGGTGCTGTTATTGCCGCTATGCGGTGCTGTTATAACCACTTGAGTGATGCTGCTATTGCTACTACGCAGTGCTGATATTACCGCTTTGCGGTGCTGATATTGTTGAATGTTGTGGTGTAGTATAAGCTATGATGGTGTGCTGATAGCTATAGTTGTTTAATATCATATTGTTACATATGTATGTTGATTTCTTTCACTAGCTTACCCTTTGTTGTCTCCATGATGTTGGACTGTGATGATCATACTATGTATGGGAGCAGAGTAGGGATAGGTTGGTGGCTGGTGATGAGTCTTCAGCTGGCAGGCAGAGCTGATCTCTTAGGATCTTTTGTTGTTTTAGCTACTTGGCGTAGTAGCATTTGATGTATTTTTTTGTACACTTTAACTCTATCCAGACTTGGACCATGTATATGTATATATTCTAGACCCTATATGTATACACCTGTTCCTTTCTGTGTGGTGTTTCTAGTGTACTGTGCAGTGTGCAGTGTGTAGTGACCAGCTGGGTCGTTACACTTTAGTGGTATCAGAGCAGTTCGAGTCTAGTGGACACTCTTTGGGGGTGGTTCCTTTAGGCTTTTATTATGCTGAACTCTGTGTTGTGCTGTCTTGTTGTGTTGTTTGCTGTGATGTTTTGCTGTGTTGTTGTTTGTCTTTTGGTTTAGTTATTGTGTATTGAAGATGTTGTTACTTTTGTAGACAATGACTAGAACCAATGAGCAGATAGCCCGTGCCATGGAGATGATGGCTATGGCTATGCAACAGCAAAATGCTTATTTTGCTAGGATGGAGGTTGATAGAGCTGCAGCTGGTGCAGCAAGACCCGTGGGGTCATAGGAGAGCCGGGATCTAGCTAAGTTCCAGAAATGCCATCCTCCGTAGTTCAAGGGTGATGCAGATCCAGAGGTAGATGACCACTGGATTTGTGAGCTAGAGAAAATCTTTACGGTGCTGGGATGCTCTCAAGAGAGGAGGCTGGCATATGCTGTGTACATGCTGGTAGGGGAGGCTGAGCATTGGTGGAGGGGTACCCATCATATGCTGACCACTAGAGGAGTGGTTGTGGATTGGGAGTGCTTCAGGAAGATGTTCTTGGAGAAGTATTTCCCTGAGAGCGTGAGGCACGCCAAGGAGGCTGAATTCATGCGGTTGCACCAAGGAGGGATGACAGTTTCTGAGTATGCGATGAGATTCGAGCACCTGGCTCGTTTCTATTCGCAAGGTATAGCTGAGGCCTGGAAATGTAGGAAGTTTGCTGAGGGTCTGAAATATGAGCTGAGGATGGTGGTGGTGCCTATGACCATCACTGAGTTTTCGACCTTAGTGGAGAAGGCAAAGGTCATTTAGCGGTTGGAAGGTGGTAACCGTGTTGTGAAGACTGCTGAGGGACTAGCTGGGTCCAGGAGAGGTGGGAATCAGAGGAAGCCATATGATAGGCCCCAACCACAATAAGGGGGTCCTATCATTAGGCAACCTTCTGGTGCTGCTGGTGGAGGTAGACAGGGTGGAGGTGCCACTCTGAGATGTTACAGGTGTGCTGGGCCCCATTTTGTCAGGGATTGTCCACACACGGAGATCCGTTGTTTCAGATGCCATCAGATGGGTCACGAGTCAGCCAATTGTCCTGCTAGGAACAGACCAAAGATGAGTAATGCTTAGATGGGTGGTGCCCAGAGAGGCGATACTCAGAGGGGTGACAGACCCACTACAGCTGGTAGGGTGTTCGCCTTGACGGGTGCTGAGGCTTTGACTTCTTCTGATCTTGTGAAGGGGAAGGGCAAAGCTTCTGGTAAGGATGTGATGATTCTTTTCGACTCTAGTGCTTCTCATTCATTTATATCATATGCATGTGCTGCTATGCTGGGTGTGTCTGTGTGTGATTTAGGGTTGAGACTGCTAGTGTCGACGCCCGCTTCTACTTCGGTAGTTGCTTCTGAGCTGTGTGCTGGTTGTCTAATTGTGGTGAATGGGAAGAAATACAAGGTGAACTTGATTTGTTTACCTTTGGTGGATATTGACATAATCTTAGGGATGGATTGGTTGTCTGCCAATCGTATCCTTATAGATTGTGCCGATAGGAGGTTGGTTTTTCCTCAGGTGGAGGATGAGCTGTTGATTTCAGCTGGCCAAGCTGAGTCATTGTTGAGAGACGGAGTAGAGTGCTATCTTCTGCTTGCTTCTATGAGTGTGGAGACCGAGAGGGTCTTAGCTGATATTGATGTGGTGAGAGACTTTGCTGAGGTGTTCCCTGATGAGGTGCTTGGGTTGCCTCCTGTTAGGGAGATAGAGTTCAGTATTGACCTGGTCCCAGGTGCGGGGCCAGTGTCGGTGGCTCTCTATAGGATGGCTCCTACTGAATTTGTTGAGCTGAAGGGTCAGTTGGAGGATCTGTTGGAAAAGTAGTTGGTGCGGCTGAGTGTTTCACCGTGGGGTGCTCCGGTGTTGTTGGTAAAGAAGAAGGACGGAGGTAGTTGACTGTGTGTTGATTACCGGTAGTTGAACAAGTTGACCATTAAGAACAAATATCCACTTCCCCGGATAGATGACTTGATGGATCAACTGAGGGGAACATATGTGTTTTCCAAGATTGACTTGAGGACAGGCTATCACTAGATTAGGGTGAAGGAGGGTGACATACCGAAGACTGCTTTCAGGAGAATAAAGATTAACAAGAAAGAAATAAGTAGAAGAAAAAATAAAGAAAAGTATAGAGAAAGTTAAAGAGTGGCTAGAAAATGAAAAACAACAACCAACACTCTTAGAGAAGAGTAAGGAGGATAATGTTTCTTTCAAAGGGCTTATGCTTGAAGAGAGTCACTTTCCCATTGAAAATGATTTTAAAAAGACTTTCTTCATTCATCAAGACCTTAACTCTTTCTCTCACATTGCCACTAGTCATGAAGTGGAGATTCAAAAACAAGTCCTTTTTAAAGAAAAAGAATCTCAACTTCAAGATTTAGTGAAGAAGAAGTGGACTTCACTTAGTCCCACTTCTTGTGCTACTTCCTTGGTGGTGTCCAAGGAAGATAAACCTTCTTTCTTTAAGACTCTTTCTACTTTAGTTTTCTTCATAAAGCACCCAACTTTTGGTTTGTATGGTTTGTTGGATACATCTCATGGTGTTGTATCTTCTATTTTTGATCTTGAAGGAAGTTCAAACTTATTTGAACTTAACTTGAATACTTTCCTACAAGACAAACTTAGATTATATGAGTTTCCTAGACTCCTCTTAACACCTTTTTCTCATATGTATCTAACAAATTATGCAATACAAAGTTGTTTAGGTAATTTTTTAGTTAAGTTTTCTTTATTTTCCAATACATACCTAGGTCATTACATTGGGCACTTCCAACAAGATATTTTAGTTTTTAGGACTAATACATTAGTGTGCAATAGTTTTAGTCTTTTTACCTTTTTAGGTTTTAGTTATACACCTAGACTTCACCGTGGGGAGGATCCTATCCTTAACATTAGAAAGTCTAGTCCTTTTAATTTAGACAATCTCTTTAGCATTTTTAGTAGAACTCCTCTTAGGATACACTTTCCATTTCTATCATATACTATTACCTCTAATGCTTATTTTTATGTTTTTGTTGGTCATGATGCCCACCATGAGGAACCTCTTGATTTGAGGTCAAATCCTTTTCAAGAGGGAGGGAATGATGGAATAACACTAAGGCCGAGAAGACCAAGAGGTGATATATTAAAGGAGGCAAGAGGAATGGGTTAGTGAGGCCACTTTTGGACCTTAGCTCCTAAGTTCTTTTTAATCATAGAATTTATTTTACTTGTATTTCCAATTTTACCCTTGTATTTTGGGGTGTTTAGGACTTAGAATTTATTTTCCCTTGTATTTCCCTTTTTACCCTTGTATTATGGGGTGCTCTAGATGATTAGGGTTTTTAATTTTGGGCTAGGGTGTTAACTAGAAGGGTGACACATTTTTTTGGTGTTCATTGGATCTATTTTTGGTGTTAGAAAGGCTTAGGCCCAAGTGGAGGGCAAAGGTTGCATGGTCTTATCATGCACCTAGATATAGCCAATCTAAACCCAAAGATTCCATTCTTGGCCACCAAGTTGCATCTAGGGTTCATTTGCATTTCATTTGGAATGCATTTGCCTACTCCAAATGTAACCCTAGATGCCTCCCGTCCTATAAATACCCAACACCCCACACGTTGTAAATACTTTGGATATTGAATATAAAGAGAGCCTTTAGTGCCTTTATATCTTTCCTTAGTCACCCTTGGCTATTTTCGGCCAAACGCTACCATCTCCACCTTGAGAGAAACAACCCTAGAAGTGGCCTTCATCATCATGAAGTGAGCCAACCCTAGAGTACCATTCTCAAGCATTTCCTCAAACACCTTCTACCCAACCTTCATTTTCGTCCATTCCATCATCATCCACCCTAAAACCTTGGTCCACCTTTGAAGAACTTGATCCTTGGAGAAGGCGTCCTCCTCCTTGCTCATCATCTCAAGTTCATGCAAGTAAGGATGCCATCACTAGGTATGGTCACTATGAATATGTTGTGATGTCATTTGGTGTGACTAACACCCCTGCAGTGTTCATGGATTACATGAACAGGATCTTTCGGCCATTCTTGGATAAGTTTGTTGTGGTGTTTATTGATGACATCTTGATCTATTCAAGGACCCCGGAAGAGCATGGTGAGCACTTGAGGTTGGTGCTGGAGATTTAGAAGGCGAAGCAACTGTACGCTAAGCTTTCAAAATGTGAGTTCTGGTTGGATGAAGTGAAGTTCTTGGGCCATGTGATTTCAACTGAGGGGATTGTTGTTGATCCGGCTAAGGTGGAGTCAGTGTTGCAGTGGGAACGTCCAAGGACTGTCACTGATATTCGGAGCTTTGTGGGTTTAGCGGGTTATTGAAGGTTCATTGAAAGATTCTCTAAGATAGTAGCGCCTCTGACCCAGCTGACGAGGAAGGAGCAGCCGTTCATTTGGACAGATGCCTGTGAGCGGAGCTTTGATGAGTTGAAGAGGAGGTTGACTACTTCTCCTATGCTGGTGTTACCAGATTCTGGTGAACCCTTTGATGTGTATTGTGATGCTTCTCACCAGGGTTTGGGGTCCGTGCTGATGCAAAACAGGAAAGTAGTGGCCTATGCTTCAAGGCAACTGAAGAACCATGAGAGGAATTATCCCACTCATGACTTGGAGTTGGCAGCTGTGGTGTTTGCCTTGAAGATTTGGAGGCATTACTTGTATGGTGCTCGGTTCAGTGTCTTCAGTGATCACAAGAGTCTGAAGTACTTGTTTGATCAGAAGGAGCTGAACATGAGGTAGAGGCGGTGGATGGAGTTTCTGAAGGATTATGATTTCCAGTTGATGTATCATCCTGGCAAGGCCAATGTTGTGACAGATACGCTGAGTAGAAAATCCATCCACATGTCTGGTATGATGGTGAGGGAGCTGGAACTGGTGGAGAAGTTCAGAGATTTGAATCTCTGTGTGGAGTTAGCTCAGGATCACATTAGCCTGGATAAGTCAATTTATTTTTATATCATATATATATATATATAAAACATAATTAATAATATAAATAATTAGATAATTTTGCATTAAAAAGAAGATCATCAAATTATTAATAATTTTACATTTTTATTATATTAAACATTTTATATTTCTTTAACTAGTTTTTTTATTTTAAACTCTAAATCTTAATAATAACAAAGTAAACTATTAGTTTATCATACAAATTAAAAAGACTTATCATACAAATTAAATATAGACACGTACATATATTTAAAAATATAATTGACATATTTACAATTAAATTTATTAATTTATTTGTTCTTACCGGGGATCTGAGGTGGAGTTGATCCGCTGGGTAAGGTCGGTGAGCCTCCTTCACTAGTACGCTTGATGTTCCAAGATGGGGGTGGTACCTGCAAAAGAGACTCCGATGCTAAAGTTAGGGTTTGTGGGAGTATGAGTCTCGTATAAGTAATGCACGTACCTTGGTGTGAATTAGGGTTACGTTGGGCCTTGGGCCCGAGATCAGTTGTGATCTGCTTAAGTGTCAAACTGACGTCATCTAGTGCGTGTCCTTGCTTTATGCTCGAGATGCCAAGTTTGAGCTCGGCTAGGCAATAGGGATAGTACACTAGCCCCCCGAGCTCCGAAGACCGTAGGTCGAGGAGTTAAGTCCGAGCTTGCCAAGGGGTAGTGGCCTTTCACGTATGCCTGTCTGTCAAGATGCCACGTGTCATAACTGTCGCCTCGTTCTTGGAAACGTGTGGGCGGCGTGCTAATGAGCCTTGACGGTTTTTGTAATGATGGCCGCGCCCCTCATAATGGGCTTCATTTAATGTGTCGTCAGGTGTGACCCTTGGGCGACACGTGTTGTGGCCGTTTGAATTTTGGGGAAAAACCTTTTCTTTTCCTCGCGCCTCTTCCCATTCACTTTACTCTCTTTCGCTTTGTCTTCCTTCTTGACTTCTCCTACACGCTGCTTCCTGCGCCTCCGTTCATTCTCCATCTTCATTTTCTCTGTCTCCATCGTCGTTTCCGGTAACCCAATTGTTATTAGGGTCATTTTCTGAGGAAGAGTACCAGGTACTTCCTTTCTGCTGTCTTCTTTCTCCTTCTTCTCAAATCTTCTTTCATTTTTGATGACTAGAGAGAGTGGTGCCGGATCTTTCGCGCCTGCCAAGGCCAAGGGCAAGGCGCGCGGCAAGGCGGTGGCCGCCGAAACGGCCGCCGCCAAAAAGAAGAGGGCGGAGAACCCGCCCAAGGATCTCATCCCTGACATTCCTGGCTATGACTGGGTTAGCCGCGACGTGGGGTAGTTCCAGAGCGTGTTTAAGTCGTTCCTGGAGGTCAATGCGGTTCGAAGAACGCATAGGATCTGTGAGTCTTCTATCCTCAAGTTTATCCCTCTCGAGCCGTGTCGGCCCGATGAACGTGTGTATATGGGGAGTTATTTTGACCCTCCCCATTTCTATGTATATCAGTGTCTTTTTAGGGGTTTAGGTGTCTGCCTCCCCTTCACTCAATTTCAGTGCGATTTTCTAAACTTTATCAACTCGGCTCCTTGCCAGTTGCACCCAAATAGTTGGGGTTTTTTGCGGGCTTTTCAGGTCCTATGTTCAGTCCTAGGGATAGAGGTGTCTCTTCCTATTTTTCTCCATTTTTACCAATTGAAAATAGGGGTTCCTCCTTATGGCTTACTGTCTCTGAATGGGAGTAAGGATGTGATGGAACTACTTGGAGAAGGTTGATATTCTTCAAGTATTCCATGCAAGGACCGTGAGTTCTCTTGAGGTCACCTTCAATGACACTTGAAGCTCCATGAAGTGTTCTTTATGGAGTAGAAGTCTTGAAGAGATTCGGTTCTCCTTAGCTTATGTAGGAAGCTTGAGGAACCAAGCAAAGGTTGAAAACCTTTGGTGAGAAACCTAAGAGAGATAGTTCTCTACGGTTTTGAGGATAGACTTTTGGAGAGAAATCTGAAGTTTATTCCTCAAAATACTCAAAAGTGATTACATGAGAGGTATTTACAAATATATAGGGAGAGGTAGCTTCTAGGAGAAGCTAACCTTAACCATGGTTCACTAGGAACCATGGTAAGGTGTAGCTAACCTTCCATGGTTTAGAAAACTTGTAGGAGAAACTACCTTGACCATGGTTCACTTAAGAACCATGGTAAGGTCAGTGATGGCTTCCTCCTTCCATGGATGACGTAGAGTATGAAGGGGAAGACCTTGCCCTTGATCTTGTTCACCAAAAGGGAAGACACAAAGGAAGATTTAGGGTGGAAAAAGGGGAGATAGGCGTGAAGGTGTTTTAGGGTGGCTGTCGCCACCGGCCCGAAACGGGCTTTCGGCATTCGCGAAGGATGGTTAGACTCTTTTATTTGTTTTAAAAATATGGATTGCTAGAATGACTTATTCTCAAACTGAGACCTCGTCAAACGAGCAATTTTATTAAAATGATTCACCAATCCATATTAATCCCAAGCGGGACCCTCCATGGATTAGTGGTTTTCGCAAAAGGAGGGGTTCATGGAGTCGCCACCAATGTTTTACTCAAAACATTGGAAAAAGGGATAAGGCAATTGATTTTATAAATCAACTTCGGCCATTACAACCAGAGTTGGGTAAGGGAGTCGGTTACGCGTGGGGAAGGTGTTAGCACCCCACAGCGCCCCTTTCGGGTTCCCTATGACAGATTATTTCTAAAATAATAGCGCAAAAATTACTAAATTACCCCTATTTATTCTAAGCAATTATAAATTAACTATCTACATGATGACAGTTTAAATATGCACACAGAAAGCAGTAAAAGGAAGGATTTAAGAAGAAACCTCTTGAAGCGTGCTTTTATATATTGAGTAAAACTGGGAAGCTTTTTGGCGTTCCCTCGCTCTACAAGCTCGCTCGCTCCTTCCTAAAAACTTTTAACTATGGAAATCCGGAGGATTTCCCTTCGACTAGGTTCGATCCTCAAGCAAAATGGCTCGGGGCTCAAGAACTTTGTCGGATCAACTCTCCGAGTGATTTCTAGGGCAGAACACTGCTCAAAAACCCCAGAATACTCAAGGAGAGGGTTGAAACTATCTCAAAAAGTGTGGAATGACGTCCAATTGACGTCATATTTATAGGGATGAGGCGCAATACGGGCTACAGAATCAATACGGCCGTATTGAAATTTTTGAACTTCAATACGGTCGTATTGAAGTTCAATACGGCCGTATTGAAATTCAGAAATTTCAATGCGCCCGTATTGAGTTCACTGCGGCTGTATTGAAGCTTCAATACGGCCGTATTGATTTCAGTACGGCCGTATTGAAGTTTCAGAAACTCCAATACGCCGTATTGAGTTCACTGCGGCCATATTGAAGCTTCAATACGGCCGTATTAAGTTTAGTACGGCCGTATTGGGCTTCATTCCCTCCACTTCCTTATTTTAAGCTATTCTAAGACCTCTAGACCTACAGAGAACCCTCCTAGGGCCTTCCAGGAGTCCTTCTGGCTGATCTTCCTTCAGTCTTCGAGAGTCTTCAAGCTTTATTTCCGACCCGGACAATTTTAGGGGTCTACAGCTGCCCCCCCTTTACTTAGTCGGACGGCCTTTTGGTGTACCGGCTGACAAGTAAAGGAGTTGACCCAATTGTCCGGGTGATGTGCCGACCTTCTGACTTGTAATGTCTTCCGGTGGAAAATTGTTGAGTAGCCTCTCCAGGTGGGTGCATACCTCGGCGCTTCTGACATCCTCGGTAGCTGAGTTTACCCTCTCCAGGGTCAACTTCACTCGACGCCCGAGCCGGAAGTTGGACATCAACGCACCTCTGATGACGCTGATGGTTGAGTACCGTCTCTCCAGACCTAGCCTCACTCGACGCCCGAGCCGGAAGCTAGACACCAGTGTGTTAACATCACCCTGATGATTGAGTACCGCCTCTCCAGGCTCTGCCGCTTAACATTTGGCAGTTGAGTTTGCCCTCTCCAGGGTCTGCGTCTTAACATCGGCAGGTGAGTTTACCCTCTCCAGGGACTGCGTCTTAACATCGGCAGCTGAGTTTACCCTCTCCAGGGACTGCGTCTTAACATCGGCAGCTGAGTTTACCCTCTCCAGGGACTGCGTCTTAACATCGGCAGCTGAGTTTACCCTCTCCAGGGACTGCGTCTTAACATCGGCAGCTGAGTTTGCCCTCTCCAGGGACTGCGTCTTAACATCGGCAGCTGAGTTTGCCCTCTCCAGGGACTGCGTCCGTGTCTTCTGATCACTTCGGCAATGCGAGTTTACCCTCTCCAGGGACTGAGTCTTAACATCGGCAGCTGAGTTTACCCTCTCCAGGGACTGCATCTTAACATCGGCAGCTGAGTTTACCCTCTCCAGGGACTGCGTCTTAACATCGGCAGCTGAGTTTACCCTCTCCAGGGACTGCGTCTTAACATCGGCAGCTGAGTTTACCCTCTCCAGGGACTGCGTCTTAACATCGGCAGCTGAGTTTACCCTCTCCAGGGACTGCGTCCGTGTCTTCTGATCACTTCGGCAATGCGAGTTTACCCTCTCCAGGGATTTGAGATAATTTTTGTCTCCACAGTCCACTATGCTGCTTTGACAGTTTTTTCTGATTTTGTGCCGCTGAGGGCTGGATAACGCAGGGATCCGTCTAGGGGATGTGCAGTCATTCATAGGTTTCTGTGCCCCAACTTGCATTGCATTGTTGGTACCCATGGGGAATTTTTGAATCCTTGGGGTGTGGACACAGATGCTCTCTCTTTGAGTTGAGCGATGCCTTTTGTTTGGCTGACGTCCTTTGACGTTGGTGGAGTATCCCGGTTGTCCTTATTTGGGTGACTCTTTTCAATTTTCTGATTTTGTAGCCTCTGTGTAGGCTGTTTATCCACTAGGGATTTTGTCATTCATTTCTTGACTGGCCTCTTCTGTTAGGCAAATAATCTTGATGTTTGATGCTTGGCTGGATGCCGCATTCCGCTTGGGGAATATTTATTGAGATTTTTTTTTTTTATTTTTTCTCCTTTTGTAGGGATGCCTCTTGAGTAGGCGACTGGGGATTAGTTCAGTGTTCGGCTGAGTGCCAGATTCCGCTTGGGGAAGACTTATTGATATTTTTGATCTTTCTCCTTTTGTAGGGATGCCTCTGAGTAGGCGACTGGGGAATGAGGGATCTTATGTATCCCAGAGTATTATTTAGGAAGCCTCTACAGGCTTAGCCTCGCTCAGCACTTTGAGTCGGAGAGCTATCTTCCACTGAGGAAGTGTTAAGTCCTTTGACTTGTATATACTGTTTGGATGATCGCACTTCCATTGGGGATTGCGTCGATTTTGCTTTGATAGCTCTCGCTGGGGATTTTTCCGTGAGCTTGAGCTGAGGTTCCCTCTGGGGAGTATTATTTCTGCGAGCCTCTCTAGGCTCAATTATTCTGAGGAAGTATTATTTCTGCAAGCCTCTCCAGGCTCAATTATTCTGAAAGAGTATTATTTCAGCAAGCCTCTCCAGGCTCAATTATTCTGAGAGTATTATTTCGGCGAGCCTCTCCAGGCTCAGTTATTCTGAAAGATGTGAAATCTTTGTCTTTTTTTTGTCGACTTTTGACTTTTTCTGTATTTTTGCCTTTTCTGTTGTTTTTCGGCTTTTTCTGTACAGAAATGTCTCAGTTATTATGAGAGAGTATTATTTCGGCGAGCCTCTCCAGGCTCAGTTATTCTGAGAGTATTATTTCGGCGAGCCTCTCCAGGCTCAGTTATTCTGAGAGTATTATTTCGGCGAGCCTCTCCAGGCTCAGTTATTCTGAAAGAGTATTATTTCGGCAAGCCTCTCCAGGCTCAGTTATTTTGAGAGAGTATTATTTCGACAAGCCTCTCCAGGCTCAGTTATTCTGTGGGAGTATTGTTTCGGCAAGCCTCTCCAGGCTCAGTTATTCTGAGAGTATTCTTTCGGCAAGCCTCTCCAGGCTCAGTTATTCTGTATGATGCTGTTGATTTTCTGAATCTTTGCATTTTGCTTGCTGCTGTCATACACAAGCAATTTTCTATTTTTCTATTTTATGCGGTTGCCTCATGATAAGGTCTTTGAATGTGCAACTAATGTGTGTGTGATGCACGAATGCAATACAAATTTTTTATTTTTGTTCATTTATTTGGAAAAGTGAGTGGCTCTCCCTATCCTCTTCTTCTTGGAGGACTTTCTGTCATTGACGCGAGGGAGTATTTTGTGAGCCTTTATGCAGGAGATTATGGATTTTACAGGAACCCCTCCAATTTTCTTTTATTGACCGATTATTAATGGAATTTCGTACAATTTTTATGAAAAACCAATTCAGAGGCATAATCACATGGTCAAGAAAGAAAAGAAACAAATGGATATTTTATTGATATTCAAATGTTTATACAGAAAGATTTACAAAGGGATTTTCTGAAGAATGGCTGGCCAGGGTAGGCTGTACATTTTTGGCTTAAACAATTACATCTGTGATTGCTGCCCTTCCCGTTCCCTAGTTGCTTCGGGTGAGATGCCTGAGCCAGGAGTGTAGATGCTGCAAGACGCTTGCTTCTAGAAGATTATCACTTGAACCGCCCTTAGGTTTTCGATTCAAGTGATCGTTGCTTGCTTTACTTTTTGCATCTTATTCTTTTGCCCCTAATTTTTGCCTAGGACATGTCCTAGCGGGGATAATTTTGCCTTTGTTTTGCCTAGTACCCTTGTACTGGCGGGCTTTTCGTTTTGCCCTAACTTTTGCCTAGGATGCCCTTTTTGGGTTTTCATCCTAGCGGGCTGCTGCAAGCAACGTCTTCAAGCATAATACTTCTTTACCACGTCAGCGTTGACTGGGTATCGAAGTTCTTCTCCGTCCATGTTTGTGAGAATCAATGCTCCTCCGGAGAAGGCTCGCTTCACTACGTATGGTCCTTCGTAATTTGGGGCCCACTTTCCGATTTTGTCCTTTTGAGCTGGTAGCAATTTCTTCATCACCAGCTCTCCCTCATGGTAGATTCGAGGATGGACTTTCTTGTCAAAAGCCTTTTTGATCTTCCTTTGGTAGGCTTGACCATGGCATATGGCGTTCAGTCGTTTTTCTTCGATAAGGTTCAATTGGTCGTATCGACTTTGAACCCATTCTGCCTCGGAGAGTTTTGCTTCCATGATTACTCTCAGAGAAGGTATCTCGACTTCAACCGGCAGAACTGCCTCCATTCCATAAACAAGGGAGAATGGAGTAGCTCCTGTGGATGTACGTACTGAAGTCCTATAACCATGGAGAGCGAAGGGTAGCATCTCATGCCAGTCTTTGAATGAGACAACCATCTTTTGTACTATCTTCTTGATATTCTTATTGGCTGCCTCGACTGCCCCATTCATCTTTGGTCGATATGGGGAAGAATTGTGGTGCTGAATTTTGAACTCTTTGCACAGTTCTTCCACCATCTTATTGTTCAAATTGGATCCATTATCAGTGATGATTTTGTCGGGGATACCGTATCTGCATATGATATTCTTTCTGATGAAGGATGTTACCACCTTTCGGGTCACATGAGCATACGATGCCGCTTCTACCCATTTGGTGAAATAGTCAATGGCCACAAGGATGAACCTATGTCCATTGGATGCCTTTGGCTCGATGGGTCCAATAACATCCATGCCCCACATTGCGAATGGCCATGGTGAAGCCAACACATTGAGTGGCGTTGGTGGGACATGAATGTTGTCGGCGTATGCTTGACACTTGTGGCATTTCCGGACGTATTGGTAACAATCCCTTTCAATGGTCGACCAATAATATCCTGCTCTGAGGATTTTCTTAGCCATTGCAGGCCCGGGGATATGGGTACCGAAAACCCCCTCATGTATTTCTTTGATTACATTTTGAGCTTCGACTTGGTCTATGCACCTCAACAAGACCGAGTCATAATTCTTTTTGTAGAGGGTTTCTCCAATCAACAGAAATCCCATGGCCCTTCTTCGGATATGCTTTTTATCATTATCGCTAGCCATATTAGGATATTCCCCTTTTGACAGATATTGTTTGATGTCATGGAACCATGGATGATCGTCAACAGCTTCATCTATCAGTAGGCAGAACGCTTGCTTATCGTGCCGCCGGATATTGATGATGGGCATTTCATGCTCCTTATCCAAGGCGAACATCGATGATAGTGTGGCAAGGGCGTCAGCGAACTGATTTTCCTCCCTTGGGATATATTCAAAGACGACATTTTGAAAGAATTGTATCAGGTCTTTGATATGCTCAACATATGGTATCAGCTTAGGATTTCGGACTTCCCATTCACCTCGCAATTGGTGGATGACTAAAGCCGAATCTCCAAATACTTTGAGCTTTAGGATACCATTGTTGATTGCTGCTTGGATTCCTAACGCGCAAGCCTCGTATTCGGCCATGTTATTTGTACAGTCGAAATTGAGTCTTGCCGTTAAGGGGATATGCTTTCCTTGTGGGGAGATTAATACTGTTCCAATCCCCTGTCCAAGCATGTTGGAGGCTCCATCGAAATACATGGTCCACGTATCATCCTTAGGATCTTCATGTTGTAAATGCATTATATCCTCATCGGGGAAATCATCCTGAAGGGATTGATAGTCATTGGTCGGCCCGTGTGCTAGGTAATCAGCTAGGGTACTACCCTTGATGGCCTTTTGTGTGACATGTATGATGTCAAATTCTGATAATTGCACTTGCCATCGGGCAATCTTCCCAGTGATTATCGGTTTGTCGAACACGTACTTAATTGGGTCCATTTTGGAAACCAACCAAGTAGTATGCCTAATCATATACTGCCTGAGCCGTTGTGTTGCCCATGCTAACGCACAGCACGTCTTTTCTAGTGGCGTGTAGCGGGTTTCATAATCAAGGAACTTTTTGCTCAGGTAGTAGATGGCTTGTTCTTTCTTCTTTGTTTCATCTTGTTGTCCTAGCACAGCTCCCATGGACTCATCAAGCACCGTTAGATAGAGGATTAATGGTCTTCCCTCGACAGGTGGCACCAACACTGGTGGATTGGCCAAGCACTGTTTGATCTTATCGAAAGCTTGTTGACAATTCTCATCCCAAACTTCGGAATGATTCTTGCGCAACAGCTTGAATATTGGTTTGCACGTGTCAGTCAACTGTGCGATGAACCTTGCGACGTAGTTCACCCTGCCGAGGAATCCTCTAATTTCTTTCTCAGTTTTAGGAGGAGGCATTTCCATTATTGCCTTTACTTTATCGGGGTCCACCTCTATGCCTTTTTCACTGACGATGAACCCGAGAAGCTTACCCGACCGAACTCCGAAAGTACACTTAGCCGGGTTTAGCTTAAGCTGATACTTACGAAGCCGATTGAATAATTTTCTCAAATATTGGATGTGGTCCATCTCGTCTTTTGACTTTGCGATCATGTCATCCACGTATACTTCAATTTCTTTGTGGATCATATCGTGGAATAGCGTCACCATCGCTCGTTGGTAGGTGGCACCCGCATTTTTAAGTCCAAAAGGCATCACCCTGTAGCAGAAAGTGCCCCAGGGTGTGATGAAAGAAGTTTTCTCACGATCTTCTATATTCATCTTGATTTGATTATACCCCGAGTATCCATCCATAAAGGAATAGAGTGTGTTTGTGGCAGTATGATCCACAAGTGTATCGATGTGTGGCAAAGGAAAATCGTCCTCTGGACTGGCACGATTCAAATCCCTATAATCAACACACACTCTAACCTTCCCATTCTTTTTGATGACTGACACAATGTTAGCCAGCCATTCAGGATATTGGGATACGACCAAGAATCCCGCATCTAATTGTTTTTCTACCTCCTCCTTGATCTTTAAAGACCATTCGGGCTTGATTCGTCGAAGCTTTTGCTTAACGGGTCGAAACCCTTCTTTTAATGGCAACTTATGCTCGACGATGTTAGAGTCCAATCCGGGCATATCACGGTACGACCATGCAAATACGTCCTTGTATTCCCTTAATAATTGGATCAACTGTGTTCTTATTCCATCACTGATATGGGTCCCAATGTTGACCTCTTTCAATTCTTGACCCTGCCCCAAATTCACGGTCTCCAATTCTTCTTGATACGGTTGGAGTAGACAAGTTTCTTGATCTAGCAGCCTTTGCAGATCCGGAGAGATGGTCTCCTCATCACTGTCCAACTCAACCCATTCATCCTCGGCTTTCGGATTCCGGTCAGAGCGAGCAGTCACAGACATAATTATTTATTGGTTCTGTTTAGGTTTAGAGTTTATTAATATTAATGAGAGAGAGAATAGAACAAAATGAGAGAATAATGTATGAAAAATGCCTCTTTATTGATATATGTACAAAACCCTTATTTACATGAAAGGTCCTCATGATCTCGGGTACTGATCATGAGTCCCTAAAAGAAAATTAAGAAAATTAAGGAGAGGCCCTATTGTGGCTTGCCCTTCTCTCTACTCCTGCTTCGGCAGAGGGTTCTTGCTCACGTCGGGCGCTGTCGAATCGAAAGTGACCCACCCAGCATCAATAAGGCCTTGGACCTTGTGTTTGAGAGCTAGACAGTTCTCTGTTGAATGCCCTGGTGCTCCCGAATGGTATAGACATTTGTCTTGAGGCTTGTACCAATCGGGGTAAGGTGGGTCGATCTTTCTTGGTGGAATATAGGCTAGAAGTTGGGCTTCTACTAGCTTCGGCAGGAAATCGCTATAAGTGGTCGGAAGTTTGTCAAACTTCTTCACAGAGTTGTATTGCGATTTGCCTGACTTCGAAGCGGAAGAAGATGGAGAAATGGTTACAGCGTTGACTCCTCCTTCTTTCTTCTTCCCGAAGGCCTTCTTAGCTTCATATGGTTGGGGAGGCTTAGCCAGCTTCCCACTTTTAAGTCCTTGTTCCACCCTTTCTCCAATGGTGATGATGTCCGAGAAGAGTGTCGTTGTGTTCCCTATCATTTTATCGTAATAGGGACCAGTCAACGAGTTGATGAATAAGGACACCGTCTCCTTATCCGACAGCGGGGGCTCTATCTGTGCCGCCAACTCCCTCCAACGTTGGGCGTACGCCTTGAAGGATTCATCGTTCTTTTTACTCAAGGCTTGAAGATCAGACCTATCGGGTGTTAGGTCGATGTTGTATTTATAGCGCTTGAGAAAGGCGTCGGCCAACTGCCTCCATGTATGTACTAGATTTCCATCTAGCTGCATATACCAGTTGAGTGCAGTTTCAGCTAAGCTCTCTTGAAAGCAGTGGATCAAGAGCTTTTCATTTGTGGCATATGCGGCCATCTTGCGACAGTACATGGTGAGATGACTTTTGGGGCAAGTCGATCCCACGTACTTTGGGAAATCCGGCACTTTAAATTTAGGAGGGAATTGGATGTCCCTCACTAAACACATGTCGGCGGCATCCTTGATGTCAAAATCATGCCCCTCCATAGCCCTTAGCCGATCCTCGAGGGCGTGGAATTGTTCCTTTGATACTTCGGGCTCTTTAATCATAATTCCAGCCCCAAGGGGTACAGCGTGTGGAGGATCTTTTTCATGCTCTTCCTCCTCTCCCTCATGATGGGACCCATGATCACTGTGATGAGATCCATGGATGTTGTGATGACGCATGAGTTCCATCATTTGCGCCATTTGATCTTTAAGTTGTGAAAGCTCGGTTGTGAGCTTTTTGTTTTGCTCCTCCAATGCTTCCATTTTCTTGATCTTCTTTGCGCGTGTGAGGACAGAGAGATGACCAGCCACTTTCTAAAATGAATTTTTTAATCTAATTAATTTATTTATGATATGAATACACTCTCGATGTGAGCTTGATAATCTTTCATCTTTAAGGCGCTGCCTTTTTAAGATGAAAGTTTATCACCCTCCCTAGCCTATGATTTCTCCACAACGGAGAATCTCAATAGTCACGGGTCTCTTTCACTCACATCGAGAGGGTATTAGTGAACCTATAAATAATGATGAGGATGCATGAGGTATTATTGATAATGATGCCTATGCTCCTTACTTTTATTATATTTTCACACATGGTTTTTCCTCTCATGTCATGGTATTTTCATGCATGGGTATTATTCTTAGACCTTATCACGAGGTTTTTTATTAATGCACAAACAATTGCACATAAGCATTTACACAAACAATTCACTCATCCACGAACAGTCACGAGCGAATCACGAGGTAGGGGTATCCTGCAGAAATGGTGCATATTCAAAGTGGTTCTAACTGTTCTCACCAGTCCAAGGCCCCCAAGGTGCCCCCATTATAGGGACCCAATTCCTCTCATCGTAGGTCGATGGAAAGCTCCAACGCACCGTCGGACTCGAGTTCATGGTTATCACCTTGAGTGATGTTTTCCGACAACGGTCTACGGGCACCTATAGACCCATTCGACAACCGGCCGTACTAACATCCACTCCCTATGGTTAATCACTCATGCCCCCGGGTATAGAGGGAACTGTTGTGTGCAAAGGTTTGTGTGCAGTTTTTATTTCAAACAATTGCGGAATTTTAAACATACAACAGTTATTTAAAGCCATATAATAAAACATATTATAATACAAGCAAGGGGTAATGAAGTAATTTTAACTATTATTTGTTAAAATAATCTGTCACTAAATGGGACTGACTCTCGAAGCTTCCCCAGTGGAGTCGCCATCTGTCGCCACCGGCCCGAAACGGGCTTTCGGCATTCGCGAAGGATGGTTAGACTCTTTTATTTGTTTTAAAAATATGGATTGCTAGAATGACTTATTCTCAAACTGAGACCTCGTCAAACGAGCAATTTTATTAAAATGATTCACCAATCCATATTAATCCCAAGCGGGACCCTCCATGGATTAGTGGTTTTCGCAAAAGGAGGGGTTCATGGAGTCGCCACCAATGTTTTACTCAAAACATTGGAAAAAGGGATAAGGCAATTGATTTTATAAATCAACTTCGGCCATTACAACCAGAGTTGGGTAAGGGAGTCGGTTACGCGTGGGGAAGGTGTTAGCACCCCACAGCGCCCCTTTTGGGTTCCCTATGACAGATTATTTCTAAAATAATAGCGCAAAAATTACTAAATTACCCCTATTTATTCTAAGCAATTATAAATTAACTATCTACATGATGACAGTTTAAATATGCACACAGAAAGCAGTAAAAGGAAGGATTTAAGAAGAAACCTCTTGAAGCGTGCTTTTATATATTGAGTAAAACTGGGAAGCTTTTTGGCGTTCCCTCGCTCTACAAGCTCGCTCGCTCCTTCCTAAAAACTTTTAACTATGGAAATCCGGAGGATTTCCCTTCGACTAGGTTCGATCCTCAAGCAAAATGGCTCGGGGCTCAAGAACTTTGTCGGATCAACTCTCCGAGTGATTTCTAGGGCAGAACACTGCTCAAAAACCCCAGAATACTCAAGGAGAGGGTTGAAACTATCTCAAAAAGTGTGGAATGACGTCCAATTGACGTCATATTTATAGGGATGAGGCGCAATACGGGCTACAGAATCAATACGGCCGTATTGAAATTTTTGAACTTCAATACGGTCGTATTGAAGTTCAATACGGCCGTATTGAAATTCAGAAATTTCAATGCGCCCGTATTGAGTTCACTGCGGCTGTATTGAAGCTTCAATACGGCCGTATTGATTTCAGTACGGCCGTATTGAAGTTTCAGAAACTCCAATACGCCGTATTGAGTTCACTGCGGCCATATTGAAGCTTCAATACGGCCGTATTAAGTTTAGTACGGCCGTATTGGGCTTCATTCCCTCCACTTCCTTATTTTAAGCTATTCTAAGACCTCTAGACCTACAGAGAACCCTCCTAGGGCCTTCCAGGAGTCCTTCTGGCTGATCTTCCTTCAGTCTTCGAGAGTCTTCAAGCTTTATTTCCGACCCGGACAATTTTAGGGGTCTACAGTGGCGGAAGGGTTTTAGAATGGTTGGTGTATGGTTGCTCAAGTTGGCTCACTCCAAGTGTAGGTGGAGGCCACTCTAGGTTTCCTATTCTCCAAGGGTGGAGATAGGAGGAGGTTAGCCGAAACTAACTAGTGACTAAGGATGGATTTTGAGGTACAAAAGGCTCACTCAATATCATATAATCCAAAGTATTTACAAGTGGTGGGGTGTTGAGTATTTATAGGAGGGGAGGCATCTAGGGTTTCATTTGGGATGTGCTTGGCCGAAATTCATATGGCTAATGCACTTCAAATGAAATGCAAATAAACCCTGGATGCAACTTGGTGCCCAAGTATGGAATCTATGGGTTTAGATTGGCTATCTCTAGGTGCATGATAAGACCATGCAACCTTTGCCCTCCACTTGGGCCTAAGCCTTTCTAACACCAAAAATAGATCCAATGACACCAAAAAAATATGCGTCACCCTCTAATGAAATACCCTAGCCCAAATTAAAAACCTAATCATCTAAAGCACCCCATAATACAAGGGTAAAATGGGAAATACAAAGAAAATAAATCCTATGACTAAAATACCCCAAAATACAAGGGTAAAATTGGAATAAAGCAATAAATTCTATACTACTCAAATTGGCCATAGCCATGAACCATGTGATGGGTCTCACATGAAGTGAAGTACCAAGGATGGTCCTCCATCATACCCTCCTTCTTGAGAAGGATTTGACCTCAAATCTTTAAGCTCTTCCATTCCATTGATCCTTCAAAAAAATGTGAAACCACAATTAGGGAAGTAAAAAAAAAAAATTACTAAAACTTTAGCGATGCAATCCTTAAGTACACAATTTGTTGAATGAAAGTGCTAGGGAAAGGAGAGAGCCAAAGAGGCATCACCATTTAAATTATTGGCCCCATGCAATTCATTCACCAAATCATCTATCTTAGGGATTTGGTGCCTTTTATGCAATGATGGCTTTTAAAAAGGTGCTCATCCTCCATTGCCATCTTTCTTTGGCACCGAAAGAAGGAGGATGGCACAAGGGTTAAGGTTCTTTTGAACCTAGCCCTTTGTCTTCAAAGGAAAAATTCTTTTTTTCTTTTCTTTTCTTTTTGTTTTTGTTTTTGCTTTTCTCTTCATCATTTTTCTTAGCCTTTAGTTTGAGTTGGTCCTCATTCACTTGAGAGGGTGATAGAGGACACCACACAAACTTCTTACCTAAGTGTTGGAAAGTTATTTTATTGGTGAGGCCATCATGGATTATGTGCTTGTCAAATTGCCATGGCCTCCCAAGCAAGACATGACTAACCTCTAATGGCACTATGTCACACAAAACATCTTCTTTATAGTTGCCAATAGAGATTGGTATGCTTACTTGTTGGTTAACTACAACACCTCTCTCTTCATTGATCCATTGCATTCTATAAGGTTTAGGATGAGGTTTTGTAGTCAAGGCTAACTTATCAACCAATCTAGTACTACAACAATTTGAAGTTGACCCACTATCTACAATGAGAGAACAAGTATTTTCTAGAATTTTGCATTTTGTTTGAAACAAGTTCTCTCTTTGAGATTGTTCAATGTCACTAGGTTGATTGTTAAGAAGCCTTCTAACCAATAGTAAGTCTCCTTCACAAGGTAAAATTTCTTCCTCGGAGTCTATGGCTTCTTCTTCACTACTAGAGGAAGATGAAGTAGCTACATCAAGGCTACTATAGTGATCTTGGGCTTTTAAAACCATGGTTTTCTTTGTAGGACATTGAAGCAATATGTCCTCTTCCAAGACACTTAAAGCACTTGATTTCACTTGACTTAGACTCTTTGGAAGGTGCTTTAAAAGATGAATTTTCTTTTTCTTTTTCTTTTTCTTTTTCTTCTTTGGGATAAGGTAGGGAAGAGTGGCCCTCCTTCTTAAAACTCTTGGAATAAGAGGGAATGGAGTCTTTTCGAAAAGGTTTTCTTGTAAGTTGATGCTTCACTCTTGAGCAAAGTTGAACAAGTTCATTCAAATCCTTATAAGGTAGAAGTTCAACTTTGTCTCTTATCTCAAGATTAAGACCACTTTGAAATCTAGAGATTGTGGTCCTCTCTTCCTCCCTAATCCCAGCCCTCATCATTAGCAACTCCATAGATTGCCTATATTCTTCCACACTAGAGGACCCTTGTTTCAATCTTTGTAGCTTGTCCATAAGCTCTCGGTCATAGTATGGAGGAATATGCCTCCTTCTTAAGGCACTACGGAGCTCATTCCAATATTGGATTGGGGGCTCATGATTTATTCTCCTTTCTTTTTCTAAGGAGGTCCACCAATACATAGCATGCCCTTGGAAGCTAAGGGTTGCTAAAGAAACCTTCCTATCTTCACTTATTCCATGGCAAGAGAAAAGTTGTTCAACTTTCATTTCCCAATCTAAATAACTTTCAACATTATCTTTGCCATGAAATGGGGGAAGAGTGATGTTAGGTTCCCTATTGGAAGACTCCCTATGTCTATGATGCCTTGGGGGTCTTTGATAGTAACCATCATTGTGATGGCTACTAATGAAGGTATCACTTAGAGGTTGGGTGTGATGCCCTTCCTCCTCATGAACACTTGCATACATATGCCCCTTTCCTCTTGAGGGTTGAGGAGAAGTGACTCTTGGTTTTGAACCACTAGCCTCTCCTCCCACAACTAGTCTTTCAAGCAATCTTTTTATTTCTTCATTATTTCTTTCAAACTCTTTTTCTTTTCTTCTCAATTCTTCCTCTCTTTTTATATTTTCTTCTTCTTTTTTTCTTAGGTACTCTTTCAATTCCCTAAGTTCATCCCTAACACTAGACCTAGTACTACGAGAATTATGACCATGGACACTAGAATGATCACTCATCTTTGATCAAGAAAAGGTTTTCACAAATTGTTTTCAAAGGGGTTGGAAAAGTTTTCACAAAGAGTGAGTGATAAAAATGGTTTTCACAAAAGGTTTTCAAAGTGCAAGATAGGTAGGAAAAGGCCTAAGTGTACAAAGTGAACTTTCAAGGGGAGGTGGACTACAAAGAATCACTTAATAACCAAGCCCTATCAAGTAAAAATCACTAAGCCTTTTCTACTTTTCTTACAAAACAATTTGGCACAACAATAAAGTGTGTGTGTGCACGTTACCCCTAGTAGGCAAAAGCAAGCCTTCTAAACGGATTTGGAGACAAAGATAAAAGCCTAAACAATTATACTACCAAAAGCTATAAAGCATGCAAAAGAAAAGCACTTAAAACATATTCTAGTCGAGGTCCTAGGTGAAGGCTTTCAAATCACCTTCAAACTACACGAAATTAAAATCAACTTGAAAAGGTTTAGAAATGGCCAAATTACAAACCAAAAGAATGAAACCAAGGCCCAAAAACACACTAGGCCGAAAACAAAGAAAAATAAGTGAAATTTATGAAGAACAAAAAAATTTAGGTCTTCAAACTCCTCCACTTGGGTTCCTTCACAAAGAGAAAACTTGTTAGTCCTCTCCAAGTGTTTGATCACTCCTTTTAGTGTAGTGAAATCCCTCCAAAGGCTAGGTTTGGATTCGGTTCACTCCTCCACTCAAATCCACCAAAGGTGTGCTAGTTTGCTAGGAGAAGTTCTTCACCTACAAGTAAAATGAAACCAACCCAAGAGCAAGAGTCCAAAAAGATAAAACTGAAAAGGTACAATTAGGAAGGCTAAACTCAGAGAATTGATGGAGACAAACAAAAGAGGCCAAAGAAAGACAAACTAAAATTAAGACTCAATCAAAAGAAGGAAGCACACAAAAGATTAAACCTAGAAAGACACTAGAATAGATTATTGTTTAAGCTCACTTGATTAAGTCTTTTAGTGATTCGGTCCAGCCACTTCTATGGTCTCACAATTGGTTCAAAAATGTCACAAGTCCAACTCCAATAGCAAAGGTAATGGTCCAAGTCCACAAGTCTAGCAACAAGTCCTTTTTGGTCAATTTTTTTTTTATACTATTTTTTTTTTGTTCTATTTTCACGTCCAAATTTTGATGTTCCTTGGGTCCAAGTTCTTTTCTTTAATATTCAGCCCATTGTTGCTTAGGTTTTACACTTGTGGGTGGTGAAAATTAGGTCAAATTTTAGGAGAAAGAGAGGAGGACAAGTGGCGTAATTTTAGAGGTGATTAGGGTATCTTTTGAGTGGAAAATGTTTTGTACTAACTAGTACAAGTTGTTTTGCACAAAAATTTCAGCACACCACTTAGATTCTTTTAGGGTTTCTTTAGGCATAGAAAATTGACCAAATCAAGTGAGAATGCAAGGGAGAGTGGGCGGTTATGCATGTGCAAGAAATTGTTTACACATGGAAATCACAAAATCACATAGAACATGCTAAGGACTAGGTAGCATGCATGAATGACTCCTAGATGGCTCCTATATGTCACGCCCACTTAGAATGATGCATCATGGTATTTGATCATGTGTTTCATGCAAGGTGTTTGGCACATACATGGAAATTATGTAGACAAAATATAGGAAACATAAGATGACAAAACTTAGGTGGATTCAAAAATCAAAAAGCATGTTCATGGCATTTTCATATGATACTCAACCTAAAAATAGAAAAGCATGGTAACCCTAACAATGGAACCTAAAAAAAATGGCAAGGAAGGCTCACAAGGAACAAGGTGTGAACCCAAAACTATTCGGCCACACAAAAGAAACAAGGAGGCAAGAAATGACCGAATAGAAAAAGACAACAAGAAGACAAGAAGGACTAGATTTTACCCTTGATGAACATGGCTCTTGATACCACTTGATGGCTTCCTCCTTCCATGGATGACGTAGAGTATGAAGGGGAAGACCTTGCCCTTGATCTTGTTCACCAAAAGGGAAGACACAAAGGAAGATTTAGGGTGGAAAAAGGGGAGATAGGCGTGAAGGTGTTTTAGGGTGGCGGAAGGGTTTTAGAATGGTTGGTGTATGGTTGCTCAAGTTGGCTCACTCCAAGTGTAGGTGGAGGCCACTCTAGGTTTCCTATTCTCCAAGGGTGGAGATAGGAGGAGGTTAGCCGAAACTAACTAGTGACTAAGGATGGATTTTGAGGCACAAAAGGCTCACTCAATATCATATAATCCAAAGTATTTATAAGTGGTGGGGTGTTGAGTATTTATAGGAGGGGAGGCATCTAGGGTTTCATTTCGGATGTGCTTGGCCGAAATTCATATGGCTAATGCACTCCAAATGAAATGCAAATAAACCCTAGATGCAACTTGGTGCCTAAGGATGGAATCTATGGGTTTAGATTGGCTATCTCTAGGTGCATGATAAGACCATGCAACCTTTTCCCTCCACTTGGGCCTAAGCCTTTCTAACACCAAAAATAGATCCAATGACACCAAAAAAATATGCGTCACCCTCTAATGAAATACCCTAGCCCAAATTAAAAACCTAATCATCTAAAGCACCCCATAATACAAGGGTAAAATGGAAAATACAAAGAAAATAAATCCTATGACTAAAATACCCCAAAATACAAGGGTAAAATTGGAATAAAGCAATAAATTCTATACTACTCAAATTGGCCATAGCCATGAACCATGTGATGGGTCTCACATGAAGTGAAGTACCAAGGATGGTCCTCCATCAGTCAGCTCAACCTACCTAAGTTTAGAAACTTGGAAGAGAAGCTACTAAGCTTGAAGGAATGACTTGAAATTTTCGGCCAAAGAGGAACTTGGAGAGCTAGGCGGCCAAGTGCTCAAATTGCTCCATGATTTAATTCAAAAATGTTTGATTTGGTTTAGTTAGGTTCATCATATGATGATGAGACCTAGCTAAATCAAATCTATGAAAAATTAGGAGCAAAATGAGTCCAATATGTAAAATTTTGCCTAGGCCCAGTCCTGACCCAATTACTAGTCACACCCTCAAGCATTGCTAAATGCCACCCCTTTTTCCCTACTGAAAAAATACAAAATGAATGTATCAACTAGGGATGTTAAATGGAGTTAAACTCTCCAAGTAGCCTACCCTAAAATCAATATACAAACACTAGAAAAAGCAAGAAAAGTGCCTCACAAATACAAAGGCAAAAATAACCTATACAAGAGACTATGTATAAACTATACAATATACACAAGTAGAACTAGGCCTTCTCTTTATGATTGAGTGGTCCAAGTGAAGAATACCTTGGGCTTGAAAAGCCCACTAATCTTTAAGAGGTCCAACTCTTCTTGAATTCTTCTAGCCATAGCTCTAGGGACTAGGCCCTTGGCCCATGATCTATCAGGATGGGGGTCTATTTTCCCTATACTCCCAGTCATATAAAAATTTTAAACAAAAGTTTTTTCGGCTGGCGCTTGTAGACATTGACCCGTTAGAGGATGGGGCCTTCTACTTCGGTGGGTTGCCGAAGTTCCCCTTTTACTGGCGGCCAGTCCCGGCTAGGTTCCACGGAGTGGGGGAGTTGAAATTGACGGCTTCAGAGTCGGCCGCCATTAAGAACCTTGAAGCCCTTCCTCGCCTGCTGGATTGCAAGCTCGTCCTATCGCTTGCGAACTCGGCGTACAAGGAGAGGGGCTTAGAGAGTGAGTATCCCGTCTTTCTTAGATTGTTAGGATTTGTAAAAGCTTCTTTTGCTGATGTAATTGATTTCTTGTGTTTGTAGGCATCATGGGCAGAAACAAGTGGCGTGAGCTAAAGCACTGCTACAATGTTGCCGAAATCAAGGTCCCCGAGCCTCAGGAGGAGGAGGTGGCTCCCCTGGAGACCCGAAGAAAAAGAAAGAGGGGAGAAAGAGAGGTCGGGGGGACCTCTGCCCCTCACGATCACTAGTGCAAAAAAGGGCTATTACGTCACCCAATTTACGTCGGAAATGAGAAACCCCGACATTGTAAAAATGCGGTGGCAATTTCGTAAATATGTGGAGACTAATTTACGTCGGACAACAAAGGGTCCGACGTAAATTAGGGAATTAACATCGGAAGTGATACTGACCGACGTAAGTTTACGTCGGAACCCCATAGACCGACGTAAATTTACGTCAGACCCCCCTAGTCCGACGTAAATTTACGTCTGAGATACCCCATCCGACGTAAATGTTCGACTATATTGGCCAACCTCTCATTTTCCATTCCCGCGCTCACAGTGTATACGAAATCTATTAGCTTTTCTCTGATTTTCTAAGTCTCCCACTGCGTTTATTTGTGCATTGAACGTTTCCAAGTCTCTAAGTGTCTGCACGTTGCTCGTTTGAGGTTAGTTTCTTGTCCACGCAATTTTTCTATGTTTTTTTTGCTATTTTTTCATCTGGAACGGGCCGTTCTGCTTGCAGAACGGACCGTTCTCCTTGCAGAACGGGCCGTTCTCCTTGCAAAACGGGCCGTTCTCCTTGCAGTACGGGTCGTTCTCCTTGCAGAACAGGCCGTTCTGCTTAAATTGTTGGGTTTGTAAATTGTTGATCTGGAACGGCCTGTTCTGATTTCAGTACGGGCTGTTCTAGATGCATTAAATATTGACTTTTTTAGGCATTGACCTTTAGTTTACCATCGTATTAGTAGAAATATTTATGGATTTTATCCGAAATTACTATCAATCTTTTAGGTTTGTAGCTTAGGTTAGAAAAATTATGAATAACTGAGTCAATAGTTAATTTGTGTTAATATATAGATAATGAATCGAAGATGGATGAATGCAAGTCGCATTAGTCAAGAGTACAGAAATGGAGTTGAAGAGTTCTTACAATTTGCAAGAGAAAATGGGAAACCCATCAAAGGGGCATATTATTGTCCATGTGTTCGATGTTTGAATCAGATACGTCAAGAAGTTGGAGAAATACGTGATCACCTGTTTATATATGGTATTGTGAAGAGTTATACAGTATGGACATGGCACAAAGAAATATTAGACATTCCAATAGTGTCAACAACTGAAAATTTTGAAGGGATGGAAGATAACTTAGAAGAGATGATACGTGATGTTGGTGAAGAAAATTTTGAAAGAGCACATGTGTATGATACCTTAAAGTATGATTTTGAGCAACCATTGTACACAAGATGCAGTATGTTTACAAGATTATCAGTAACTTTAAGATTGTTTAGTTTAAAAGCAAGAAATGGCTGGACTGATAAAAGTTTCACAGAATTGTTGGAGTTATTGAAGGAGATGCTTCCAGAAGATAACACGTTACCTAATCGCAACTATGAGGCAAAGAAGATACTATGTCCAATGGGTTTGGAGTATAAGAAGATACACGCGTGCCCTAATGATTGCATATTGTATACAAATGATTTTGCTACACTAAAAGTGTGTCCCACATGTGGATTGTCGCGGTTCAAAAAGAAAACTGATGGAAGTAGTGGTGAGGAAGAAATAGAGGGTCCCCCTGCTAAGGTCTTATGGTATTTGCCAATAATACCTAGGTTTAAAAGTTTATTTGCCATTAAAGAGGATGCAAAAAAACCTTACATGGCATGAAAATGGTAGAAAATGTGACAATTTTCTTCGACATCCAGCTGATTCTCCGCAATGGAAGAGGATTGATGAAACATTTCCAGAATTTGGTGCAGAGTCAAGAAACTTGAGAATTGGTCTAGCTACAGATGACATGAATCCTTATGGGAACTTAAGTAGTAAACACAGTTCATGGCCAGTTTTGTTGGTCATTTACAATTTGCCTCCTTGGCTATGCATGAAGAGAAAATATATTATGTTGTCTATGATGATATCAGGTCCCCGACAACCAGGAAATGACATAGATGTGTATCTTAGTCCATTGATTGATGACTTGAAAATGTTGTGGGACACAGGAGTGGAGGTCTTTGATGCATATCGTGAAGAAAAATTTAACATGCGTGCAATGTTATTTTGCACAATAAATGATTTTCCAGCATATGGTAACTTGAGTGGGTATAGTGTGAAGGGTCATTAGCATGTCTTATATGTGAAGAAAACACAAGTTATACCCAATTGAAACATGGGCAAAAGATTGCGTACACTAGGCATCGTAAGTTTCTTGTTCATAGTCATCCATACCGTAGATTGAAGAAAGCATTCAATGGATGTCAGGAGGATGAAATTTCCTCGACACCGCGCAATGGTGAAGAAGTATATCAACGGGTGAAGAACATTAACATTGTGTTCGGAAAGACACAAAAGAAGTCAACTGAGAGAAATATCTGGAAGAAACGATCAATATTCTTTAATCTTCCTTATTGGTGCAAGCTAGATGTTAGACATTGCATAAATGTGATGCATGTGGAGAAAAATGTTTGTGATAGTGTAATTGGGACATTGCTAAACATCAAAGGAAAGACTAAAGATGGATTGAAAGCACGACAAGATTTGGTGGACATGGGTATACGTTCTGAGTTACATCCTCTGTCTATTGGAAGACGCACTTACTTGCCTCCAGCTTGTCATACTCTATCAAAGAAAGAAAAAAAAAAGCTTTTGTGAGTGCTTAAGCAGTGTGAAAGTTCCACAAGGGTACTCCTCAAATGTTAAGAGTCTGGTGTCTATGCAAGAATTGAAGTTGATTGGTTTAAAGTCTCACGATTGTCATGTGTTAATGCAACAACTTTTTCATGTGGCTATTCGTAACATTTTACCATCTTCTGTTAGAGTTGCTATTACTCGATTTTGTTTATTCTTCAATGCCATTTGCAACAAAGTAATTAACCCTGTAAAGTTAGATGAGTTAGAAAATGAAGCAATCACAATCTTGTGTCAATTGGAAATGTATTTTCCATCTTCATTTTTTGATATCATGGTGCATTTGATAGTTCATTTGGTTAGAGAGATTCGATTGTGTGGCCCGGTTTATCTTAGATGGATGTACCTTGTTGAGAGATACATGAAGATCTTAAAAGGATATGTCAAGAATCAATACCGCCCAGAAGCCTCTATTGTGGAGAGGTACATTGCAGAAGAAGCCATTGAGTTTTGTTCAAGGTACATGTCGAAATCAGAACCAATAGGAATTCCCAAGACTCGACATGATGGGAAACAATTTGGTAAGGGTACTCGAAGTTTAAAGATTAGAACTGTGAGTCGAACAGAAGTTGACCAAGCACATTTGTACATATTGAACAACACTGATGAAGTAAATCCTTACATATCTGAACACATAGATGAAATCAAGATAGCACACCCCCGGATGAATGAGAAATGGGTATTGAGTGAACATAACAAGAGTTTCTTAGCTTGGTTTAAGAAAAAGGTTTATGGTGAGGTTAATGCTTCTGATACACTTTTGAGACTCGCGCGTGGGCCTAACAACGATGTCATTACATTTGGTGGGTATGACATTAACAAATATTGTTTCTATACAAAGACAGAAGATGACAAAAGTAGAGTACAAAATAGTGGGGTTACAATTCAGGCTGAGGCTGTGCACTTTGCTAGTTCAAAAGATAAAAATCCCATTACAACATCCATGAGTTATTTCGAAGTCATAGAAGACATATGGGAAATTGATTATGTTACGTTTAGAGTGCCTATGTTCAAGTGTAAATGGGTTGATGGCAATACCGGTGTGCAGACAGATGATTTAGGATTTACTTTGGTTGATTTGAATAAGGTCGGCTATAAGGATGAACCTTTTATTATGGCATATCAAGCAAGACAAGTTTTTTATGTCAGGGATCCATGTAATGAGAAATGGTCAGAGGTCCTCGAAGTTAGAACCATGCATGGAACTCACGAAGATGAGTCTCTAGATATGCATGAGACACCGTCTTTCTCAAGCAGATCATTTGGTCCTATTGCGGACCATGAAGTGGACGAAATACATGCTATTCGAAGTGATCATGATGAAGGAATATGGGAAAACATTCCAACCTAATAGGTTTCTGTTTGTGTAATATTTATTTTTTTATTAGTTATTATGTTGCTATATTGTTATTATGTTTTTTACTTTATTTGTCTATTCAGTTAATTCATTGTTTTAATAATGAGAGTTTAATTTTTTCAGGATTATGGAGGATTCTGGGTCTGGCAGTGGAAGGAGGGAAGGTAGATCTGTCACCCGATTGTCTGGGTTGACAGCTGGGCGCATTGCCAAGGAGAGGACACTGGTTGAGGTGGATCCTCGTTCTGGCAAGGCATCAGGCCCAAATGCTGCCAAGTTTAAGAGCTATTTGGGAGTCCTAGCTCGACGACATGTTTCTATTATCATTCCATCATGGATGACGTTCAGGAGGTTGACAAGAACCTCATGTGGCAGGATATTCAGGTATATACTTTCACATCCCTTGAATATTATATAACTTAAATACATTATTTATTAATTGTTGTTATTTTCATAGCAAAATTTTGTCATTCCCAACACTGAGGTCATGAGGAGGAAGATGTTATCTTCCCTGGCCACCAGGTGGAGAGACTTCAAGACTTTCTTGACATGGGAGTATGTATTTGGAGAGCGAAAAAATGAGACTCCCTGTCTAAAGTACCATATCACTAATGATGAGTGGATGCAATTTCGTGCCACTCGATTGGACCCTTCGTGGCAGGTTAGTTATTGCTAACTCTTACATTGACACAAATACTTAAGGTATATTTTAATTAATCTCATTTTCTTTTTTGTATTATTGCAGGCTAAAAGAATAGCTGCCCAAGAACGACAAGCCAAGAATGATGCACCCCATCTATTGTCAAGAGGGGGATATGAAAGAAAAAAAAAAGGAAATGAAGAAGGCTAGGGCAGAGGCAGCAGGGGTTGAGTCTAATGACCGTGTGGAGTCACCTCCCCGCCATGAGATGTGGATAGCAGCCCAGACAAAATCAGATGGGCAAATTACTTCTGAGTTTGCAAGGGTCGTTGCAGATAAAATAGTAAGTAAAAATATACAAACTAAGACTCTTCATTTCAACTCATTTAATTCATAAGTGTAGTTTAGGGTATACTTATTGTTAATATGTTGTAGGAGGGTTTAGTTGAGCAGAGCACCCAGGGCTCATTTGTTTCCGATGGTCAGAATGATATCCTTACTTTGGCCATAGGAAGGCCAGAGCACGGAGGCCGTGTGCATGGTGTTAGTGGTTCTTGGAGCTGCCGAGATTTCTTTGGTGCCCGATCATCGAGGAGCACTGTTGACTCTTGCAGTCAAGAGGTTATGCAGAGAATGGAGCAGAGATTGGAGAGTCAGTTTGAAGAGAGATTGAAGAATATTCAAAAAGAGTTTGAACAGAAGTTTGAAATTTTGGCTCGTTCTCAGCAACAGACTGCAGTTGCTCATGATGGTGTTCGAGTCAGCACTAAAGGGAGTTGTGCTGCTCCAAATCCCTCACCGGATCAGACTCACACTGATGTACCAAACTAGTGTGAGTTATATGTTGAGGATGACCCCCCACGGTTAGTGGCTATTGGCCGAGTATTTGAGGGTGGCTCAACCATCCATGGTGTCCCTCTACAGCCAGACTGGACACGGGTTGTGGTTGACCAAGTTCAAGATGCTGCTGCTCCAGTGCCTTTGCCCAATACAGAGGTTCAACTAGTGGGGCAGGCAACCGGGACATTCTTAGCTTGGCCAAAATGTTTGGTCATGCCGCTTTCAGCACGGGCAAAGGTAATTATATTATTGCTCTTTTATATTCTTATAATTCTATTATTGTTTTATCTAATTTTGATTATTTCTTTAGGATTTTATCAATCGTGGTAAGGAGGTCATGAGAGAACCTCATGTTGATGATGCTAATATCGCAGAAGCTGAGGGTGATCCCATATCTAAGCTTCTAATCATATTACCACGATTAAAGAAGAAGCCAATTCAATTGCAGTGGGACATTAGAGTTTTTGGAGTTGATAGCTCTGATGTTCCACTATACATATCTCTGCCTGATGCATTAGAGATTGTTGGGGGAAACTCCATGTTAAATATATCTATCATACAGCTGTGGGCCATGTAAGTCATATTTTCTTTTATGAGTCTAAATTTACAATAATTACATTTAACTTATAATAATTATTTGTGATAGGTACATGGACAAATTGAGTGTGGAGCAAGCACAAGCAGAAGTATATGGATTTATTGAGCCTCAATCAATCCAAAAATCAGGAAACACTCAGGTCCAGATCCAACAATATATGCAAACATGGATGAGTGACTCAAGAAGAGATATATACATGGCTCCATACATTGACGGGTTAGTTTTTTAATTGGTTTTTTAATCATGGTAATTTTATAACTAATTTGTTTGTCATACAATGTAGGTCCCATTGGCAGTTAATGGTAATCATTCCTAAAGAATACACCGTGGTGTGGTTTTGTTCACTACATCGAAAACCAAGCCACGAAATTAAATGCCAATTACAAGGGTAACTAAATTTTTTCATTATGTTTTAAAACTATAATTATATATATTGGCTAACATTTGTTTTTATTTCAATTAATTAGAATCGTGTCTGGAGCTAATATTTTAAGTGGAAGAGCCAGATCATCAAAGTCATTGCATTTCATATACCCTAAGGTTAGCAAATTAATTCATACAGTCAATAATATTTAAATTATTGACTTTGGAAATAATAGTTATTTGTTTCTCATTTTAGTGTAATAAGCAACAAGACTCGTTTGAATGTGGCTATTACATCATGTATTGGATGAGAGCCATAGTTTCTGCGGGTATTATTGATTCTTGGGCGCAGGTAATTCATATCAAAATTTATTTAACTATATTTACCTTTAGGATAATTAACATTGCATATTAATGACACTTAAATTAATGTTTCAGGTCTTTCAAGATCCATCTCCATTGCCCGAAGATGAGTTGCTCAAGATAAGAGAACAATGAGCAACTTTTTTTCTAAGTTTAGTTAGTTAGATATTATGTTTATAGTTTGATAGTTAGTTAGTTTAGTTAGTTAGCATTGACAAACATATGTTTTATAGCTTTTTTAGGATAATAGGATTTACATTGTCATAATTTATGTTTTTTAAGATTTATATATTATTTTATTTTTGTCATTCAATTTTGAAATATAATTTGAATTTCTATTCTGGACTGCCTGGTTTAGATTTGGTATTCTAGACTATATTTATATGCAGGTGTTGGGTATATAAAAAATTTATAAACGTTTTAAAAAAAACTCCCACAATTTACGTTGGACATGGCGTTGTCCGACGTAAATTTACGTTGGGCCTTGCAATGGCCGACGTAAATTTACGTCGGACAACGCCATGTCCGACGTAAAATTGTGGTATGTTTTTTGTCCCTTTTTATGTCGGTCTGAGAGAATCCCCGACGTAAATTTACGTCATCTTTCAGAGGCGACGTAAATTTACATCTCCCGTATTAATGTCGGAACCTTTTCCAACGTAAAAGGCTCAAAATACGCGATGTAAAAGACCCTTTGTGTACTAGTGGATGCCGAGGAGGTGACCTCCAAGGCTGCCGATGCCGAGGCAGTCGACCTTACGGGGAGTTCGCCACCTGAGGGAGCTACCCGAGCTACTGAGGAGTCTGCTACGGCTGCCGGGGTGGCAACTGAGGCTGCCGAGCCTACTGCTCAGGTTGTCGAGGTTGGTGCCTTCATCACTTGTGGTTTTTCTTCTATGTTGTCCCTGTCTTGGTTTTCTGACGTGTTGTCATTCTCTACAGGCGGTGAACGCTGTCGAGGACCAAGTGGCTCCAAGCTCGGGGGCGCCGGGGGTAGGCGCTCCCATTGTTGAGCAGGGGACGCCTGCCACCACTGCTACTGCTGAGGATCGCGGTAAGGGGCCGAGCTCCGAGGTTTCGACGTCCACTCCTGCGGCGTCAACGCCGCCATCTGGCTCGTCAAAGGGAGCCTCCAAGAGTCAGTACCTCGCTAGCCGCTTCGGGAAAGATCGAACTCTAACGCGGCTGGACCACGTGAGCGCGTCAGAGGACATCGAATCGTTGTGGAGCATGGGAGTGACTGCGGAGAAGTTATTCGCCAACAGTTCGCTGAGCTCGGCTGATCGGGCTATGGTGGAGACGATCGGGCCAGTGGAAGGCCTTGATTCTGCTGAGGTCTTTCTACAGAGGGCGATGGCCATTGTGGACCATTGGAAATTTAAGTGGGCCAAGCAGCAGAAGGATCTTGAGAAGATGAGGGGCCGGGTTCAGCTGCTGGAGGAGGAGAACATGGCTTTGGTGGCCGCCCTTGGCGAGGCCAAAAGGCAGAATGAGGCCGGGCTTCGAGCTACAAGAGGAGATCTTGCCAGGGTTCAGAAGTCTCTGGAGATCGCCTTACGGTCTAATGAGGCCTATGCCTCCCAAGTGGGCGCGCTACAGGAGCTCGTTGCCTCTTCCCGGAGTCGGGTGCGCTCCCTGGAAGATGAGGTGACGTCAATGAAGGCTGATTTTTGCGGCGGCCGAGAAACGTCTTTGTGACGAAGTGCTTCTCGGCGGCCAAGCAAAGGAGAATGTTGCCCTGAAGGTGGACCTTACGAGGCTGGAGGAGGCAAAGGCGGGGCTGGAAAGGAAACTCGAGGAGACTGAGAGGGTCGTCGTGTTCGAGCACAAGAGGGGGTTCCTCAAGGCAGCTTGTCAAGCTAGGCTTCTCGCACCGGGGTTCGACTTCTCCGCCATGCACGTGGAGAAGGAGGTCCGTTTTGGGAAGCTAGTGAAGAAGGACGACCTCGAGGATAGCTCCAGAGAAAACGCCTCGGCCTAGTAATAGCCTAGCTTATTTTTATTTGTTTGATTTTCTCCTTTGAATTCATGTGCTGAACTCTACAAACATTGTTGTGTATATATATTTTTTGCTTATTTACTGTTGCGCTTTTCTTTGACCTCGCGTCTAGGTTTGATTTTTTCTTGTTTGCGCGATTTAAAAGCACATTCAGCATTTGCTGTGTATTTCTGGAATTTGTGGCACTTAGACCGGATTTAGAGCGAAGTGATTTGTTCCAAGGTTCAAATCCGACCTTGGGCGAAATTGAGATGTTTTGTCGTGAGGTTCAAACTTGGCCTCGAATGGATTATACCAAGGTTCGAATTCGACCTTGAATTGATTATGCCAAGGTTTGAACTCGACCTTGAGTGGATTACGCCAAGGTTCGATCTCGACCTTGAGTGGATTATGCCTAGGTTCGAACTCGACCTTGAGTGGATTATGCCAAGGTTCGAATTCGACCTTGAGTGGATTATATTAAGTGATGGAAGTCACTTGGAGAACATTGATGTTCTTCAAGCACTCCATGCAAGGACCGTGATTACTCTTGAGGTAAACCTTCAAATCAACACTTGAAGCTTGTTGAAGCAAACTCCAATGGAGGAGAAGCACTTAGGGAGGTTCGGCCACCTCTTGAAGAAGTGAAGAAGCTTGAGAAACCAAGCTTCTAGGAGAAGGAACTTTGAGAAAGAACCTAGGAGAAGGTTTCTCACGAATTTGACTCTTGAAAATGAGAGAGAAATCTGATTTCTAATTATCATAAATGTCCAAAAGTGATTACAAGAGAGGGATTTACAAATATATAGGGAGAGGTAGCTTCTAGGAGAAGCTAACCTTAACCATGGTTCACTAGGAACCATGGTAAGGTGTAGCTAACCATCCATGGTTTCTAAAACCTGTAGGAGAAGCTAACATTGACCATGGTTCACTTAAGAACCATGGTAAGGTCAGCCAAACCTACCAAGGTTTAGAAACTAGGAGGAGAAGTACTAAGCTTGAAGAAGAAGACTTGAAATTCGGCCAAAGAGAGACTTATGAAGCTAGGCGGCCAAGTACTCAATTTGCTCCTTGATTGAATTCAAAAATATTTGATTTGGTTTAGTTAGGTCCATCAAATGATGATGAGACCTAGCTAAATCAAATCTATGAAAAAATAGGAGCAAAATGAGTCCAATATGTAAAATTTTGCCTAGGCCCAGTCCTGGCCCAATTACTAGTCACACCCTCAAGCATTGCTAAATGCCACCCCTTTTTCCCTAATGAAAAAATAAAAAATGAATGTATCAACTAGGGAGGTTAAATGGAGTTAAACTCTCCAAGTAGCCTACCTTAAAATCAATATACAAACACTAGAAAAAGCAAGTAAAGTGTCTCACAAATACAAAGGCAAAAATAACCTATACAAAGAAACTACTATATGTACAAACATATGAAAAAGGTCTTTAAGATCATCTCATTCCTCTTGGTTCTTTTAAGATATCACCTCTTGGAATCCTTGGCCTTGGCCATAGTCTATCATCCCCTCCCTCTTGAAAAGGATTTGACCTCAAATCTCGAGGGTCTTCATGATTTTTGGCCAAACCTACAAATATATAATAAAATTCATGAGAGGTGATATTCTCAACAAATAAAGGTGAAAGGTATATCCTAGAGGGAATCCTTTCATGGAACCTAAAGAAATCTATGATACTAGACCTTCTAATATAATGAATAGGATCCTCTCCTAAACATAGACTAGGTATATTACTAAATCCTAAAAAATGTGCTAAAACTAAAACTATAGCACACTAAAGACTTAATCCTAAAAACTAAAACATCTTGCCTAAAGTACCCTATGTGGTAACCTAGGCATTTCCTAGAAAATAAGGAAAATACTACTAAGAAATTTCCTAAACAATTTTGGAATATATTATTTGTTGGATAGTTATGAAAAGAATTTGTCACAAGGAACCTTGAAGGTTCATATTTTATATCCAACAAATAATATATTCCTTAAATTGTGTCATTACTGACACAACTAAAGTAGGAAAAGTCCTACACAAAGGAAGGCTATCTACCTTGGGCACCACCAAGGAAGTAGCATGAGAAGTAGAACTAAATGAAGTCCATTTCTCCTTCACAAAATCTTGAAGTTGAGATTCTTTTTCTTTAAAAATAATGGATTTATGAATCTCTTCTTCAAGACTAGTGGCAGCATGAGGGTAAGAGTTAAGGTTTTTATGAATAAAGAGAATATTTTTCACAGGTTTTCTAGTAATAAGGCAATTCTCTTTAGTCATAACTTCCTTAAAGGATTTTCCTTCCTCTTTACTCTTCCCTATTTTCTCATTTTTTTTTTCAATTGCGCTTGATCCTCAGCCACTTGTTGAGGTGAGAGAGGATAAAGCACAAATTTCTTTTCCTTATGAGTGAAGGTAATTTCATTAGTAAGACCATTATGTATAGTTTTCTTTTCAAATTGCCATGGTCTTCCTAACAAAATATGACAAGCTTCCATTGGTACTATATCACATAAAGCTTGGTCCTTATACTTCCCAATGGAAAACTTAACCTTCACTTGTTGGTCAACTACTATGTCGCCATCCTTATTAAGCCATTGCAAATGATAAGGTTGAGGATGTGGCATAGTAATTAAACTCAACTTTTTAACCAACCTAGTGCTACAACAGTTGCTACCACTAGGTTGATTATGAAGGATTCTCCTAAGCATTAGGAGCTCTCCTTCATAAGGATAAACTGGCTCCACTTTGGACCTTTGAAGCTTTGTTTCAACCTCACTCTCACTAGAAGAGGAGGTAGTAGTCTCTTCTTGACTACTATAAGTGTCATGCCCCCTTAAGATCATGATTTTTTTTGTAGGGCATTGGGAAGCAATGTGGCCTCTTGATGGAAGAGCATGGGCTAAAGGCCCAACCACTAGAGCTATGGCCAGGAGGTTACTTGAAGATTTGACTGCTTCAGAGCTTAGTGGGCCCAATGGGCTTGGTGGGCCTAGGGTGCTTCTCACTTGGGCTTTGATTGATTGAACACCATGTTTAATTGTATTTTCTTAGTATAGGAATTTACTTTGATGTTGGTCTTGTATTTTGACCATAGATTAGGGTTTAGGTGTCTTGGGCTTAATTTTGGGCTTCTTGGGCTTTGGGCTTTTGATACCTAATATTAGGCTCATTCTTCTTCTTGTAATTTTTCCTATTCATTGTATTCATTAGACCAATGTATTTCGGTCAATAGATTAGGTTTATCGATAGAATACATTAATAGGAGAAATAGGTTTCATTTATGCATCATTTAGAAGTAATTTGATTTGAATTTGAGTCACATGGATGGCATGGAGTGGTTCCGGCCATGTGAGCTCCAAATTCACTTCAAATCACTCCTAAATGTCACTTAGATGAGGGTAGCATCCGTGTGAGCATATGAGTTGGCCAAAGTTTGAATTTCAAATTCAAATTTGAAATTCAAACTTGGCGCCAACTAGGTTTACCTAGGTGCCGCCCAAGTTAACCTAATTTTCCCTCCTATAAATGTATCATTACTCACCTTGTAATGCACTTTTGAATATATGAGAATTTTTGAATTCAATCTTCAGCTAATTCCCTCAAGAGTCACCGAAGTTTCCAAGAGAGAAAACCTTAAGAGAGTGCCTTCAAAACCATTAGGAAAACCTAGATTCCTACACTTTGAAGTGTGCAATCCCTTGAGAATTTGAGCTTGGATGCTTCCTTCTTCCATTTCCGCAAGAGTTCTTCATCTCTACGTGTTCATCAAGTGTGTCTTAATCTCCATTGAAGAAGATCCGAGCCTAGGAGGAGCTTAGAAGGAGTTTGTGTTTCACTTCTTCTACTCACCTCCATCACCTCTCCTTAGACACTTGAAACATTTAATAACACTAGACTTTGTGCTAGTGTGTGGAGTGATGAGATCTTTATCCTTATCTTTATTTTTCTCTTTCCTCTTAGCCAATTCTTTGGAGGGTTCTGAAATAATTTTCTTTTCAAAAGGTTTTTCCTCCTCCATGTAGTCTTTCTTAAGAGATCTAGAGTGGGAGCTTTCTCTTTTAGAAGATTTTCTCAACATTTGTTGTTCTACCTTTACACAAAGTTGGACCAAGTCATTTAGGTCCCTGTAGGGTAGTAGCTCCACTTGGTCTCTAATCTCTAAGTTAAGACCACTCATGAATCTGGTTACTGTAGTGGCTTCCTCTTCTCTAATGCATGCCCTCATCATGTATAGCTTCATTTGTTGCCTATATTGTTCAACAGTCATATCTTTTTGTTGGAGCCTTTGGAGCTTATTCATAAGCTCCCTGGCATAGTAAGAGGGAATGTGTCTCCTCATCAATGCACTCCTAAGATCATTCCAATATTGGATAGGAGGATCATTGTGGAGACGCCTTTCTCTTTCCAAAGAGGTCCACCAATACATTGCATGCCCTTGAAAGCTAAGGGTTGCAAGTAGAACTTTCCTTTCTTCACTTACCCTATGGCAAGGAAAGAGTTGTTCTACCTTCATCTCCCAATCAAGGTAGGCCTCCACATCATTCTTCCCAAAAAATTGAGGGAGATCCACCTTGGATTCCCTAGGTTTAATAGTTCTTCTAGGGGAAGGTTGATAATGGTTACCCACATTAAGGCTTTCATTAGGAGATGTGTATTGGGAGTGTGAGCTCCTACTTTTTTTTTTTTTTTTTTTTCTGTTTTTTCATATCTTCTTTTAATTTTTCTTCTTCTATTCTTAGAATTCTCAATTCTTCCTCAATGTAAGCAAGTTGTCCTTCCCTTTCAATTTTATCTCTTTCTCTTTGAAGAGACTCTTGCTTTTTCCATAGTTTAAGTGATTTGAGCTCTTTTGTGATGTATGAAAGACTTTTTGGAGAGCCATCACTTTCACTAGGGGAGGAATCTTGAGACATTTTAAGACAAAAATATTTTTCACACAAAAATAGTTTTTAAGAAAATAGTATTTTTGGAGAGTGCTTAGACTTGGCACTTGGAGGTCTAAGAGTACAAATTGAACTTTGGAGGGAGGTGAGCTACTAAAGAGCCACTTAATAACCAAGCCTCTTCAAGTAAAAATCTCTAAACCCCCTTGTATGTTTGCCTTGCACAAAACAATTTTCACAAGGTATTTTTCAAAGAAAAATAACAAGCAAGTGCCTAAAGTGTACAATTAATCAAATACTTGAAAACATAAATGGCAAGAAAACATAGATTGCTTGAAAACTTAAATTGCTGAAAACATAAATTGCTTAAAACATAAATTGCTTGAAAACTTAAAGAGAAGAAAACATAAACTAGACGTGGAAAGCAATTAAAGCTAGGTGAGAGCTTGAAAGGCACCAAAGACCTTCAAGGACCCTCTCACAAGTACTAAAAGAAATTACTATGAGAACACTTAAGGAGAGATGGAGATACACCAAAGGCACTCCAAGACACTCCTTAATAAAGGCCTTGTACAAAAAAATTGGAAATTAAAAGATTACAAGAAAAAATGAAATGCAAATTTTCTTCAAATGAAATACAAATTCACACTCCAAATGAAATGCAAATTCACAATCAAATGAAATTAGTGGCTGCACTTAATTTCATAGAAAACAAATTAGCCACTAATTAGAGATAAATTTTAGAGACGGATTTTGTAAGGAAAAATAGGTTTTAGAAACAAAAATTTCCGTCACTAAAATTAGTCTCTAAATTTTCACAAAATTTTCAAAAAATCTTGCTCCTTCTTTCTCCAATTCAGCCACCAAGATTGCAGCCTCACAATGTGTTTCACTCCTATTTTAGAAGCAACCTTGATGATGGTTACTCCTAGGTGTTTGAATTTCCAAGAATCCAATCCAATGAGAAACAACCTCTAAGGTCACCACCAAAAATCCTTCAATGTTGGCTATTCTTGAGCTTGGCCTTCAACACCTTCCAAGAGGCATTCAACACACCTTAAGATGCTGGAATATTAATACAAAAACTGAAAAGGAACAATTTATAATGGCTACACCAAATGGTAGAGTAAGATGAGACAAACTAGAAGGAATTCCACAAAAATGACAAGCAACAATTAAGGAAAATTTAGAAAGCTAGCACACAAAAGATATCCTATCAAAGGCACTAGAATGGATTACAAAATAAAAGCTAAGATTCGAAAAAAAAAAATAAGACACAAATTATGTGGCTGGACTGAAAATATTATAGGCAAGAACACACCAAAACCGATAGCTAGAGATACAAAATTTTTACTCCTTTTTGGCTTTTTCTTTTTCTATTTTCTTTCTTTTCTTTTTGCAAAATATTTTTCACTTCTTTTTCTTTGATTAGTCAGGAGTTTAAATGCCTTTTGAACACTTATAGGTCTCGGCCTTAGACTAGAAAAACTGTAGAAAAAATTTCACACAAAACAAGAGGTGTTCACAAGCATGTTTCTATTAGTGCTTCACAAATTTATAGTGTTTTTAGGTCAAATTAAGCACTCATTCTTTTGTTTTTCTCATGCATTTAGAACACATACACCTCTATTTTGCCTCTGTTTTAATGAGTACAAAAATTTTAAAAGTTTCAGCCACACCAAAGAATTGAAGAGAACCTAATAGGAGAGTGTTTGAAGCATTTTCTTGACAAAACTTTTTAACAAGACATAAAGGAAACCTAACTCTAGGAAATTTGCTAGGACTAATAGCAAATTAAGAACTCAAACATGTAAAGCAAAAGCACATGTAGTAAGGTTTAGATTTAATAAGCAAAAGACACAAAGAATTTCAGACACAAACAACACACTGAAAATTAGGTCAAACAAGCTAGTCTAGGAAGTTTCAACATGTAAAAGGAATACACATGACTTCTAGGACAAAACAATTGATTCAAAAAAAAATCTAATGCTCAATGAATGTTTTCCAATCACGGATACATGTTATAGAATGGATAGACTCAATCAAAACACAAAAATGCACAAGAACAAGAGAACCTAAAGCACAACACAATTGATTCACGGATTAGGAAACAAACAAGAACATGAATCAACTTACTTCTTATGTGACATATAGGATCTATCAAAAAAATTTAGAAAATTTAGATCCATGCAGAAAACACATATTTAGACATAGGAGAAGGAAGAGACAACACGGATTCATACAAAAAAAATTAGAACACCAAAACCTCAAGAGCACTAGGCTCTAGATACCAAAAATGATGGAAGTCACTTGGAGAAGATTGATGTTCTTCAAGCACTCCATGCAAGGACCGTGATTACTCTTGAGGTAAACCTTCAAATCAACACTTGAAGCTCCTTGAAGCAAACTCCAATGGAGGAGAAGCACTTAGGGAGGTTCGGCCACCTCTTGAAGAAGTGAAGAAGCTTGAGAAACCAAGCTTCTAGGAGAAGGAACTTTGAGAAAGAACCTAGGAGAAGGTTTCTCACGAATTTGACTCTTGAAAATGAGAAAGAAATCTGATTTCTAATTCTCATAAATGTCCAAAAGTGATTACAAGAGAGGGATTTACAAATATATAGGGAGAGGTAGCTTCTAGGAGAAGCTAACCTTAACCATGGTTCACTAGGAACCATGGTAAGGTGTAGCTAACCATCCATGGTTTCTAAAAGTTGTAGGAGAAGCTAACATTGACCATGGTTCACTTAAGAACCATGGTAAGGTCAGCCAAACCTACCAAGGTTTAGAAACTTGGAGGAGAAGTACTATGCTTGAAGAACAAGACTTGAAATTCGGCCAAAGAGAGACTTATGAAGCTAGGCGGCCAATTACTCAATTTGCTCCTTGATTTAATTCAAAAATATTTGATTTAGTTTACTTAGGTCCATCAAATGATGATGAGACCTAGCTAAATCAAATCTATGAAAAATTAATTTTGCCTAGGCGCAGTCCTGGCCCAATTACTAGTCACACCTCAAGCATTGCTAAATGCCACCCCTTTTTCCTACTGAAAAAATAAAAAAAAAATGAATGTATAAACTAGGGAGGTTAAATGGAGTTAAACTCTCCAAGTAGCCTACCTTAAAATCAATATACAAACACTAGAAAAAGCAAGTAAAGTGCCTCACAAATACAAAGACAAAAATAACCTATGCAAAGAAACTACTATATGTAAAATCATATGAAAAAGGCTGAGGCAGGAAAAGAGTGCATAGCTCATTCGTACAAAATTAACTGAAGTAAAACTTGAGATGCGTGGCATTCTAAGTTCCTGGTATGGGCTTTTCGCTGAGTTCTTCTAACCAGTATGCTCCGTTCTCCAATTTTTCTACAACTCGGAATGGGCCACCCCATGTGATGGAGGAGGCCCATGGACTAAGGGCCCAACTACTAGAGCCATGGCAAGGAAGATGCATGAAGAGTGGGCCCAAGCCCAAGGAAAGCCCACTACTTTATTTTGTTGGGCTTTGTTTCAAGCCCATTAGATTAGGGTTAGCATAGGAGTGGGCCTTAGTGCCATGTATTTCTTTTGGGCCTTGTATTTTCGGCCTAGTAGTGTAGGAATGTCATTTAGAGGTCATGTGAATTTAGGGTTAATTAGGTTACATGTGAATCCCCATTAGCATGTAATTAGAAGCACATTTGGAGTGCATTTCGGCCATGTGCTACACATGCACAAGGTGTGATCCGAAATGCAACTCAAATAGCTTCCTAATTACATGCCAAATGAGTGCACATGGGGGGGTGGCCGGTTGGCACCAAAATTTGAATTTTAGAATTCAAATTTTGGCGCCTAGAGTTAAGTTAACCATACCATGGTTTTACTTAACTCTAGGTGAACCCAACTTAAACCCTTAACCTAATTTCTATTATAAATACTTGTATGACCGGATTGTAGGATACTTTTGGATGATATATTGATGAGATTTCTTACCATAGAAATTGCCTATCCGAAAGTCACTCTCCTAAACTCTACCCTACTTGAGATCCTCTCCTTGTAGAGTTAGGAAAGCATTCCTTCTTCCGGACTTAGCTAGACGCAAGCTAGAGTCACATTGGAGCTTCTTGGAGCCTCCATTCCTTGTCAATCTTCCAAGGAACCGAGGAGCATTGAGGGAATTCTTGAGGATTTCCAAGTGGAACCTCATCAAGTGGTATCAAAGCTTCGGTCTTCAAGAGATAAGTCATCTTCTTGAATTTTGATCCGTGGTTCAACTTGTCATCTTGTGTTCTTATTGTTCAATGTTTGAGTTCATGTCATTTTAGAGTTGATTCTTTCCTAGATCTATTTTCTTGTCTTAAAATTGATGGATCTAGTTTTGGATTTGCTTGAGTGATTCATATATGCATTTTACTTTGAATTGCTTCCATGAATCATGCTCCATTCTCTTGTGCTTAATTAGGAATTTTCTGCCTAATAGCCTTTGAATTTGTTTGAGTCATCTTTGCATCTTATTCGGTCATTTAAATGCTTGAGTCTTTTATTTTTTAAATCCATGTCTAGTAGGTTTGTGTAGTTCTTTTATGTTCATCTATCTTAGCTATGCTTGTTGATCCTTGATTTTTGATTTGCACCTTGAAACCATTTTCTGGATTTGGCCGAGATCCATTTCTTTTCTTTGGTATAAGCTCATGAATTTTTGTTTCATTTTTGAGTTCATAAACTACTATTAGATCATTAGTAGTTTTCTTAGAATTTTAGGCTTCCAAAATTTTGAAAAAAATGTCTTACACAAAAATTCTTCAATCCGTGAGTGTTTGATCTTGTCTCATTGGTGTGTGCTGAAAAATTGTGTTAGGATTGTAATTTGAATTTGAAAATTGGAGCCAAAACCGTGAATGTGCTACATAAACCAACCAAGCAACAAAAGCATGTCACATGTTCATTACATTTTGAACTAATTTGTGTGGCATTTGAATTTCAATTTGAATTCGGTTTTGGTGTTTCACTTAAGGTGTGACCGAGAGTTTGTGAGGTTCTTTTAAAGAAAAAGGAAACTCCTAAGATTTAAAAAAAAAAGAAAAAAAAGAAAAGTTCAAAATCAAAAGTGAATTTAAAAAAAAAATATATGCTAAACCTAATTTGAAAAGTAAAAGCCAAATTAAGGAGTTTAATTTCTCAATTTGTTCTTCTCGGTTTCTACTTGTTTTGGAGTCATTAAAAGGAATTTTCAGCTCACCTATTTTTGAGTGTTTGGTTTTGTGCATCTACTCTAGAACATTTCTTAGGTTTGTTCTTCCTTGACCTAGTTTAATCTTGTCTTGTGTCATCTATATTCACTTCTTCTATTCTAATCTTCTTTCCTATAACTCTTCCATACTTGTCTTTGTTTGAATTCATCATGGAACTCAAATGTGACTTTTGCTTGACCTAGTTTATCTCCTTAGAAGCTAGTTCTACAAGGGTCATCAAAAGAGGACTAAGAAAAGGAGGAGGAAAGGGAAAAGGAGGCTTTCGGATTTGGCTATCAAACACCAAACACTTGTGGCTGGAAATTTGAAGTGGCTGGCCTAGCAATTCCATGAAGACTTCTTGGAGATTCAATTGAAGATTGTACTTAAATTTTAAAAAAAAAAATTGTATAAACATTAGTGACGGATTTTAGTGACCGATTTTACCTTACTAATTTGAATTTTGTTGCAAAATTTGGTCACTAATCCATCACTAATTCTTTATGGCTGTTTTTAATACTTTATTTTAGCCACTTGTTCTTAGTTGTTTATACTTTGTATTTGGCCATTTCAAGGAGTGTCTTGGAAGTGTCTTTGGTACACAACCATCTCTCCTTAGGAATAGAATTTTCGTTAGTACTTGGTGGGAGTGGTCCTTGATTGATCTTTGGTATCTCTCAAGCTCTCACCTTAGGACACGTTTAGGTAGTTTAATTTTTGTTGCTTAATCCTTGTTTTACTTGCTTTTATACGGCTAGCTTATCATAGTTCATAAAAAAAACATCCAAAATAATTTTCATTGAAAAGAATTTGGTAAAGATTAACTACAAAGGGGATTAGTAATTTTTACTTGAAGAGGCTTGGTTTTTAAGTGGCTCTTAGTAGCTCACCTCCCTCCAAAGTTCAATTTGTATACATAATCCTCTAAGTACTTAGTCTTAACCTTGCATAAAAACAATTGCTTTTCAAAGTTCATTCATAAAAAATAATCTTTCACCTATAATGGAAGAATTTTCTACTCCTCATAGTGATACTAATTCAAGTGACAACAAAAGTTTTACTAAATTGTCACGTGAATTAAGATCACTAAAACTATGGAAAGAGCAAGAATTACAACAAAAACTTGAAAAAGAAGCTCAATTTGCTCTAATGGAGGAGGAAATTCGTTTATTAAAGGAGAAAGATAAAAGAAAACATCACCATGGTCAACATAGTTCCTATGCTCATAGTTCCACACTAGGAGAGTCAATGTATAATAGCCTAGCCTTAGGAGATCATTATCAACCACCTCCTAGGAGAATCCATAGGAACCCCACAACAAGGGAATCTAGGGTAGATCTCCCTTATTTTCATGGAAAAGATGATGTGGAGGGATACCTAGACTGGGAAATGAAAGTGGAACAAATCTTTACTTGCCACCAAGTAAGTGAAGAAAGAAAAGTTTCCCTAGCCACTTTGAGTTTTCAAGGTCATGCCATGTATTGGTGGACCTCTCTTGTGAGAGATAGGCGTCTCCATAATGAACCTCCAATTCAATATTGGAATGAATTAAGGAGTGCCTTGAGGAGAAGGCATATACCCTCTTATTACACTAGGGAGCTTATCAACAAGCTCCAAAGACTCCATCAAAAGAATATGACTGTGGAAGAATATAGACAAACAATGGAGTTGTACATCATGAGGGCTGGCATTAGAGAAGAGGAAAATATTACCATTGCTAGATTTTTGAGTGGATTATCCTATGAAATAAGAGATAAGGTTGAGCTTCTCCCTTATAGGGATTTGGATGATTTGGTTCAACTTTGCATAAAGGTTGAACAACAAAATTTACGAAAAGGTTTTAAAGTAAGCTCATATTCATCTTCTTTTTCTAAGGATAACTACAAGAGGGAAAGTAAGAAAAATGATTTTGACAAGAAAAATACTTCTTCCTCCAAAAATCTAGATAAAGGTAAAGAAAAAGATAAAAAAACAAACACCTCATACACTAACACCAAGTCTAGTGACATAAAATGCTTTAAGTGTCTTGGGAGAGGCCACATTGCTTCTCAATGCCCTAACAAAAAAGTGATGATTCTAAGGGGCCAAGACATTTATAGTAGCCATGATGAAGCTACTACTTCTTCATCTTCAAGTGAGGATGAAGAAGAAGCAAGTGAAGAAGAGTCATGTGAGGTTACTTATCCTTATAATGGGGAACTTCTTATGATGAGAAGGGTCCTCAATAACCAACCTAGTGATACACAATCCCAAAGAGAGAACATCTTTCATACAAGATGTAACATTTCAAACAAGGCTTGTTCTCTCATAGTGGATAGTGGATCTTGGTGCAATTGTTGTAGCACTAGGATGGTTGAGAAGTTGGGATTGACTACCACACCCCACCCAAAACCTTATCAACTTCATTGGCTTAATGATGATGGGGATATGGTGGTCAACCAACAAGTGGAAGTAGAGTTTTCTATAGGGAACTATCAAGATAAAGTTAAATGTGATGTAGTTCCTATGGAGGCTTGTCATATTTTATTGGGTAGGCCATGGCAATTTGATAAACAAACTCATCATGATGGCCTAACTAATAAAATAACTTTCACTCATAAGGGTAAAAAGTTTGTACTTCATCCTTTGTCACCTTCACAAGTGATAGAAGATCAAGTACAAATGAAAGCCAAACGTGAGCAAGAAAAAGGAAAACCAAAAAAAGTTGAAAAAAAAAAAACTTCTAAAAATTGATGAAAAGGAGGATTCTAGAGAGATTAATGTTCCCTCTCTAGAGATAGTTCAAAAAGAGAGTTTTCAATCAAAACCTTTAAATAAAACTTCTCTCTTTATTGAACCATCTTCTCATATCCTCATGTGTAGAGGAACATTAACTTGCACTGCCACATCTTCTTTGAACACTTCTCTACCTCTTGAGGTGAAAAATCTTTTAAATCAATTTGATGATATATTTCCCAAGGAAGGTCCAATGGGACTTCCACCTTTTAGGGGAATAGAGCATCAAATAGATCTTGTGCCTGGGACTAGTCTTCCAAATAGACCAGCTTATAGGACAAATCCACAAGAGACCAAAGAGATAGAGAAGCAAGTACAAGAGTTGTTGGAGAAGGGTTGGATTCAAAAGAGTCTAAGCCCTTGTGCTGTACCAGTCATCTTGGTGCCAAAAAAAGATGGAAAATGGAGGATGTGTTGTGACTGTCGAGCTATCAACAACATCACCATCAAATATAGGCACCCAATTCCTAGGCTTGATGACATGCTTGATGAATTGCATGGGTCATCCATATTTTCCAAAGTAGATCTTAAGAGTGGCTATCACCAAATTAGAATCAAAGAAGGTGATGAGTGGAAAACCGCTTTTAAGACTAAATTTGGACTATATGAATGGTTAGTAATGCCTTTTGGGCTTACTAATGCACCTAGCACATTCATGAGGTTGATGAATCATGCCCTTAGGGATTGCATTGGGAAGTTTGTAGTTGTTTATTTTGATGATATTTTAATCTATAGCAAAAGTCTAAGTGATCATGTAGATCACCTAAGGCAAGTTTTTCTTGTCCTTAGAGACAATCACTTGTTTGCCAATGTCGACAAGTGCACTTTTTGTGTAGATAATGTTATTTTTCTAGGTTTTGTGGTGAGTAAAAATGGGGTTCATGTGGACCCCGAGAAAATCAAAGCCATCCAAGAATGGCCTATTCCTACTAATGTAAGTGAAGTTAGGAGCTTCCATGGATTGGCAAGCTTTTATAGGAGATTTGTTCCTAACTTCTCTACATTAGCTTCCCCTCTCAATGAGTTGGTGAAGAAGGATGTGGTCTTTGAATGGACGGAAAAACATAACTTAGCTTTTCAAGATCTAAAGCATAAACTTACTCAAGCACCTGTTCTAGCTCTGCCTGATTTTTCTAAAACTTTTGAGCTAGAATGTGATGCTTCTGGACTTGGCATAGGCGCTGTGTTGTTACAAGGTGGTCATCCCATAGCTTATTTCAGTGAAAAACTTCATGGGGCTACCTTGAACTACCCTACCTATGACAAGGAGTTATATGCTTTAGTTCGTGCCCTTCACACTTGGGAACATTATCTTGTGACCAAGGAATTTGTCATTCATAGTGATCATGAATCACTTAAATATTTGAAGGGTCAGCATAAATTAAATAAAAGGCATGCAAAATGGGTTGAGTACCTTGAACAATTTCCTTATGTCATCAAATATAAAAAAGGCTCTACAAATGTAATGGCTGATGCTTTGTCTAGACGCCATGTGTTATTAAATATCCTAGGTTCTCAAATTCTAGGATTTGATGATATTAAGGATTTGTATGAGAAAGACCTTGATTTTGCTAACTTTTATTCTTTATGTATTCAAAAACCTTACCAAGGTTACTATATTTCTGAGGGGTTTCTTTTTAAAGAAAACAAACTTTGTATACCCCAAGGATCTATTAGGAAACTTTTGGTTAAGGAGAGCCATGAGGGTGGGCTCATGGGGCATTTTGGAATGGAGAAAACTCTTTCACTTTTGAAAAAGAAATTCTTTTGGCCTCACATGAAACGTGCTGTCCAACGGTTTTGTAGTAGTTGCATTGCTTGTTTACAAGCAAAGTCTACCACAAAACCTCATGGATTATACACCCCCTTGCCCATCTCTTCTTCTCCTTAGGTAGACATTTCCATGGAATTTATCCTTGGATTGCCTAGAACTCAAAGAGGGAAAGATTCCATCTTTGTGGTAGTGGACCGTTTTAGCAAAATGGCACACTTTATTCCATGCCACAAAGTGGATGATGCAAGTCACATTGCTAAATTATTCTTTCAAGAAATTGTGAGACTTCATGGGTTACCTAAAACTATAGTTTCAGATAGAGATGTTAAGTTCCTAAGCCACTTTTGGAAAACTATTTGGGCTAGGTTAGGAACTAAACTTCTATTTTCTACCACATGTCATCCCCAAACTGATGGGCAAACTGAGGTAGTCAATAGGTCTCTAGGGACTATGTTGAGGGCAATCCTCAAAGGCAATAAAAAGTCATGGGATGATTATCTCCCTCATGTGGAGTTTGCCTATAATAGAGTGGTTCATAAGACCACTAACATGTCTCCTTTTGAGATTGTTTATGATTTTAATCCTCTCACTCCATTAGATTTATTACCTCTACCCGATGTTGCTTCCTTTATTCATAAAGAAGGCACCTCTAGGGCTGAGTTTGTCAAGAAATTACATGAGAGGGTTCGAACTCATATTCAATCCCAAACTGAAAAATACCAAAAATATAATAATAAGGGTAGGAAAGAGGTTATCTTCAAGGAAGGTGACTGGGTTTGGCTCCACCTTAGGAAGGATCGGTTTCCTTCCAAACGAAAGTCCAAACTTAGTCCTCGAGGGGATGGTCCTTTCCAAATCCTTAAGAAAATCAATAATAATGCCTATGTCCTAGATCTCCCTTCTGAGTATGGTGTTAGTTCTAGTTTCAATGTTGCTGATTTGTCTCTTTTTACAGGACTACCCACACAAGAGGAAGATGCTTTGGATTTGAGGACAAATCCTCTTCAAGAGGGAGGGGATGATGGAGGAGGCCCATGGACTAAGGGCCCAACTACTAGAGCCATGGCAAGGAAGATGCATGAAGAGTGGGCCCAAGCCCAAGGAAAGCCCACTACTTTATTTTGTTGGGCTTTGTTTCAAGCCCATTAGATTAGGGTTAGCATAGGAGTGGGCCTTAGTGCCATGTATTTCTTTTGGGCCTTGTATTTTCGGCCTAGTAGTGTAGGAATGTCATTTAGAGGTCATGTGAATTTAGGGTTAATTAGGTTACATGTGAATCTCCATTAGCATGTAATTAGAAGCACATTTGGAGTGCATTTCGGCCATGTGCTACACATGCACAAGGTGTGATCCGAAATGCAACTCAAATAGCTTCCTAATTACATGCCAAATGAGTGCACATGGGGGGGTGGCCGGTTGGCACCAAAATTTGAATTTTAGAATTCAAATTTTGGCGCCTAGAGTTAAGTTAACCATACCATGGTTTTACTTAACTCTAGGTGAACCCAACTTAAACCCTTAACCTAATTTCTATTATAAATACTTGTATGACCGGATTGTAGGATACTTTTGGATGATATATTGATGAGATTTCTTACCATAGAAATTGCCTATCCGAAAGTCACTCTCCTAAACTCTACCCTACTTGAGATCCTCTCCTTGTAGAGTTAGGAAAGCATTCCTTCTTCCGGACTTAGCTAGACGCAAGCTAGAGTCACATTGGAGCTTCTTGGAGCCTCCATTCCTTGTCAATCTTCCAAGGAACTGAGGAGCATTGAGGGAATTCTTGAGGATTTCCAAGTGGAACCTCATCACCATGTGGGTGCGAGTTTTCCATCCGATGTGTCTTTCCGTGCTTCGCCTAATAATCGCCACACCAGGTCGCCAACTTGGAAAGAGCGAGGTCGCACTCGCGTGTTGTATCTTCTGGAATCTCGGAGCTTGCAGGCTTCTTCGTGGATTTGAGCTTCGTCTTTGATCTCGTCGACTAGGTCGAGGTCAGCTGCTAACTCTTGAGCATTCTGCTCGCTGTTGAAGACTTGGCGTCGGTGAGATGTTTCTCCGATCTCCACTAGGATCATTGCGTCAGCTCCGTAAGACAGCCTGTAAGGCGTTTCTCGCGTTGTTGACTAGGGGGTGCAATGATACGCCTAGAGGATGCTGGGAAGCTCGTCGGCCCATTGTCCTTTAGCGTTCCCCGGTCGCTTCTTAAGTTCTTGGAGGATGACCTTGTTGGCGGCTTTGGCCTGGCCATTGGTCTGGGGGTGTTCCACCGAGGTTGGGAGATGCTTGATGTCGAGCTCACGGAAGAAGTCCTCGAAGCCTTGTGCGATGAACTGCCTACCGTTGTCGGTGACAAGGGTGTGAGAGATTCCGAATCTACAAACGATATTCCTCTAGGTGAATCTCTGTACATTTTTGGTGGTGATTTTGGCGAGTGGGCATGCCTCGATCCACTTGGTGAAGTAGTCGATCGCCACTAGGAGGAACTTGAGTTGACCTTTTGCGGGGGGGAATGGCCCGAGGATGTCCATTCCCCACTGGGAAAAAGGCCATGACGACATCATCTGGTGAAGAGTTTCGGGTGGCTGCTGATGTGAGTTGCCGAACTGTTGGCATTCTTTGCACCTTTGTACGTAGTCCTGGAAATCCGACTTCAAAGTGGGCCAGTAGTATCCTGCTCGGAGTACTCTGGTCGCCATTGAGCGTGCCCCGGAATGCATGCCACATATGCCTATGTGGATCTCCTCGATAACATAGGCTGCCTGAGGCGTAGTTAAGCACTTGAGCAGTGGGGTTGAGATGCCACGCTTGAACAATTCATCGCCGATAATTACGAACTTGGCCGACCTCATCCTCATCTTCCGAGCTTCGTCCCTATCTTCGGGCAAAACTCCTTCCTTCAAGTAGCCCCAGATGCCTGTCATCCATCCCTGATCTTCGCTGTTGCTGGTATTGACGACCTTGTTGTCAAGGCTGGGTGAGTGCAAGGTCTCCTGGATGATGGTTTGATATTGTCCAGGGCGTTTGGTGCTGGCGAGCTTTGATAGGAGGTCGGCTCTAGTATTTTGTTCTCGTGGTACATGTTGTATAGTGAACTCGTCGAAGGACGAGATCTGCTGTGATGCTATATGGAAATATCGTTGTAGGAGAACGTCCTTGGCCTGGTATGTTCCGCTGAGCTGCTCCACCATGAGTTTTGAGTCGCTGTTGCAACTCACTCTCCGAGCCCCGAGGTCATGAGCCAGCCTTAGCCCCGCGAGAAGCGCCTCGTACTTTGCCTGGTTGTTGGTCACCTTGAAGCTGAACTTGAGGGATTTCTCCAAAGTGACTTGTTTCGGTCCTTCCAAGATGATACCTACACCACCACCTTTAGAGTTGGAGGACCCGTCAACGTGTAAAGTCCATACCTGTGGTTCTTCGGGCGAGGTAGGTGTGAGTTCGGCTACGAAATCGGCCAGGCTTTGAGATTTCAAGGCACCGTGACTTTCGTACTGGATGCCGAACTCGGATAATTCTACCGACCAGGCTATCATCCGTTCGGCGAGCTCCGGCTTCCTCAAGATCTGCTTGATTGGGTAGTCGGTTTTGACGACCACTTAGTGACTCTAGAAGTAAGGTCGGAGACGCCTGGCTGCCGTGACAAGTGCCAATGCGAGTTTTTCGATGGTCTGATACCTTTTCTCCGTGTCTTGGAGGACTCGGCTGATAAAGTAGATCGGCGTCTGTGTTTTCTGGTGCTCCTGCACTATCACCGTGCTGATTGCACTTTCTGCCACCGCCAGGTAGAGGAGAAGGTTAGATTTGTGATCCGGCCTCTAAAGGATTGGCGGAGTAGTGAGGAAATTTTTGAAGCTTTTGAAAGCCTCCTCGCATTGGTTCGTCCACTCGAAGTTCTTTGGCTTGCATAGCAAGGTGAAGATGGGCCCTGCCTTGTCCGCCAACCTGGGGATAAAACGGGAAAGGGAGACCAACCTGCCTGCCAGACGCTGGACATATTTCACGGTCTGGGGACTCTGCATCTGAATGATGGCTTTGCACTTTTCCGGGTTGGCCTCGATCCCCTTGCTAGTGATCATGAAACCTAGGAACTTACCTCCCTGGACACCGAAGACTCATTTTTCTAGGTTGAGAGGCATGTTGTGTCTCCTGATCTGGCTGAAGACCTTGGCGAGGTCGGCAGCATGACCCTCGGCCGAGGTGGTTTTGACCACCATGTCGTCAACGTAGACTTCCATGTTTCTCCCGATCTACTGGTGGAAAACCTTGTCCATCAGCCGCTGGTAAGTAGCCCCTGCGTTTTTGAGACCGAATGGCATCACCCGGTAGCAAAAATTGGCGTGGTCGGTGATGAACGATGTGTGCACCTGGTCTGGCAGGTACATAATGATCTAGTTATACCCGGAATAGGCATCGAGAAAGCTGAGAAGGGGGTGCCCGGATGCTCCATCAACCAGCCTGTCGATGCTCGGCAAAGGGTACGAGTCCTTGGGACATGCTTTGTTTAGGTCGGTGTAGTCGACGCACATGCGCCACTTCCCTGAACTCTTCTTCACCAGAACCACGTTAGCCAGCCACGTGGTGTATCTGACCTCGCGGATGAAGCCTGCATTTAGTAGCTTTTGTGTCTCGGCGATGATGGCTTCCCGCCTCTCGCCGCCGACTTTCCTCTTCCTCTGGGCCACTGGTTTCGCCTCCTTGTGAATTGCCAACCTGTGACAAATGAAGTCAGCGTCTATACCTGGCATGTTGGCACTGGACCATGCAAAGAGGTCGGCGTTCTTGAGGATTTCAGCTTCGAGTTGTTGCCGCAACTTCGGGCTCAACTGCTGATAGACTATGGCCTAGGCCAAGGAATCCAAGAGGTGATACCTTAAAAGAACCAAGAGGAATGGGATGATCTTAAAGACCTTTTTCATATGTTTGTACATAAAGTAGCTCTTTTGTATAGGCTTATTTTTGCCTTTGTATTTGTGAGGCACTTTACTTGCTTTTTCTAGTGTTTGTATATTGATTTTAAGGTAGGCTACTTTGAGAGTTTAACTCCATTTAACCTCCCTAGTTGATACATTCATTTTGTATTTTTTTAGTAGAGAAATGGGGTGACATTTAGCAATACTTGAAGGTGTGACTAGTAATTGGGCCAGAACTGGGCCTAGGCAAAATTTGCATATTGGACTGATTTTCCTCCTAATTTTTCATAGATTTGATTTAGCTAGGTCTCATCATCATATGATGAACCTAACTAAACCAAATCAAATATTTTTGAAATAAATCTTGGAGCAATTTGGAGCCAAGGCCGCCTAGCATTCTCTCTTGTTCATGGCCGAAAATTACTAGTTTTCCTTCTAGTTTTTGAAGCTTCTCCTCCAAGTTTCTAAACCATTGTTGATGGAATAACACTAAGGCCAAGAAGTCCAAGAGGTGATGTATTGAAGGAAGCAAAAGGAATGGGTTAGTGTTGAAAAAAAACCATAGGAGGAGTGAGGCCACTTTTGGACCTTAGCTCCTAAGTTCTTATTAGCATAGCATTTATTTTTATTCCTATTTTTTCCCTTATCTTTGATTCCAAAATTACCCTTGTACTTTGGGGTATTTTAGTCATAGAATTTATTTTACTTGTATTTCCCATTTTACCCTTGTATTATGGGGTGCTCTTGATGATTAGGGTTTTTAATTTTGGGCTAGGGTGTTAATTAGAGGGTGACACATATTTTTGGTGCCTATTGGGTCTATTTTTGGTGTTAGAAAGGCTTAGGCCCAAGTGGAGGGCAAAGGTTGCATGGTCTTATCATGCACCTAGATATAGCCAATCTAAACCCAAAGATTCCATCCTTGCCCACCAAGTTGCATCTAGGGTTCATTTGCATTTCATTTGGAATGCATTTGCCTACTCCAAATGCAATCCTAGATGCCTCCCCTCCTATAAATACCCAATGCACCACACCTTGTAAATACTTTGGATATTGAATATAAAGAGAGCCTTTTGTGCCTTTATATCTTTCCTTAGTCACCCTTGGCTAATTCGGCCACCTCCCTCCCATCTCCACCTTGAGAGAAACAACCCTAGAAGTGGCCTTCATCATCATGAAGTGAGCCAACCCTAGAGTACGAGCCAACCCTAGAGTACCCTTCTCAAGCATTTCCTCAAACACCTTCTACCCAACCTCCATTTTCATCCATTCTATCATCATCCACCCTAAAACCTTGTGCCACCTTTGAAGAACTTGATCCTTGGAGTGAGGCATCATCTTCCTTGTCTATCATCTCATGTCCATGCAAGTGAGGATGCCATCAATTGTAGGTTAGGCTGACCTTACCATGGTTCTTAAGAGAACCATCGTCAAGGATAGCTTCTCCTACAAGTTTTAGAAACCATGGATGGTTAGCTACACCTTACCATGGTTCCTAGTGAACCATGGTTAAGGTTAGCTTCTCCTAGAAGCTACCTCCCCTATATATTTGTAAAACTCTCTCTTGTAATCACTTTTGGACATTTATGAGAATAAGAATTCAGAACTCTCTCTCATTTTTCAAGAGTCAATTTCGTGAGAACTAGTTCCTAGTTTTCTCTCAAGGTTCCTTCTCCTAGAAGCTTGGTTCCTCAAGCTTCTTCACTTCTTCAAGAGGTGACCGAACCTCTCTTAGGTGCTTCTCCACCATTGGAGAGTCCTCCAAGGTGCTTCCGCAACTTCAAAGGAGTTCTACCTCAAGATTTCAAGGTCCTTGCATGGAGAACTTGAAGGAACATCATTCTCCTCCAAGTATTTCCATTAGTTTTGGTATCTAGAGCCTAGTGCTCTTGAGGTTTGGTGTTCTAATTTTTTTTTTTTGTTGAATCTGTGTTGTTTCTTCCTTCTCCTGTGTCTAAATATGTGTTTGCTGCATGGATATAAATTTTCTAAAAAAATTTTGATAGATCCTATATGTCACATAAGAAGAAATTGATTCATGTTTTTGCTTGTTCCTATTAATCCGTGAATCAATTGTCTTGTGCTTTAGGTTCCTATACTTGTGCATTTTGCTTTTGTTTGAGTCTCTCCATTCCTTAACATGTGTCCGTGATTGGACAACATTCATATTGTATTAGTTTTATTTTTGAATCACTTGTTTTGTCATAGAAGTCATGTGTAGTCCTTTTCATGTTGAAAATTCCTAGACTAGCTTGTTGACCTAATTTTTTGTGTGTTGTTTGTGTCCGAAATTTTTTGTGTATTTTCTTATTAAATATGAACCTTACCTATATGTGCTTTTGATTTACATATTTGAGTTCATGATTTGCTATTAGTTCTAGCAAATTTCTTAGAGTTAGGTTTCCTTTATGTCTTGTTAAAAGTTTGTCAAGAAAATTTGTTAAACACTGATTCCTATTAGGTTTCTTTGAGTCTTGTGTTGTGGCTGAAACTTTTAACACTTTTTAGGAACTTAAAACAGAGACAAAACAGAGGTGTTTGTGTTCTAAAAACATTAGAAAAACAAGAGAAAGAGTGCTTAAAAAATTTGACAAAAAAATAGTACAAAATTGTGAAGCACTAGTTGAACATTGCATGTGAACACCTCTTGTTTTGTGTGAAAATTTCTGCAGCAGAATTTTATGCTTAAATCCGAGATTAATACTTGATTAAAAGGCATTAAACTCCTGTGTTAACAAAGAAAAAAAAATAAATCACAAAAGAAAATAAAAGAAAAGAACACAAGAAAAAGCCAAGGAGTGAAAATTTTAGCAAAATAGTGCTCTCGGTTTGGTAACATTTTGTGTGCCTTATCTTCAATTTTCTGTCCAGCCACATATACAATCTTTTGAGTCTTAATTTTGTTTCTAATCTTAGCTTTTGTTTTGTAATCCATTCTATTTCCTTTGATAGGATATCTTTTGTGTGCTAGCTTTCCAAATTAGCCTTAATTGTTGCTTGTCATTTTTTGTGAAATTCCTTCTACTCTTGTCTCATTTTCTTCCACCAATTGGTGTAGCTGTTCCTAATTGTTCCTTTTCAGTTTTTGAACTAATATTCCAGCATCTTAAGGTGTGTTGAGTGCCTCTTGGAAGGTGTTGAAGGCCAAGCTCAAGGTTAGCCAATATTGAAGGACGGTGACCTAGGAGCTTGTTTCTCATTGGATTGGTTCCTTGGAAATTCAAACACCTAGGAGTAACCATCATCAAGGTTGCTTCTAAAGAGGAGTGAAACACATTGAGAGGCTGCAAGCTAGGTGGCTGAATTGGAATATAAGGAGCAACAAAATTTTGAAACTTTTTGTGAACCTTAGAGACCAATTTTAGTGACAGAAATTTTTGTTACTAAACCTATTTTCCTTAGTGGCTAATTTGTTTTCTTTGAAATTAAGTGCAGCTACTAATTTCATTTGATTGTGAATTTACATTTCATTTGGTGTGAATTTACATTTCATTTGGAGTGTGACTTTGCATTTCATTTCAAGTAAATTTGCATTTCAATTTTTCTTGTAATCTTTTAATTTTTCAATTTTTTGTACAAGGTCTTTATTAAGGAGTGTCTTAGAGTGCCTTTGGTGTAACTCCATCTCTCCTTAAGTGTTCTAAATAGTAAAACCGTGTAGTACTTGTGAGAGGGTCCTTGAAGGTCTTTGGTGCCTTTCAAGCTCTCACATAGGTCTAATTGCTTTCCACGCCTAGTTTATGTTTTCTTGTCTTTAAGTTTTCATGCAATTTATGTTTTGAGCAATTTATGTTTTCAAGTTTTGATTGCATTGCTTAATTGTACACATTAGGCACTTGCTTGTTATTTTTCATTTGAAAAGAACTTTGTGAAAACATTTTGTGCAAGACAAAGTACAAAGGGGTTTAGAGATTTTTACTTGAAGAGGCTTGGTTATTGAGTGGCTCGATAATAGCTCACCTCCCTCCAAAGTTAAATTTGTACTCTTAGACCTCCAAGTGCCAAGTCTAGCACTTCCAAAAATATTATTTTCTTAAAATCTATTTTTGTGTGAAGAGAAAAATCTTGTTGTTTAAAATGTCTCAACAATCCAACTATAGTGGAAGTGATAGCTCTCCTAAAAACATTTCTTACTTAACAAAAGAGCTAAAATCACTTAAACTATGGAAGAAGCAAGAGGCCTTTCAAAAAGAGAAGGAGAAAATTGAAAGAGAGGCCAAACTTGCTATCCTAGATGAGAAGTTGAGAATTCTTAAACAAGAAGAAGAAAAATTGAAAGAAGACATGAGAAAACACAAAACAAGAAGAAAAATGAAAATCAAAAGAAAAGAAGAAATAGAAAAAAATAAAGAACTTTGTGCAGGGAAGAGTAAAGAGGAAGAAATATCCTCTAAAGGATATGTGACTAAAGAGAATTGTTTTAGTACTAAAACTCCTATGAAAAAAATTCTCTTTATTCATAAAGATCTTAACTCTTGCCCTCATTCTGCCACTAGTCTTGAAGAGGAGATTCATAAATCCATTATTTTTAAAGAAAAAGAGTCTCAACTTCAAGATTTGGTGAAGGAGAAGTGGACTTCACTTAGTTCCACTTCTCATGCTACTTCCTTGGTGGTGCCCAAGGTAAATAGCCTTCCTTTGTGTAGGACTTTTCCTGCCTTAGTTGTGTCAATAATGCACCCAATTTATGAAATATATTATTTGTTGGATATAACATATGAACCTTCAAGGTTCCTTGTGACAAATTCTTTTCGTAACTATCCAACAAATAATATAATCCAAAATTGTTTAGGAAATTTCTTAGTAGTATTTTCATTAATTTCTAGGAAATGCCTAGGTTACCACATAGGGTACTTTAAGCAAGATATTTTAGTTTTTAGGATTAAGTATTTAGTGTGCTATAGTTTTAGTTTTAGCACATTTTTAGGATTTAGATATATACCTAGTCTATGTTTAGGAGAGGATCCTATTCATTATATTAGTAGGTCTAGTATCATAGATTTCTTTAGGTTCCGTGAAAGGATTCCTACTAGGATATACCTTTCACATTTATTTGTTGAAAATATCACCTCTTATGAATTTTATTATATATTTGTAGGTGTGACCAATAATCATGAAGACCCTCGAGATTTGAGGTCAAATCCTTTTCAAGAGGGATGGGATGATAGACTATGGCCCAGGCCAAGGAATCCAAGAGGTGATACCTTAAAAGAACCAAGAGGAATGGGATGATCTTAAAGACCTTTTTCATATGTTTGTACATAAAGTAGCTCTTTTGTATAGGCTTATTTTTTCCTTTGTATTTGTGAGGCACTTTACTTGCTTTTTCTAGTGTTTGTATATTGATTTTAAGGTAGGCTACTTGGAGAGTTTAACTCCATTTAACCTCCCTAGTTGATACATTCATTTTTTATTTTTTCAGTAGAGAAAAGGGGGTGACATTTAGCAATACTTGAAGGTGTGACTAGTAATTGGGCCAGAACTGGGCCTAGGCAAAATTTTGCATATTGGACTCATTTTTCTCCTAATTTTTCATAGATTTGATTTAGCTAGGTCTCATCATCATATGATGAACCTAACTAAACCAAATCAAATATTTTTGAAATAAATCTTGGAGCAATTTGGAGCCAAGGCCGCCTAACATTCTCTCTTGTTCATGGCCGAAAATTACTAGTTTTCCTTCTAGTTTTTGAAGCTTCTCCTCCAAGTTTCTAAACCATTATAGGTTAGGCTGACCTTACCATGGTTCTTAAGTGAACCATGGTCAAGGATAGCTTCTCCTACAAGTTTTAGAAACCATGGATGGTTAGCTACACCTTACCATGGTTCCTAGTGAACCATGGTTAAGGTTAGCTTCTCCTAGAAGCTACGTCCCCTATATATTTGTAAAACCCTCTCTTGTAATCACTTTTGGACATTTATGAGAATAAGAATTCATAATTCTCTCTCATTTTTCAAGAGTCAATTTCGTGAGAACTAGTTCCTAGTTTTCTCTTAAGGTTCCTTCTCCTAGAAGCTTGGTTCCTCAAGCTTCTTCACTTCTTCAAGAGGTGACCGAACCTCTCTTAGGTGCTTCTCCACCATTGGAGAGTCCTCCAAGATGCTTCCGCAACTTCAAAGGAGTTCTACCTCAAGAGTTCAAGGTCCTTGCATGGAGAACTTGAAGGAACATCATTCTCCTCCAAGTATTTCCATCAACTGCCTGTTGATTTTTGTGCACTGCCCAGGGAGACTCCCGATCTGGAGGTCATCGAGCTCATCGATAGGACTTGGTCGTTCATCATGGGAGTCGGACCTTGGGTCGAGGTCAGTGATATCCACGTGGGTGATGTGAGCCACGGTGGGGGGAGCACTCTGGCAACGCTCGTCGGAAGAGGAGACCTTGAGGCTTTCGGCGTAGCATTGTCAGGCTGTCTTCTGATTTGCCTTGACGAAGATAATCTTGCTATCAGTCCCAGGGAACTTCATGGTGAGGTGCGGGGTGGACACCACTACTCTGAGTTGATTCAACGTCGGCCTCCCAATGATTATATTATAGGAGGTGTTGGCTTCCAAGAGGAGGTATCGGACCATAATCCTCCTTGTATTTGAAGAGGAGGTATCAGACCATAATCCTCCTTGCAAATCCAACTAGCAGCTCTGTGTGAGGCTGGATAAGGGAGTGAGGGGTATCTAACCTAAGGAATGTCGGCCAATAGAAGACGTCAGCCGAGCTCCCTTGGTCGATCACTGTTTTGTGGACCTCCCAATTGGCGACGTCCACGGTGATGACCATTAAATCGTCTTGGTTGGGGCAGACACCAGCGTAGTCGTCGTTGGTGAAGGTGATCGGCGGTGAGCTTTGATGCGAGGCCGAGGTAGCAGAGTGAACGTTGTTGATGTTGTGCAAATGTCGTTTCTGCGCTGAGCTACTAGAGCCTCGCCTTGCGAAGCCACCTGCAATTGTGTTAATGACGTCCCGCAAGGGGGCCGACCCTGTTTCCTGGCTTACCTCGGCCCGTACTGCACCGCCGGTGTTTTGCTGAGAGCCAGAGGGTTGGTCCATGCGAGCTCCCGAGCCGCGACCTCTGCCTCGTCCTCGGCCGTCGTAGCCTCCTTTGTAACCCTGCTGTCGTTGGACATATTGGCCGAGGTGGCCTGCTTGGATGAGCTCTTCGATACGGTCTCGGAGCGTGCGACACTCTTCAGTGGTATGATCGTGGTTGCGGTGGTAGCAGCAGTGCTTGGGAGTGTGAGCTGGTGGTGGCAAGGTGAGCAGATTACTATTACTTGCCTCCTCCAGGATGTGAAGTCGGGGCGTATTCAGGGGAGTGTAGAAGTCGTATCTCCCCCTCTTGTTTGTCCGAGCAGTTTTCTTGAACTGGCTTTCGTTGGTGACCTTCATCTTGTCTTTGTGGCCACTGTCAGGTTTCGCTTGTGATTTTTTGCGAACCTGGTCACGGAAGGCAGAATGTTCCTCCATTTGGATGTACCCAGCAGCACGGGCACGGAGCTTGTCCATATCGCGAGGAGCTTCACGACATAGACTGTCGACGAACGGTCCGGGCTTGAGTGCCATGAGCATGACGTGTAGAGCGACCTCAGGATTCAGATTCTGGATTTTTACCGAGATGGCGGCGAATCATTCCATGAACGTCTGGAGTGGTTTGTCGTCACTCTATCGAAGGTTGGCCAGGGCAGTTGATGTTATGTGATGAGGTCGGCTCATTGCATACTGTGTTGTGAACCGTCTGACCAGGGTGTTGAAGCTATCGATTGACTCGGCAGGTAGCTGGGTGTACCAGTTGAGTGCGTCCCCTTTGAGCGAGGTCAAAAAAACTTACACAGGATAACATCCTCATCAGTGTAAAGATTTACCTGTGTGGTATACAGATCAATGTGCTCATCTGGGTCGGTCGTGCCGTCGTAACGATCGATGTGGAGAGGCTTCCACCCGAAAGGGAGAGGTGTCTCCATGATGTCGTCCACAAAAGGATGACGGCGGAAGGTCACCTGATTTCCCGTGCCATGGGCAGGAGCGTTGCTGACGTCATGTGCCGACCTATTCGTCGGTACGTGAGACTGATGTGTGGCAGGTCTGGGAGTTGGTACCCTAGTCGCGGCTGGCGATTGAGAAACCAATGGCCTTCCTCCTCATGCAGGTTACTCGGTTGAGGGGGTTGATCAGAGGGACGCCGAGGGAGTTGAGCGCGGATACGCTCATTCTCGGCGCACAGTGCCGCTAGGTCAGCCTCGTTAGCGGTACGCATCGCAGCTAGGTTAGTTTCGTGCTTGGCACGCATACTTTGCAGATCGGCGGTGTGTTGCTGCCGCATCTACTCAACTTGCTCGATCAGTCTTCTCAATGCTGCTTCATTGTCCATGCTAGTTGCGTGATCTAGGTTGTCTGTTGCGCGTCTGCTATGGCTTCTGGTGAAAACCATACGAATGGCCGATAAGAGCTGTCTTGATCGGCCCACGGTGGGCGCCAAATGTTCTTACCAGGGATCTGAGGTGGAGTTGATCCGCTGGGTAAGGTCGGTAAGCCTCCTTCACTGGTACGCTTGATGTTTCAAGATGGGGGTGGTACCTGCAAAAGAGACTTCGATGCTAAAGTTAGGATTTGTGGGAGTATGAGTCTCGTATAAGTAATGCACGTACCTTGGTGTGAATTAGGGTTACTTTGGGCCTTGGGCCCGAGATCAGTTGTGATCTGCTTAAGTGTCGAGCTGACGTCATCTAGCGCGTGTCCGAGGTTGCTTTACGCTCGAGATGCCGAGTTTGAGCTTGGCTAGGCAGTACGGATAGTACTTTATTTAATATTTTTAATGCAAAATAAAATTTTAAATAGAAAAATTATAAAATACGTTTTTTTATATAATTTATTAGGTCAGATCCAATTTTTTAAAAGGACAAATGAAATTTATAAAAAAAAATTATAATAGATAATAGGCTAAATTTTAACTTTAAATTTGTAAAATACGCTTCTCCTATATATTCAAAATATAATCTGCCTTGAACCTTATTCTTAAAGAAAGGAAATCATGAGGAAAGCCTGATGTGAATGTGACTCAGAATGTTTGATTATTTCTTATAAGGTAGCTTCTAAATGTCTTTCGTATATCATGGTTTACCTATACTGCTTCTAAATGTCATAAGTATATCATAATTTACCTATACTACACTAGTTGTGCATCCTCATCATGAGATAACTGTAAGCATTTGAATCCATGAATATAATTTTGTGCTTTTGGGTTTTCCAAAGACTGTTTTGACATTAAATAAGAATGTATAGTTCAAGTTATTTAAAATTTGTATAAAATGATCAAATTTAATTCTTTTTTCAAAATGATTTATTTAAAAAGTCTAAACTTAGGCTTAAATTATAAATAAAAAGAATCAGTTAGAGTAATAGTTAGTCTATTTATTTATGATTAATTTTATGATTAATGAAGTCAAGACACTTTATGTCTTTATATTTGATTTAATAAAAATATTTAAAAATTATTAATATTTGGTAAATCAATTATTGTTGTATTTGATCTTCAAATCTAAGAGTCTTAAGTTTGAGTTTTATTTTTATAAGAATGATTAATTTTAATATTATTTTTTATTATTTAAAAGTCTAAGGGTAAAATTATCTAAAAAAAAATATACATCAAATGGGCCAATCCCTTTGTATATATGTTATAAATATATTAAAAAAATTATAGACATTCAATACACTATTAACAATATAATTTAATAAATACTGAAATACAAAAAAAAATCACATTATCAATATTTTTTACATTTTTATTACACTAACGTTTTATATTTCTTGTTTGTACGAAATTAATATCTAGAAAATAATAACTATAGTAATTACAACTTCACTTGTTTTTTTTCTTTCTCTTCATGGTTAGTTATTTACAATGCTTCAAATGTGGTAATCGCATTCTCGTCTATCATTTTCCTTCATCTGCATGGTTGATTATTAAGAATACTTAAATGTGATAGTAAATATTTATAATTTGTTTTCTTTTAATAAGATTACGGATTTCATTACGATCTATGCATAAGTGTACATAAATATGCATGAGTTGTCCCTGACTTAGTTTTTACTATAAAAAGGTCAATTTTAAGCTTATAAAAAAATTAGTTAGGTTTGATAAGTTAGTCTATTTATCTATGATATAATGAAAATAATATATATATATATATATATATATATATATATGTATATAACATTATTAATAATTAAATAAATAAATTTGTAATAAAAAATAAAATTATTAATATTTTGTATATTTTCACTACATCAACGTTTTACAATCCTTATTTGTGCAAAATCAAGATGTCAAAGAATAAAAAGTTATAGTCGCCACATCGTCACTTGTTTTTTTTTTTTTTTCCATCTTAATGGTTGATTATTTAAAATGTTATATTTAAATTTTCTTAATAAAATTATCTTCTTCATTACAACCTTTATCTGGGTGTACTTTAGTGTAACTGTGTACATAAGTTGTCTCTCAATTAGTTTTTACTATAAAAAGTTTGGACTTAAAATTATTAGCTTGGATAAGTCAATTTATTTTTATATCATATATATATATATATATATATATATATATATATATATATATATAAAACATAATTAATAATATAAATAATTAGATAATTTTGCATTAAAAAGAAGATCATCAAATTATTAATAATTTTACTTTTCTATTATATAAAACGTTTTATATTTCTTTAACTAGTTTTTTATTTTAAACTCTAAATCTTAATAATAACAAAGTAAACTATTTGTTTATCATACAAATTAAAAAGACTTATCATACAAATTAAATATAGACACGTACATATATTTAAAAATATAATTGACTTATTTACAATTAAATTTATTAACTTATTTAATATTTTTAATGCAAAATAAAATTTTAAATAGAGAAATTATAAAATATGTTTTTTTTTATATAATTTATTAGGTCAGATCCAATTTTTTAAAAAGACAAATGAAATTTATAAAAAAATTTATAATAGATAATAGGCTAAATTTTAACTTTAACTTCTAAATGTCTTTCGTATATCATGGTTTACCTATACTGCTTCTAAATGTCATAAGTATATCATAATTTACCTATACTATACTAGTTGTGCATCCTCATCATGAGATTGCTGTAAGCATTTGAATCCATGAATATACACGTTTTGTGCTTTTGGGTTTTCCAAAGACTGTTTTGACATTAAATAAGAATGTATAGTTCAACTTATTTAAAATTTGTAAAAAATGATCAAATTAAAATTTTTTTTTTCAAAATGATTTATTTAAAAAGTCTAAACTTAGGCTTAAATTATTAAAAAAAAATCAGTTAGACTAATAGTCTATTTATTTATGATTAATGAAGTCAAGACACTTTATGTCTTTATATTTGATTTAATAAAAATATTTAAAAATTACTAATATTTGGTAAATCAATTATTGTTGTATTTGATCTTCAAACTTAAGAGTCTTAAGTTTGAGTTTTATTTTTATAAGAATGATTAATTTTAATATTATTTTTTATTATTTAAAACTTTAAGGGTAAAATTGTCTAAAAAAAAATACATCAAATGGGCCAATCCCTTTGTATATATGTTATAAATATATTGAAAAAAAATTATACACATTCAATACACTATTAACAATATAATTTAATAAATACTGAAATACAAAAAAAAATCAAATTATCAATATTTTTTACATTTTTACTACACTAACGTTTTACAATTCTTGTTTGTACGAAATTAATATCTCAAAAATAATAACTATAGTAACTACATCTTCACTTGTTTTTTTTATATTTATCTTCATGGTTAGTTATTTACAATGCTTCAAATGTGGTAGTCGCATTCTCGTCTATCATTTTCCTTCATTTGTGTGACACCCTTCTACCCCATAATAGATAAGTAACAACAATAAGAATAATTCAATAAATATAACATCAAGAAGTGTCCACATATTTTAATAAAAACTCATAGGTTCACAAGTCTTGAAATAAATAGAAATAATAATAATAATAATAATAAAGTTTTACTCTTAAAAGAAAATTATCAAGGTCTCTAAAGAAAAATGAAAGGGATCCAGAATTTACAAATATAAGGTGAATATAAAACTCCTAAAAATAAGTCTCCTCAAACGACAAATAACAATTCATAACTAAAGCATCCTAAATTCATGCCCCAATGTCACATCCTATCAGAGCAGAACCCTTTCCCTTTAGAACTCAACACTATGAGTGCCTTCATCTTCACCTAAAAGAAAACCACATAAAAACAGGACGGTGAGAGATAGATAACATCATATATGAACATAGAGCTACCCAATTCCCACCCCACACCGTGCACCAAAATATCATCATTAACTATAAACAACAAATACATCTCATATAATTACCAAACATCATTTTTTTTTAATCATACAAGCTTTCATACACATGCTCACTATATGCTCATACACATCTCCTCTCCTAAGAGTCTCAACTTGGCACTCCGCACAATAGGCATACCTCGTCAATTCCCTTAGTTGTTGCCAATGCGGGCATACCGTTCTCACACCCTCCTAGGGCCGGTATGTTGCACGGTTAAACACCCAGCGGCCCGTGCAAAGGCAATCCACCCACCGTTAAACCCTCTGTGGCCAGTGAGCTGCGCAGTTAAACACCCAACGGCCCACGCATGGAATGCCTCCCGTCATGGTCCCCCCTCTCTCAACCCCTCTCTGGGCCCAGGGTCCAATGCAATATAGTCACGTCTGGCTTCTCAAGCACCACATGCAACTCATAAGTCTCATGCAACTCATGCATCCCACGTAACTCATAATTAATGCATCTCCATTATATAACATCATCACATGTCAATAACAATCCATGCAATATCATCCTCACATGCTAGATACCTATCATTAAGTTATCAACATCATAGACCACAAATTTCACATAATTCTTCACACACATCACAATATCTATGACATTCAGTTAATAATTTAACCATAACTCGAGATATACATATCCTTTCTAAGTGATCCCAACTCCATTAGAATCCTAACATCAATATCTACAACTTTCATGAAGAATACAAATCCTAATAAAGTCGTTTAGGTTACCATTCAGGGCTCACAAAAATTGATGTTGTGGTTCGCACACAGATTGGAAGGCTCAAATTGCAACTCACATAACTTGATCAAATATTAATATTTTTACACGATTATTGTGTCTAAATGGTAGCCCCATATGTCTAGTTTCTAACAAAACAAACGGCACTCGATTTGGATAACTACACAGAAAGATATCGCAAAATTACAAACGTATGTCGGGGTCCCGACGCCCGACGCCCAAAACTGGCGCTGAGCGCCCAAATCTCTGCCCAGACTCCCCTCTGTGAAATTAAACCTGCGTTTTACGAGTTTCAACAAGGTTTTTACCAATTTTCACTACTTCTACACCCCGTTGGTTCAGTTTAACTCAATTTATATTCTTCATACGTTCCAAATCAATTCATACACATCTCAAGCCTCAAAAATTGGTTTCCATTGGTTTTACAAAAAAAAATCTAAACTCTTCTTAACACATAAAATTCAAGTCATCAAATTTAAGGATAAAGAATTAACAAGAAAGCCCCAATGGAATTCAAAGACAATTCAAGAAATAAGTTCTTCCAAATGAATTAAGAATTTAGAACATCGATTGCACAGATAATCGTTCAGAATTTTAAATAGAGTTCCTAGAGGGACTTAGGGATTGCCCTCACTACCCGAACGCCCCTATATTCACATATGAAGAAACTCATCTCCCCCGTACCTGGATGAGCAGAAGATGAATGGTCTTGGTGTGATCTAAGATCGTTCCTGAGTACTCTTCCTTAGAGCTCTTTGTTTCTCCTCTTTTTTCTCTAACCCTTCATAACGCAAATGAGGCAGATAGGGTTAACACCACCTGACTCCTTTCTTAAAATTAATCCATTGGACTGGGTCAACCCAACCCATTTTCCTTCTCTTCTAACCCACTTCTAATTTTCCTCAAAATAATTAAATAAAATAAATACATGTATATTATAAAATATTTTTTTCTCTATAATAATAATATATTTCTGACCCTAAATATAATAATATAATTTCAATAACAAAATATCATATAAAATCAACCTTCTCTTAAAACATATAAATATTTATTTAAAAATGCTAATAAAAATACTTATTTAATACGTACAAAATAATTGTCCAAAATAATAATTATTTAAAACGTACAAAATAATATTCCTCTATAATTATTAAAATAATTATGACCAAATACTATCTAATAATAATAATAATAACCTTTTTGAAAATTGGGGTGTTACAATTTGCATGGTTGATTATTAAGAATACTTAAATGTGATAGTAAATATTTATAATTTGTTTTTTTTAATTACGGATTTTATTACAATCTATGCATAAGTGTACATAAATATGCATGAGTTGTTCCTGACTTAGTTTTTACAATAAAAAGGTCAATTTTAAGCTTATAAAAGAATTAGTTAGGTTTAGTAAGTTAGTCTATTTATCTATGATATAACGAAAATAATATATATATATATATATATATATATATATAACATTATTAATAATTAAATAAATAAATTTGTAATAAAAAATAAAATTATTAATATTTTGTATATTTTCACTATATCAACGTTTTACAATCTTACAAAATCAAGATGTCAAAAAATAAAGAGTTATAGTAGCCACATCGTCACTTGTTTTGTTTTTTTTTTGTTTTTTGTTTTCATCTTAATGGTTGATTATTTAAAATGCTTTAAATGTGATATAATAGATATTTAAAATTTTTTAATAAAATTATCTTCTTCATTACAACCTATATCTGGGTTTACTTTAGTGTAACTGTGTACATAAGTTGTCTCTCAATTAGTTTTTACTATAAAAAGTTTAGACTTAATATTATTAGCCTGGATAACTCAATTTATATATATATATATATATATATATATATATATAACATAATTAATAGTATAAATAATTAGATAATTTTGCATTAAAAAGAAGATCATCAAATTATTAATATTTTTACATTTCTATTATATTAAACGTATTTCTTGAACTAGTTTTTTTATTTTAAATTCTAAATATTAATAATAACAAAGTAAACTATTTGTTTATCATACAAATTAAAAAGACTTATCATACAAATTAAATATAAACACGTACATATATTTAAAAATATAATTGACTTATTTACAATTAAATTTATTAATTTATTTAATATTTTTAATGCAAAATAAAATTTTAAATAGACAAATTATAAAATATGTTTTTTTATATATAATTTAACAGGTCAGATCCAATTTTTTAAAAGGAAAAATGAAATTTATAAAAAAAAATTAAAATAAATAGTAGACTAAATTTTAACTTTAATTTTGTAAAATACACTTCTCCTATATATTCAAAATATAATCTGCCTTGAACCTTATTCTTAAGAAAGGAAAACATGAGGAAAGCCTGATGTGAATGTGACTCAGAATGTTTGATTATTTCTTATAAGGTAGCTTCTAAATGTCTTTCGTATATCATGGTTTACCTATACTGCTTCTAAATGTCATAAGTATATCATAATTTACCTATACTACACTAGTTGTGCATCCTCATCATGAGATTGCTGTAAGCATTTGAATCCATGAATATACTCGTTTTGTGCTTTTGGGTTTTCCAAAGACTGTTTTTACATTAAATAATAATGTATAGTTCAACTTATTTAAAATTTGTATAAAATGATCAAAAAAAAATTTTCAAAATGATTTATTTAAAAAGTCTAAACTTAGGCTTAAATTATAAAAAAAGAAAATCAGTTAGACTAATAGTTAGTCTATTTATTTATGATTAATGAAGTCAAGACACTTTATGTCTTTATATTTGATTTAATAAAAATATTTAAAAATTATTAATATTTGGTAAATTAATTATTGTTGTATTTGATCTTCAAACCTAAGAGTCTTAAGTTTGAGTTTTATTTTTATAAGAATGATTAATTTTAATATTATTTTTTATTATTTAAAAATTTAAGGTTAAAATTGTCTAAAAAAAATATACATCAAATGGGTCAATCCCTTTCTATATATGTTATAAATATATTGAAAAAAAATATAGACATTCAATACACTATTAACAATATAATTTAATAAATACTGAAATACAAAAAAAAATCAAATTATCAATATTTTTTACATTTTTACTACACTAACGTTTTACATTTCTAGTTTGTACGAAATTAATATCTCGAAAATAATAACTATAGTAACTACATCTTCACTTGTTTTTTTTCTTTATCTTCATGGTTAGTTATTTACAATGCTTCAAATGTGGTAGTCGCATTCTTGTCTATCATTTTCCTTCATCTACATGGTTGATTATTAAGAATACTTAAATGTGTTAGTAAATATTTATAATTTGTTTTTTTTAATAAGATTACAGATTTCATTACAATCTATGCATAAGTGTACATAAATATGCATGAGTTGTCCCTGACTTAGTTTTTACTATAAAAAGGTCAATTTTAAGCTTATAAAAAAATTAGATTTGATAAGTTAGTCTATTTATCTATGATATAATGAAAATAATATATATATATATATATATATATATATAATATTATTAATAATTCAATAAATAAATTTATAATAAAAAATCAAATTATCAATATTTTGTATATTTTCACTACATCAATGTTTTACATTCTTTGTTCGTACGAAACGAAAATGTCAAAAAATAAAAATTTATAGTAACCACATAGTCCCTTATTTTTTTTCTTTCATCTTAGTGGTTAGTTATTTAAAATGTTTCAAATGTGATTAATAGATATTTATAATTTTTTAATAAAATTATCTTCTTCATTACAACCTATATGTAAGTGTACTTTAGTATACACAAGTTGTCTCTCAATTAGTTTTTACTATAAAAAGTTTGGACTTAACTTTATTAGCCTGGATAAGTCAATTTATTTTTATGAGATATATATATATATATAGCATAATTAACAATATAATTAAATAAATAATTTTATAATAAAAAATTAAATTATTAATATTTCTATATTTCTACTATACTTAAATGTTTTATTTTTTCTTAACTAGTTTTTTTTATTATATATTTTAAAATTTAAATCTTAATAATAACATAATAAACTATTTGTTTATCATACAAATTGAAAAGACTTATCGTACAAATTAAATAAAGACACGTACATATATTTAAAAATATAATTGACTTATTTAAAATTAAATTTATTAACTTATTTAATATTATTAATATAAAATAAAATTTTAAATAGACTAATTGTAAAAGAGGGGGATATAATTACACCGGTGTAACTTTACCAAATATTACACCGCTCAATAATTTTATATTAATTGTGAATTTTGTAAATCCAACCGTTAGATTGAAAGTTCATATCACTTTATTCGTATATATCAAATTTTGTTAAAATTGAACAACAACTTGAAGGTAATCAAAGTATTCATATTTTAGTGTATTTTGAAATAAATATATTAAGTCAATTTTGGTTTATAAAAATGAACTATCAAATCATCTTGGATTAATATAAAATTTTGTATTTATGATCTAATAGATATGAACTTTTAATCTAACGGTTGAATTTACAAAATTCACATTTAATATAAAATTATTGAACGGGGTAACACTTGGTAAAAGTTACACCGGTATTATTATAACCCCCTCTATATAATATGTTTTTACTTAAGTTTATTTAAAATAAAATGAAATGCTTTTATAAAAGAAAATATCTTCAAAAACTTCTTCATAACTGTCTTCTAAAATGTTTACCAAATAAAGTGCAAGACATGTATCGTTCGTAAGACGATGTGTATCATACAAAGCATATAGTATGTCACATTTGAAGAAGTTCATTAAATGAAATGCTTTTATATAAGAAAATATCTTCAAAAAGATGATGTGTATCATACAAAGCATATAGTATGTCTCGTTTTCATTAAATGTTCATTATTTATTAGGACTAACGACAAACTTTATTTTGAATGTCTTGTTCATTAATAGATCTGCTGGTGTTGCAACCCGAAAATTTCGAATCTTGCGACCTATGGTTTAGACATCCTTTTGAAAGTCTCATCAATTAAGCAATGTACGAACACCAAACTAATCCTTAATCAATGATATTTGAAAATAGGTTCATGGAGTCGCCACCAATGTTTTACTCAAAACATTGGAAAAAGAAAAGGTTTTTAAAGGTCCAATAATGGCCTTGATAACCAGAATTGAGTTCGGGAGTCGGTTACGTGTAAGGAAGGTATTAAGCACTCCTACAACGCCCTTAATCAGTACCCTATGATGAAGTTAGCATTATAAACAATAATAATATAATATTAAATCCCCTTTTATTGATGACTATTTACATGCTTGAAATTTAAATTATACAATTAACCCTAAAATTTCTACATGATTGCTTTTATTATAACAATACTTATCAAAAATAAGAAATAAAAGAGAGAAAAGAAGATTGATTGAAATACCTCGTAACAAGCTTTGTTAGATCTTCCAATATAGAAATTCTAGGTGCTTTGTGGCAACCTTTCACACTACAAAATGCCTCACAAATTTCAAGAAATATAATAGGAGAGAGAGAGAGAGAGAAATTTTGAGCTCTAAGGAGTCTTTGATGACATTTTTTGTGGCCTTGAGAACTATGTGACACCCTTCTACCCCATAATAGATAAGTAACAACAATAAGAATAATTCAATAAATATAACATCAAGAAGGGTCGACATATTTTAATAAAAACTCATAGGTTCACAAGTCTTGAAATAAATAGAAATAATAATAATAATAATAATAAAGTTTTACTCTTAAAAGAAAATTATCAAGGTCTCTAAAGAAAAATGAAAGGGATCCAGAATTTACAAATATAAGGTGAATATAAAACTCCTAAAAATAAGTCTCTTCAAACGACAAATAACAATTCATAACTAAAGCATCCTAAATTCATGCCCCAATGTCACATCCTATCAGAGCAAAACCCTTTCCCTTTAGAACTCAACACTATGAGTGCCTTCATCTTCACCTAAAAGAAAACCACATAAAAACAGGACGGTGAGAGATAGATAACATCATATATGAACATAGAGCTACCCAATTCCCACCCCACACCGTGCACCAAAATATCATCATTAACTATAAACAACAAATACATCTCATATAATTACCAAACATCATTTTTTTTCAATCATACAAGCTTTCATACACATGCTCACTATATGCTCATACACATCTCTCCTAAGAGTCTCAACTTGGCACTCCGCACAATGGGCGTACCTCGTCAATTCCCTTAGTTGTTGCCAATGCGGGCATACCGTTCTCACACCCTCCCAGGGCCGGTATGTTGCACGATTAAACACCCAGCGGCCCGTGCAAAGGCAATCCACCCACCGTTAAACCCTCTGTGGCCAGTGAGTTGCGCAGTTAAACACCCAACGGCCCACGCATGGAATGCCTCCCGTCATGGTCCCCCCTGTCTCAACCCCTCTCTGGGCCCAGGGTCCAATGCAATATAGCCACGTCTGGCTTCTCAAGCACCACATGCAACTCATAAGTCTCATGCAACTCATGCATCCCACGTAACTCATAATTAATGCATCTCCATTATATAACATCATCACATGTCAATAACAATCCATGCAATATCATATTCACATGCTAGGTACCTATCATTAAGTTATCAACATCATAGATCACAAATTTCACATAATTCTTCACACACATCACAATATCTATGACATTCAGTTAATAATTTAACCATAACTCGAGATATACATATCCTTTCTAAGTGATCCCAACTACATTAGAATCCTAACATCAATATCTACAACTTTCATGAAGAACACAAATCCTAATAAAGTCGTTTAGGTTACCATTCAGGGCTCACAAAAATTGATGTTGTGGTTCGCACACAGATTGGAAGGCTCAAATTGAAACTCAAATAAATTGATCAAATATTAATATTTTTACACTATTCGTGTGTCTAAATGGTATCCCGAGATGTCTAGTTTCTAACAAAACAAACGGCACTCGATTTGGATAACTACACAGAAAGATATCGCAAAATTACAAACGTATGTCGGGGTCCCGACGCCCGACGCCCAAAACTGGCGCTGAGCGCCCAAATCTCTGCCCAGACTCCCCTCTGTGAAATTAAACCTGCGTTTTACGAGTTCCAACAAGGTTTTTACCAATTTTCACTACTTCTACACCCGGTTGGTTCAGTTTAACTCCATTTATATTCTTCATACGTTCCAAATCAATCCATACACATCTCAAGCCTCAAAAATTGGTTTCCATTGGTTTTACAAAAGAAAATCTAAACTCTTCTTAACACATAAAATTCAAGTCATCAAATTTAAGGATAAAGAATTAACAAGAAAGCCCCAATGGAATTCAAAGACAATTCAAGAAATAAGTTCTTCCAAATGAATTAAGAATTTAGAACATCGATTGCACAGATAATCGTTCAGAATTTTAAATAGAGTTCCTAGAGGGACTTAGGGATTGCCCTCACTACCCGAACGACCCTATATTCACATATGAAGAAACCCATCTCCCCCGTACCTGGATGAGCAGAAGATGAATGGTCTTGGTGTGATCTAAGATCGTTCCTGAGTACTCTTTCTTAGAGCTCTTTGTTTCTCCTCTTTTTTTTCCTAACCCTTCAGAACGCAAATGAGACAGATAGGGTTAACACCACCTGACTCCTTTCTTAAAATTAATCCATTGGACTGGGTCAACCCAACCCATTTTCCTTCTCTTCTAACCCACTTCTAATTTTCCTCAAAATAATTAAATAAAATAAATACATGTATATTATAAAATATTTTTTCTCTATAATAATAATATATTTTTGACCCTAAATATAATAATATAATTTCAATAACAAAATATCATATAAAATCAACCTTCTCTTAAAACATATAAATATTTATTTAAAAATGCTAATAAAAATACTTATTTAATACGTACAAAATAATTGTCCAAAATAATAATTATTTAAAACGTACAAAATAATATTCCTCTATAATTATTAAAATAATTATGACCAAATACCATCTAATAATAATAATAATAATAACCTTTTTGAAAATTGGGGTGTTACAAACTACGCTCGAGTCTGTTATTTATAGACATTAGAAAGTAGCCAGAACGGCCCGTTCCAAAATCAGAACAACCCATTTTGGATCCGAGCGTTATGTGATAATTTTTCCTATTGGACGACTCGTTCTGAAGCCGAAACGATCCGTTCCAGAGTTGAATTTAACATACAAACGCCTATGCTGGAACGGTCGTTCCAAACACGGGTTTTTAGGCCATTTTAATAATTTAGAACGGCTCGTTTCAATTTAGGAACGACCCGTTCTAAACTTAGGTTTTAGCCCTTTTTTAGAACATGGAATGGCCCATTCTAGTTTAGGAAGGGCTCGTTCCAAACTAGGATTTTAGGTCGTTTTAGGAACTTGGAACGGCTCATTCCAAATTTGGAACGGCCCGTTTCGGTTTTGCAATAGCCTGTTCTTGGCTCTTGTTTGGGCTTTTAGGCCTTCTAATGTCATGTCCTGTTATTTTTGTGCTCGGGAGTTCCGTTTCTTTGATGATGGCATCCATTTCATTTCTCTTGTGGGTCCGGACGAAATTAGGTGTCTACAGCTACCCCTCTTTACTTGTCCTTTGGAATAGTAATGTGTTGCTTTTCCAAAGACAAGTAAAGACGTAGACATTTCATCCAGGTCTTCTCTTTATCTCTTTGGTGCTGGCGCTTCTACGTTGTTTCCCTTGGATAGGTGTATTTGCTCGTATCCTCACCCTTTAGAGCAGTTGAGCGTTGGTTGCGTACTCTATTGGGTAACAAGGTTGACAAACTGTACACCTAATCTTCAGTCTTCAAGTAGAAGCTCCATTGTTTCTCTTGTGATAATGCGTCCCTTTATTTATAGCTTGTTTAAGAGGGAGTATTTTCGTAGCCTCTCCAGGATGTAGAATTTTCATAGCCTCTCTAGGCTGTAGTATTTTCATAGCCTCTCCAGGTTGTAGTATTTTCATAGCCTCTTCAGGCTGTAGTATTTTCATAGCCTCTCCAGTATGTAGTATTTTCGTAGCCTCTCCAGGCTATAGTATTTTTGTAGCCTCTCCAAGCCGTAATATTTTCGTAGCCTCTCTAAGCCGTAGTATTTTCGTAGCCTCTCCAGGCCGTAGTGATATTTTAATGCTTCAGCTGACCTCTTCTAAGGTAATCCTCTTTAATCTTGTACTAGTTTTGGGGATCTAGCAACCCTCTCCGTGCTTGTACTTGATGTTTCTCATTGGTATTGTGGGATGAAAGACTGCCCCTAGGTGGATGGGCAGGAGATGTTTGATGTGCCCCTGTGTTGGTGGGCAGAGAAGTGGATGGCTGGCAGGGATTCCAGTGTTGCCCCTGCCACGTGAGTATTCTAATGCCTCTCTAGGAATCTACTTGTGATAGGTTTTTTTTTTTCTGAATTTCATTTTGGTTTAGCTTCGGCTCTTTCAGGTTTGAAGCTTGCCTTTTTCTGCTATTTTTCTAAATGCTTCGGCTTTTTCAACACTTACGAAGCCTGCCTTTTTCTCATGTTGCTTTTACTCTTTATTGTCATCATTGGTGGAGGGATCACATCCCATGATGATGTTATTTGCTGAATCTTTATTGATGAGTATTATTTTGGAAGCCACTCCTGGCTTTGGTTAGGAAGTCATTCCTGGTCTTGGAATTTTCGTGGATCGTCCTTCATTCAAGTTGAGGAGTAGGGCGTGATGGCCTCTTCATGCTTATGGGCTTGCTTATTCAGTCGATTCCATTCTATTCCACTATAGATATGTCTTTGCTTAGTGGGCACATAGAATCACTTAGGGTTTCCATTTGACACCGCTTCGACTCATGCTTGGCTATTGAGCTTTTACGAGTGCTTTGTCTTGATGACTCCTTCTGACCCATAGCAAGTAGAATGCATGGATGCATGGATGCAATGAAAATGCAAGATAGGAATGATTCTTTTATTTATTCCATTTTTTTGTGTAATGCCCTTCCATATGCCCCTACCTCATATCCATGCGATGTAGTTTATGCTCGTGTTTTGTTCGTAAAAATGAAATTCAGATTTTAATGTTGGAAAATTAACATGTACGCATTAAGGTTAATGTTGATGATTCCTTTCTGTCCATGCCATTTGTGATCATTGCCGGGATATGTTCTTTTGAACTCAAGGTTTCAGTGGTCCTTAATTATCAATGTGTGAGTCAAACGTCTCCAAACTCTATTCGGGGACATCTCGACTTTCCCTCTATGAGTATTCACTGTGCATTTTTCGTGTATCTTTTCGATACCATTTTAAAGGGATGTTTGTACTTTTTTTTTTTTTTGAAAAGGATGTTAGAAGGAATTTTTTCGAAAGGGGTTTTAGAAGAATGGCTGGCCAAGGCGAGCTTTAGTGTTTATGGCTATTAAACAAAGTATATTTGCTACAAAGAAGCAATCATTGTGTTTTAGCCTTTTTGGAAAGTGGGGTGATAACTTGGGGTCGTACTGTGATTGGATGATTCCCCTGAGCCGCCTTTCAATTTTCAACTCAGGTTGCTGCTTTAATGTCCTAACATTTGCCTAGGTCACTTAAGATGTGTTCCCTAGCAGACATTTTTCTTTTGATCCTTACTTTTACCTAGGTTATCCTTTTTGATTGTGGGTCCCCTAACGGATCTTGCTCTAATTTTGTGCAACTCCCTTAGTGGGTTTCTGCCAGGCTTTCATTTTTGCAGCGTTTGTGTGGGGACGCCCTAGTCATGTTTGGATTCTTGATTGTTCCTTTGTTATTCTTTCCATGCTATTATTGAGTAACATCTTTGTCGCAAATATATTTTGTTTATTAAAGGTTGATGGATGAGGCCTAGAGTGAATATTTAATGGAAGAAGAGAAATGAAGGAGTGTTATGGCATTAAAACAGTACTTCCAATTTACACGTGCCCCTTTAGCAAAGCTCGGAGGCCTGGGCATGCCCCGAATTCGTGATTCGTACACAGAGATAGACGGAGGTTGCCCCCTAGAAAGTCATGGATGATTTGATTATTTCATAAAACCCTTCCACTTGCTTGGTTTTTGCAGTTCGGAGTCAAACCTTTATGGATTCTTGCTTTTTAGAGGGAATACTCAAGCTTCCTTTCGGTTTTCAACTCGAGCAGACATTTCTTTTTTATATATATCCCTAACTTTTGCATAGAACGTATCCTATCGGGATTTTGATTCTTTTTTTCCCCTAATTTTTTCCTAGAACGCCCCATGTGGCTTTTCGTCCTAGTGGGTCCTCATCATGCACTGCCTTTATTCTTCAATTGGGTTTTGTCTTGTAATTCCTTAGAAGCAAGGATTCGTCCATTCTTGATCATTCCTCCGATCCTGGAAATTGTCATTTCTACATGGGGAAGTCTCGGTGTTTAAATCGTCAATTTGGGCATTTCATGCCCCCAATTACTGATTTTAAAATAAGTTTTCCCCGATTTGATGTGTCGGGTTCGCATTTGATTACAGTAATTTCCTTTGGTAACGTTCACAGGTTAAGTTTCCCTTTTTATTCTTATTTATTATTTATAAGGAAGGCATGCTATCTATATGAAACGTAAAATAGGATGCAGAGACACTTGAGAAATTCAACGGATATCATTCTCATTGATTTTTGTTTAGAGAACATTCTTGGCATACTATTATGTGCCTTCCATTTCTAATGAATGTATGCTAATACACTATCCTACGAGATGCATGATGTTTGTTTTCTGCCTAAATTTATCATTTTTTTTACTAAAGGTTATGATGCATGATCTTTGCTACATATTTTTTTTTAAATAAACTACCCTATATGATGCTTTAGAGTTAGGGTATACAGAAGAGTGTTAGTTTTTTTATTGATATCTGTTTGTTTGTTTATAATTCCTTTCTATTTGAAATGAACAAAGAGAGAAAACAACAAATGCAACACACATATGCTCAAACAAATGTACACCCGTGGACAGTCACGTTCAAATCTTTGGTCTGTGGTCCCTATACGAGAAGTGCATTGTATAGGGCGGTTCTAATCTCACTGGTCTTTAAGGCTCCCAAGGTGCCCCCATTATAGGGACCCAGTACCTCTATCACCGTCACCTGGCAAACTTTAAGGTCTGTCATAGTATTTCAGGCTAGAGTAATCGGTTACCACCTTGAGTGTGATTTTCGACAAGGCTCGTAGGCTCCAAGGCCAAACTTGGGCCGGTCGTACGTCAACCACTCCCTATGTTTAATACTCTCATGCCCCCGGATGTAGGGGGAACTGTTGTGTGCAAAGGTTTGTGTACAGTTGTTATTCAAACCGGTGCAAAATTTAAACAGGCAAACAGATATTAAAGCCAAACAAATAAAACAAACAAAGTAAAGGGGAAAAATATTTAAATTATTATTCTTATTTTATTAATTTCATCATTTTTATGGGCCTGACCCTCTTTAAACGTCCCTAGTGGAGTCGCCATCTGTCGCAACTAGAAAATTTTCGATCTTGCGACCTATGGTTTAGACATCATTTTGAAAGTCTCATCAATTAAGGAATGCCCGGACGCCAGACTAATCCTTAATCAATGATTTTTGAAAATAGGTTCATGGAGTCGCCACCAATGTTTTACTCAAAATATTGGGAAAAGAAAAGGTTTTTAAAGGTCCAATAATGGCCTTGATAACCATAATTAAGTTCGAGAGTCGGTTATGTGTAAGGAAGGTATTAAGCACCCCTACAACGCCCTTAATCGGTACCCTATGATGAAGTTAGCATTATAAACAATAATAATAAATATTAAATGATGAGGTTCCACTTAGTGAATCCTCAAAGAACACCTTCAAATCCTTCTCGGTTCCTTGGAAGTATTGCAAGGAAGGAAGCTCCAAGAAGAAGCAATGTGACCTAGACTTGAACAAGCTAAGTCCGGTAGAAGAGTAGCAACCTAGCTCTACAAAGAGAGGAGCTCAAGGAGGGTAGAGATAGGTTGAGAGACTTTCGGAGGGAGAGGTTTCAAATGGTGAAAACTCATTCAATTAATCCAAAAGTGTTTACAACTCTCGGCCAACTAGAATTTATAGGAAAAATTTAGGTTAAGGTATACCATGGGTTAACCTAAGGTTAAGTGAAACCATGGTATGGTTTACTTAACCTTAGGCGCCCAAAATTTGAATTCAAAATTCAAATTTTGGAGCCAACCCGGTCACCCACCCATGTGCACTTATTTGGGATGTAATTTGGCATCCATTTGAGTTGCATTTCGGTCACACCATGTGCATGTGTGCACATGGCCGAAATGCATACCAAATGCTATGCTAATTACATTCAAATGTCTATACACATGTAACCCTAAATTAACCCTAAATTCAAATGACCATGAAATGAAATTCCTAGTCTAAGTGGCCAAAATACAAGGCCTAAAATGAAATACAAGCCCTAAGGCCCAAACCTATACTACAAAACATAAGAACAAAATGAACATACAAGATAGGCCCATGATAAGTTCATCTTGGACCTTCCAAACCCATCGAGCCTATTGGGCCTTGACTGGCCCAAGCCTTCATGCCTAGCCCACTCCTCTTGGCTCTTTTAGGATGTCCCCTCTCGCCTTCTTAAGCATGATTCCATCATCCCCTCCCTCTTGAAAAGGATTTGTCCTCAAATCTCGAGGATGCATGGAATAAGAATGATCACCTATATACACAACATGCCAAGTATAGAAGGTAAGATTTTCATGGTAAGAAAATGAATTATAGATCCTAAGAGGAATCCTTCTATCTAGCCTATCAAAGAAGAATAAACTATCAAAAGTAGACTCCCTAAAAGTAGAAATAGGATCCTCGTCTAAGCATAACCTAGAATGAAAGCCTAGAAATGTAGTGACACTATGATTCAGACAATGAAAAGAATGATTCTTATAAACTATAACATCTTGCCTAAAATACCCTAAATGGTAACCTAGGCTTGTCCTAAAATATAAAGAAAAAAATACTAGAAAAAGTCCTAAACAATTTTGAATCATATTGTTTATTAGAGATTCATAATCATATAAGCTACATTTGTCTTTTAGGAAGGAATCAAATTAAGATCAAAAGAGTAAGGACTTCCCATAAAAGCAAACATAGAATATAGATTATTACAATTTGTTTCCATCAAACAATGTAATCCAAAGATTGGGTGCTTTATTAAGACTATAGAAATACTTCCTTCTTTGTGCACCTTCAAAGAAGTAGTATAAGGAATAAAACTAGAATTAGTCCATTCCTTCTTCACAATATCTTGAAGTTGAAGATGCTTCATTTGAAAATTGTGTTGTTCTTCATCTTTGACTTCAAGATTAGTGGCAGCATTAGGATAAGAGTTAAGACTTTTATGAATAAGAAGAGTACTTTTCAATGCTTGTTTGATGGTTAAATAACTCTCCTTGTTCACCAAGTCTTTAGAGGAGACTGCCTTATCCTCACTCTTCCCTAATAATTTATTTCCCTCTTTTTTTTCGAAATCACATTTGGTCTTCATTTGTACTTGGTCTTCTATCACTTGTGAAGGTGATAGAGGATGAAGCACAAACTTCTTACCCTTGTGAATGAAAGTTATTTTATTAGTTAGGCCATCATGGTGTGTTTGCTTATCAAATTGCCATGGCCTACCCAACAAAATATGACAAGCTTCCATGGGAACTACATCACATTTAACTTTATCTTTATAGTTCCCAATAGAAAACTCTACTTCCACTTGTTGGTTAACTACCATGTCCCTATCATCATTGAGCCAATGAAGTTGATAAGGTTTGGGATGGGATGTGGTAGTCAAGCCCAACTTTTCAACTATCCTAGTGCTACAACAATTGCACCAAGATTCACTATCCACTATGAGAGAACAAGCTTTGGTTATTAAGGACCCTTCTCATCATAAGAAGTTCTCCATTGTAAGGGTAAGTGACCTCACATGACTCTCCCTCACTTTCTTCTTCTTCATCCTCACTTGAAGATGGAGAAGTAGTAGCTTCATCTTGGCTACTATAAATGTCTTGGCCCCTTAGTATCATGACCGTTTTATTAAGGCATTGAGAAGCAATGTGGCCTCTCCCAAGACATTTAAAGCACTTTATATCACTAGACTTGGTGCTAGTGTGTGAGGTATTTTTCTTTTCTTTTTCCTCTTTTTCTTTACCCTTGTCTAGATTTTTGGAGGAATCAAAAGTATTTTGCTTGTCAAAAGTTTTTCCCTCCCTCTTGTAGTCAACCTTTGAGTAAGGAGATGAGTATGAGCTTGTTTTGAAATTCTTTCTCAAATTTTGTTGTTCTACCTTGATACAAAGTTGAACCAAGTCATTCAAATCTCTATAAGGTAAAAGCTCAACCTTATCTCTTATCTCAAAAGTCAATCCACTCAAAAATCTAGCAATGGTAATATCTTCTTCCTCCCTGATGCCAGCCCTCATTAAATACAACTCCATGGTCTGTCTATATTCTTCCACAATCATGTTTCTTTGATGGAGTCATTGGAGCTTGTTGATAAGCTCCCTAGTATAGTAAGAGGGAATGTGCCTCCTTCTCAAGGAACTCCTTAATTCATTCCAATATTGAATTGGAGGATCATTATGGAGACGCCTATCCCTAACAAGGGATGTCCACCAATACATGGCATGGCCTTGAAAGCTTAAGGTGGCTAGAGACACTTTTCTTTCTTCACTCACTTGGTGGCAAGTGAAGATTTGTTCAACCTTCATTTCCCAATCAAGGTACCCCTCAACATCATCTTTGCCATGAAAATAAGGGAGATCTACCCTAGATTCCCTAGTTTTGGGGGTCCTATGAACTCTTCTAGGAGGTTGTTGGTAATGATCACCTAAAGCTAGGATATTATCATGCATAGATTCTCCTAGGGTTGAACTATGGGCTTGGGATCTATGTTTACTTCGGTGTCTATGGTGTAATTTTTATTCTTTTTCCTTTAACAAACGAATTTCCTCTTCCAAAAGAGCAAGTTGAGCCTCTCTTTCAAATTTTTCTTTAAGTCTTTGTTTGGACTCTTGCTCTTTCCAAATTTTGAGTGATCTTAATTCATGTGATACTTTGGCAATGTCATTGTAATCACTTGAATTACTATCACTATGAGGAGTAGAAAATTCCTCCATTATAGGTGAAAGATTTCTTTTGATGAAAGATGTTTTTGAAGCAATTTTTTTTTAAAGGCTAAGACTAAGTACTTGGAGGACTAAGTATACAAATTGAACTTTGGAGGGAGGTGAGCTACTAAGAGCCACTTAATAACCAAGGCTCTTCAAGTAAAAAATACTAATCCCCATTGTAGTTAATCTCCACCAAAAATCTTTTCAATGAAAATCTTTTTAATGAAATGTGAGATGTGATTAACTAGACGAGTTAACTACTAAAAAAATAATGATTGTAAGAAAATTAAAAGCTATCTAAAACATTTTCCTAGGGTGAGAGCTTGAGAGGTACCAAAGACCGATCAAGGACCACTCCCACCAAGTCTAACGAAAATAAGAAACTAAGGAGAGATGGTTGTGTACCAAAGACACACCCAAGACACTCCTAAAAATGGCCAATTACAAAGTAATTAAAAGCTGAAAAGAAATAAACGAGTGGCTTCAAGAATTTTTCAAAAAAACAGCCACAAAAAATTAGTGAAGAATTAGAGACCAATTTTGTAATGAAAATTAAAATTAGTAAGGAAAATTTGGTCTCTAAACCTATCACTAATGCTCTTTTTTATTTTATTTTTTTTTTATTTTTTTTTTAAATTCAATACAAAATAAAATGAACTCCAAAGTGTCTCCTCAGATGTGTGTAAGTCCAGTGGCCACAAAATTCCAGCAAGAAAAGTGTTTGGTGTTTGATTTTGGTAGTCAATCCAAGAGCTCTCTTATCACCTTCCTCTTCCTTTTCTTAGTCCTCTTTTGATGTGATGGAAGAGCATGGGCTAAAGGCCCAACCACTAGAGCTATGGCCAGGAGGTTACTTGAAGATTTGACTGCTTCAGAGCTTAGTGGGCCCAATGGGCTTGGTGGGCCTAGGGTGCTTCTTACTTGGGCTTAATTGATTATACACCATGTTTAATTGTACTTTCTTATTTTAGGAATCTATTTTCATGTTGGTCTTGTATTTTGACCATAGATTAGGGTTTAGGCTAGTTGGGCCTAGTTTTGGGTTTCATGGGCCTTTGGGCTTTTGGTACCCAATATTGGGCTCATTATTTTCCTTGTAATATTTCCTATTGATTGTATTCATTAGACCATTGTATTTTGGTCATTAGAATAGGATTATATGAAGAAAACATTAATAGGAGAATTAGGTTTCATTTAGACATCATTTAGAAGTAATTTGAGTTGAATTTGAGTCACATGGTTTGCATGGGATGGATCCGGCCATGTGAGCTCCAAATTCACCTCAAATCACTTCTAAATGACTCCTAAATGAGGGTAGCATCTGAATTAGTCACGTTGGAAGCCAAAGTTTGAATTTCAAATTCAAACTTGAAATTCAAACTAGGCGCCAATTTGGTTGATTTGAAATTGCCGCCCAAAGTTAACCTAATTGCTTCCTATAAGTGTATCTTTTCCCACCTTTTGTAAACACTTTTGAATATATGAGATATCTGAATTGAATTCAGCCATTCAAGAGTCACCGAAATTCCAAGAGAGAGAGCTTTAGAGAGTGCCTTCAAATTCCTTAGGAAAACCTAGCCTCCTTCCCTTTGAAGTGTGCAATCCCTTGTAGCTTGAGCTTGGATACTTCCTTCTATGGATTAGGTCTTCTAATCCGCAATTCCTCTTCCATTTTGAGCTTCCATTCATTCGGTCTACATCTCCTTTGAAGAAGATCCGTGCCTAGAAGAAGCTTGGAGGAGTTCACATCTTCATTTCTCCTACTTCTTCTATCATTTTTGGTATCAAGAGCAAGGTCTTCAAGGAGATAAGTTCTTCATCTTGTTTTGGTCCGAATATTTTGTGTTCTTTGTGTTCTTATGTTTGTCTTAATTGAGTTTCAATTCGGATCTATATTGTGATGTTATTGAGTTCATAGATCCATTGTTGATTGTCTTGAATTTTCTTCCATAATCAACTTGTAGGAACTATTTGCTTTGTGCTAATTTTGAGTTTATTTTGAGTCTCTCCATTCCTTGTATGTGTCCGTGATTGGACCTCATGCATTGCATTTAGATTTTGTTTTTAAATCTTTGTTTTGTCTTAGAAGTTTGTGTTTAGTCCTTACTTGTTGCAAATTCCTTGAATAACATGTTTAACCTAGTTTTATTTTGAGTTTTGTGTCCATATTTTGCTTTCGGTTTACCTATTGTTCTTGCCTCCTATATGTGCTTTTTCTTTTGCCTTATTGTGTTCATAACTTGCTATTAGTTCTAGCAAGTTTCCTTAGAGTTAGGTTTCCATTGTGTTCTAAGTTTTCAAATCACCTTCCATTAAAAATCTTCTAAAATTTTTTTTCAAGTGTAATCCTATTTCTAGTGCACTTTTTTTTTTGTGGATTCAAATTTAATAAAAAAAAAGTGAGTTAAGAGGCTGGAAAACAGAGTTTAAAACAGAGCCTAATGTCCTAAAAGTTCAAGAGAAAAGAGTTCAAAGGAATCCAAATCAAAACCTAAAGACTAGTGCACTAGTTATTCAACTTACTTGAAATTTGACCTAATTTTTGGCTGATTTGTATTCTCGGTTTCTATAGCTTGGAATCTTTAAAAATTTTGAAACAAAAGGCAAATATACTCTCTGGACTCTTAATTTGATACTGGAAAAAGAAAGAATTAAAAAAAAAATAGAGAAAGAAAATTAAAAGGAAAAAGCCGAGAGGTATACAAGTTGAAAACCTACTTGATTCCTTGTTATTGTTTTGACTACTACTTTTGCTATACTTGTCCATTTGTCTTCAAATTTTTTTTGTTTTGTTCATCTATTCTAGTACCTATCTAGGAACTCTTCTCTCTGAGTGCTAGCTTTTATTTGGAGTCTTAATTTTCAGTTTTACTTGTTGAACTTCTTTGAGTCTTGTCATATACACATATTACTCTTAATTTTGGTATAAGCTTTCCAAATTGTGCTTTGTTGCTTGTCTAGTTTTCTTTCAATAATTTCCTGTGCTGGAAGTGGCCTTAAATCCTTGCTCAAGGATCAAGCATTGCTCAACAAAGAGTAGGAAAAATTTTGGACACTATAATCACCAAATTTGACCTAATTTAGTGACCAAAATCCTCCTAAATCTCCTTCACTTGAGTGACCAATTCCTTCACCTTGTGAGGCAGCCACCTTAACCTCTTTGTTGTGTTTCTTTTGCAGGTCCAGGAGCAGCATATTGAAGGATTAGTGGCGGATTAAACACTTGGTTAAGTGTTAGAAAAGTTGAACACAAAACCGCCACTAATTGGTGTCGCCACCCGCCGAAACGGACCTTGGCAATCGCGACGATGGTCATGACTCGTTTTAATGTTTTGAAAAGTGGTGGATTGATAGAACGACTTATTCTCAAACTGAGACCTTGTCGAGCTACCAATTTTATTAAATGATTCACCAATCCATATTAATCCCAAGCGGGACCCTCTATGGATTAGTGGTTTTCGCAAAAATTAGGGTTCTTGGAGTCGCCACCAATATTTTACTCAAAACATTGGAAAAAGATTTAAGGCAATTGATTTTATAAATCAACTTTGGCCATTACAACCAGAGTTGGGTAAGGGAGTCGGTTACGTGTGGGGAAGGTGTTAGCACCCCCACAGCGCCCCATTAGGGTTCCCTATGACGGATTATTTATTAAATAATAGCGCAAAATTACTAAATTACCCCTATTTATTATAAGCGATTGTAAATTAAATATCTACATGATGATAAATTTAAATATGCAACAATCAGAAAGCGGTAAAAGAAGGGATTTTTAGAAAAGAAACCTCTTGAAGCGTGCTTTTTATATATCAATGAAGTCTAGGAGGCTTTTTGGCACTCCCTCCCTCTACAAGCTCGCTCGCTCCTTCGTAAAAAATAATTTTTGACTATGGAAATCCAAAAGATTTCCCTTCGACTAAGTTCGAATCTCCAAGCTAAATGCTCGGAATTCCAGAACTTCGTCAGATCGACTCCCAGAGAGATTTCTAGGGCAGAACACTGCTCAAAAACCCCAGAATACTCAAGGAGGGAGTCAAAACTGTGTGGAAAAGTGTGGAATGATGTCCAAATGACGTCCTATTTATAGGGATGAGGCGCAGTACGGCCCCTGGGTTCAATACGGCCCGTATTGAGTTTTTGTACTTCAATACGGCCGTATTGAATTCAGTACGGCCGTATTGAAATACAGAAACTTCAATACGGCCGTATTGGTTTCAGTACGGCCGTATTGTAGTACAAAATGTGCAGTACGGCCGTACTGAACTCCAAGGAGGCCGTATTGAGCTCCAAACCTCCCACTTTCTTATTTTTGGCTACTCTAAGACCTCTAAACCTACAGATAGTCATCCTATGGTCTTCTGGGAGTCCTTCTGGCTGACTTTCCTTTGATCTTTGAGAGTCTTCGAGTCTTATTTCCGACCCGGACAATTTTAGGGGTCTACAGCTGCCCACCCTTTACTTAGTCGGACGGCCTTTTGGTGTACCGGCTGACAAGTAAAGGAGTTGACCCAATTGTCCGGGTGATGTGCCATCCTTCTGACTTGTAGCGTCTTCCGGTGGAAAATTGTTGAGTAGCCTCTCCAGGTTGAGTATTAGTCGTCGCCTCTCCAGGCTCATGCATACCTCAGTGTTTCTGACAACCTCGGTAGCTGAGTACCGCCTCTCCAGGCCCTGCCTCTCAACATGAGTCAGTTGAGTATCGCCTCTCTAGGCCCTGCCTCTCAACATGAGGCAGTTGAGTATCGCCTCTCCAGGCCCTGCCTCTCAACATGAGGCAGTTGAGTATCGCCTCTCCAGGCCCTGCCTCTCAACATGAGGCAGTTGAGTTTGCCCTCTCCAGGGTTTTGCCTCTCAACATGGGCAGCTGAGTTTGCCCTCTCCAGGGTTTTGCCTCTCAATATGGGCAGCTGAGTTTGCCCTCTCCAGGGTTTTGCCTCTCAACATGGGCAGCTGAGTTTGCCTTCTCCAGGGTTTTGCCTCTCAACATGGGCAGCTGAGTTTGCCCTCTCCAGGGTTTTGCCTCTCAACATGGGCAGCTGAGTTTGCCCTCTCCAGGGTTTTGCCTCTCAACATGGGCAGCTGAGTTTGCCCTCTCCAGGGTTTTGCCTCTCAACATGGGCAGCTGAGTTTGCCCTCTCCAGGGTTTTGCCTCTCAACATGGGCAGCTGAGTTTGCCCTCTCCAGGGTTTTGAGATAAGTTTGTCTCCACAGTCCACAATGCTGCTTCGACGGTTTGTTTCTCTGATTTTGTGCCGCTGAGGGCTGGATAACGCAGGGATCCGTCTAGGGGATGTGCAGTCATTCATAGGTTTTTGTGCCCCAACTTGCATTGCTTAGTTGGTACCCATGGGGAATTTCTGACTCCTTGGGGTGTAGACACAGATGCTCTCTCTCTGAGTTGAGCGATGCCTTATGTTTGGCTGACGTCCTTTTGACGTAAGTGGAGTATCCCGGTTGTCCTTATTCGGGTGTCTCTTTTGATTTTCTGATTTTTGTAGCCTCTGTGTAGGCTGTTATCCGCTGGGGGATTCTGTCATTCAATTCTTGACTGGCCTCTTCTGTTAGGCAAATCATCTTGATGTTCGGTGTTTGGCTGGATGCCGAATTCCGCTTGGGGAATATTTATTGATATATTTTTTATTTTTCTCCTTTTGTAGGGGTGCCTCTTGAGTAGGCGACTGGGGATTTGGGGATCTTATGTATCCCAGAGTATTATTTAGGAAGCCTCTGCAGGCTTAGCCTCACTCAGCGCTTGAGTCAGAGAGCTATCTTCCATTGAGGAAGTTTCAAGTCCTTTGACTGAATATTTTGCTTGGATGATCGCGCTTCCATTGGGGATTTTGACGATCTTGCTTTGATAGCTCTCGCTGGGGATTTGTTCCATGAGCTTAAGCTGAGGTTTCTCTGGGGAGTATTATTTCTGCGAGCCTCTCCAGGCTCAGTTATTCTGAGAGAGTATTATTTCGGCGAGCCTCTCCAGGCTCAATTATTCTGAGAGAGTATTATTTCGGCGAGCCTCTCCAGGCTCAGTTATTCTGAGAGAGTATTATTTCAGCAAGCCTCTCCAGGCTCAGTTATTCTGTGGGAGTATTATTTCGGCAAGTCTCTCCAGGCTCAGTTATTCTGAGAGAGTATTATTTCGGCAAGCCTCTCCAGGCTCAGTTATTCTGTGAGAGTATTATTTCGGCAAGCCTCTCCAGGCTCAGTTATTCTGTACAATTTGTTGGGTTTTCTGTATTTTGCCTTTTTTTGTTGATTTTTGGCTTTTTCTGTATTTTTGCCTTTTTTGTCGATTTTTTGGCTTTTTCTGTATTTTTGCCTTTTTGTCATTTTTTTGGCCTTTTCTGTTGACTGTTGTCATACACAAGCAATTTTTCTATTTTTCTATTTTATGCAATTGCCTCATGATAAGGTCTTTGAATGTGCAACTAATGTGTGTGTGATGCACAAATGCAAGTTTGATTATTTTATTAATGCTTTTTTTTTTTTTTTTTAAATGAATGGCTCTCCCTATCCTCCTTTTCTTGGAGGAATTTCTGTCGTCGACGTGAGGGAATATCTTTGTGAGCCTTTTTCACAGGAGATTACGGATTTTATAGGAACCCCTCCAATTTTCTTTATTGACTGATTATTAAAGGAATTTCGTACAATTTTTATGAAATACCAATTTTAGAGGCATAATCACATGGTCAAGAGAGAAGAGAAAATGAATAGATATTTTATTGATATTCACAAGTGTTTTTACAGAAAGATATACAAAAGGAATTTCTGAAGAATGGCTGGCCAGGGTAGGCTATATACATTGGGCTTAACAATTATATCTGTAATTGTTGCTCTTTACATTCCCCTAGTTGCTTTGGGTGAGATGCCTGAGCCAGGAGTGTAGATGCTGCAAGACGCTTGCTTCTAGAAGATAATCACTTGAGCCGCCTTTCGGTTTTCGATTCAAGTGATCGTTGCTTGCTTTGTTTTTGTATCTTATTCTTTTGCCCCTAATTTTTGCCTAGGATATATCCTAGCGGGGATAAATTCGCCTTTGTTTTGCCTAGTACCCTTGTACTGGCGGGCTTTTTATTTTGCCCTAACTTTTGCCTAGGACGCCCTTTTTGGGTTTTCATCCTAGCGGGCCTATGCAAGCAACGTCTTCAAGCATAGTACTTCTTTACCACGTCAGCGTTGACTGGGTATCGAAGTTCTTTTCCATCCATGTCTGTGAGGATCAATGCTCCTCCTGAGAAGGCTCGTTTTTCCACGTATGGTCCTCCGTGATTTGGGGCACACTTTCCGATTTTGTCCTTTTGAGTTGGTAGCAATTTCTTCATTACCAACTCTCCCTCATGGTAGACTCGAGGGTGGACTTTCTTGTCAAAAGCCTTTTTGATCTTCCTTTGATAGGCTTGACCATGGCATATGGCGTTCAGCCGTTTCTCTTCAATGAGGTTCAATTGGTCGTATCGGCTTTGAACCCATTCTGCCTCGGAAAGTTTCGCTTCCATGATTACCCTTAGAGAAGGTATCTCGACTTCAACAGGCAAGACCGCCTCCATCCCATAAACGAGGGAGAATGGAGTAGCTCCTGTGGATGTGCGCACTGAAGTCCTGTATCCATGGAGAGCGAAGGGTAGCATCTCATGCCAGTCTTTGAATGAGACAACCATCTTTTGCACTATCTTCTTGATATTTTTATTGGCTGCCTCGACTGCCCCATTCATCTTTGGTCGATAGGGGGAAGAGTTGTGGTGTTGGATTTTGAACTCTTGGCACAGTTCTTCCACCATCTTGTTATTTAGATTGGATCCATTATCAGTGATGATTTTATCGGGAATACCGTATCTGCATATGATGTTCTTCCTGATGAAGGATGTTACTACCTTTCGGGTCACATGAGCATATGATGCCGCTTCTACCCATTTGGTGAAATAGTCAATGGCCACAAGGATGAACCTATGTCCATTGGATGCTTTTGGCTCGATAGGTCCAATAACATCCATGCCCCACATTGCGAATGGCCAAGGTGAAGCCAACACGTTGAGTGGAGTGGGTGGGACATGAATGTTATCGGCATATGCTTGACATTTATGGCATTTCCGCGCATACTGGTAACAGTCTCCTTCCATGGTCGACCAATAATATCCCGCCCTGAGGATCTTTTTAGCCATTGCAGGCCCGGGAATATGGGTGCCGAAAACCCCCTCATGTATTTCTTTAATTACGTTTTGGGCTTCGACTTGGTCTACACATCTCAACAAGACCGAGTCATGATTCTTCTTGTAGAGGGTTTCACCAATTAGTAAAAATCCCATGGCCCTTCTTCGGATATGCTTTTTGTCATTATCGCTGGCCATATCAGGATATTCCCCTTTTGATAAGTATTGTTTGATGTCGTGGAACCATGGACAATCATCAATAGCTTCATCTATCAGAAGGCAGAACGCTTGCTTATCGTGTCGCCGGATATTGATGATGGGCATTTCATGCTCTTTATCCAAGGCGAACATCGACGAGAGCGTAGCAAGGGCGTCGGCAAACTGATTTTCCTCCCTTGGAATGTATTCAAAGACGACACTTTGAAAGAGATGTGTCAAATCTTTGATATGCTCAACATATGGTATCAGTTTAGGATTTCGGACTTCCCAGTCACCTCGTAGCTGATGAATGACTAAAGCCGAATCTCCAAACACTTTGAGCTTGAGGATACCATTGTTGATAGCTGCCTGGATTCCTAACGCGCAAGCCTCGTATTCGGCCATGTTATTTGTACAGTCGAAGTTGAGTCTTGCCGTTAGGGGGATATGCTTTCCTTGTGGGGAGATTAACACTGTTCCAATCCCCTGTCCAAGCATGTTGGAGGCTCCATCAAAATACATGGTCCACGCATCATCTTTAGGCTCTTCATGTTGTAAATGCATTATATCCTCATCGGGGAAATCGTCCTGAAGGGATTGATAATCATTGGTCGGCCCGTGTGCTAGGTAATCAGCTAGGGTACTACCCTTGATGGCCTTTTGAGTGACATGTATGATGTCAAGTTCTGATAATTGTACTTGCCATCGGGCGATCTTCCCAGTGATTATGGGTTTGTCGAACACGTACTTAATTGGATCCATTTTGGAAACCAACCAAGTAGTATGCCTAATCATGTACTGCCTGAGCCTTTGTGTTGCCCGCGCAGCACGTTTTTTCTAGCGGCGTATAGCGGGTTTCATAATCAAGAAATTTCTTGCTCAGGTAGTAGATGGCTTGTTCTTTCTTTCCTGTTTCATCTTGTTGTCCCAGCACAGCCCCCATAGACTCATCAAGCACCGTCAAGTAGAGGATTAATGGTCTTCCCTCGACAGGTGGCACCAATACCGGTGGATTGGCCAAGCACTGTTTGATCTTATCAAAAGCTTGTTGACAATTTTCATCCCAAACTTCGGAATGATTCTTGCGCAACAGCTTGAATATTGGCTTGCACGTGTCAGTCAACTGTGAGATGAACCTTGCGACGTAGTTCACCCTGCCGAGGAATCCTCTAATTTCTTTCTCAGTTTTAGGAGTAGGCATTTCCATTATTGCCTTTACTTTATCGGGGTCCACCTCTATGCCTTTTTCACTGACGATGAACCCGAGAAGCTTACCCGACCGGACTCCGAAAGTACACTTAGCCGGATTTAGCTTAAGCTGATACTTGCGAAGCCGATTGAATAATTTTCTCAAATATTGAATGTGGTTCATCTCGTCTTTCGACTTTGCGATCATGTCGTCCACGTATACTTCAATTTCTTTATGGATCATGTCGTGGAATAGTGTCACCATCGCTCGTTGGTAGGTGGCGCCCGCATTTTTAAGTCCAAAAGGCATCACCCTGTAGCAGAAGGTGCCCCAGGGTGTGATGAAAGAAGTTTTCTCGCGGTCTTCCATATTCATCTTGATTTGGTTATACCCCGAGTATCCATCCATAAAGGAATAGAGTGTGTTTGTGGCTGTGTGATCCACAAGTGTATCGATGTGTGGCAAGGGAAAATCGTCCTTTGGACTGGCACGATTTAGATCCCTATAGTCAACACAAACTCTAACCTTTCCATTCTTTTTGATGACTAGCACAATGTTAGCCAGTCATTCGGGATACTGGGACACAACCAAGAATCCCGCATCTAATTGTTTTTCCACTTCCTCCTTGATCTTTAAAGACCATTCGGGCTTGATTCGTCGAAGCTTTTGCTTAACGGGTCGAAACCCTTCTTTCAATGGCAACTTGTGCTCGACGATTTTAGAGTCCAAACCGGGCATATCACGGTACGACCATGCGAATACGTCCTTGTATTCCCTTAATAATTGGATCAATTGTGCTCTTATTTCATCACTGATATGGGTCCCAATGTTGACCTCTTGCAACTCTTGACCCTGCCCCAAATTCACGGTCTCCAATTCTTCTTGATACGGTTGGAGTAGACGAGCTTCTTGATCTAGCAGTCTTCGCAGATCCGGAGAGATGGTCTCCTCATCACTGTCCAACTCAACCCATTCATCCTCGGCTTTCGGATCCCGATCAGAGCGAACAATCACAGACATAATTATTTATTGGTTCTGTTTAGGTTTAGAATTTATTAATGTTAATAAGAGAGAGAGAGAAAAGAACTAAATGAGAGAATAATGTGTGAAAAATGCCTCTTTATTGATATATGTAAAATGTACAAAACCCTTATTTATATGAAAGGTCCTCATGATCTCGGGTACTGATCATGAGTCCCAAAAAGAAAAAGAAAATTAAGGAGGGGCCCTATCGTGGCTTGCCCTTCTCTCTACTCCTGCTTTGGCAGAGGGTTCTTGCTCACGTCGGGCGCTGTCGAATCGAAAGTGACCCACCCAGCATCAATAAGGCTTTGGACCTTGTGTTTGAGAGCTAGGCAGTTCTCTGTTGAATGCCCTGGTGCCCCCGAATGGTATAAACATTTGTCTTGTGGCTTGTACCAATCGGGGTAAGGTGGGTCGATCTTCCTTGGTGGAACATAAGCTAGAAGTTTGGCTTCTACTAGCTTCGGCAGGAGATCGCTATAAGTGGTCGGAAGTTTATCAAACTTCTTCACAGGAGTGAATTGCGATCTACCCGACTTCGAAGTGGAAGTAGCCGAGGGTATGGTTATAGCATTGACTCCTCCCTCTTTCTTCTTCCCGAAGGCCTTCTTAGCTTCATATGATTGGGAAGGCTTAGCCAGCTTCCCACTTTTAAGTCCTTGTTCCACTCTCTCCCCAATGGTGATGATGTCCGAGAAGAGTGTCGTTGTGTTCCCTATCATTTTATCGTAATAGGGACCAGTCAACGAGTTGATGAATAAGGACACTGTCTCCTTATCCGACAGCGGGGGCTCTATCTGTGCCGCCAACTCCCTCCATCGTTGGGTGTACGCCTTGAAAGATTCATCATTTTTCTTACTCAAGGCTTGAAGATCTGACCTATCGGGTGTTAGGTCGATGTTGTATTTATAGCGCTTGAGAAAGGCGTCGGCCAACTGCCTCCATGTATGTACTAGATTTCCATCTAGCTGCATATACCAATTGAGCGCAGTATCGGCTAAGCTCTCTTGGAAGCAATGGATCAAGAGCTTTTCATTTGTGGCATATGCAGCCATTTTGCGACAGTACATGGTGAGATGACTCTTAGGGCAAGTCGATCCCACGTACTTTGGGAAATCCGGCACTTTAAATTTAGGAGGGAATTGGATGTCCCTCACTAAACACATGTCGGCGGCATCTTTAATATCGAAGTCATGCCCCTCCATAGCCCTTAGCCGATCCTCTAGGGCGTGGAATTGTTCCTTTGAAACCTCGGGCTCTTTAATCATGATCCCCGCCCCAAGGGGAACAGCTCGTGGAGGTTCTTCCTCGTGCTCCTCCTCCTCATGATGATGGGACTCATGGTCACTGTGGTGAGACCCATGTACATTATGATGACGCATGAGCTCCATCATTTGCGCCATTTGTTCTTTGAGCTGCGAGAGCTCGGCTGTAAGCTTCTTATTTTGGTCCTCCAGCGCTTCCATCTTCTTGATTTTCTGCGCGCGTGTGAGGACAGAGAGATGACCAGCCACTTTCTAAAATGAATGTTTAATTAGTTTATTTATGGGATGAATACGCTCTTGACATGAGCTTGATAACCCTCCATTTTTAAGGCGCTGCCTTTTTAAAACGGAGTGTTACCACCCTCCTTGACTTATGATCCCTCCCCAACGGAGAATCTCGATAATTATGGGTCTCTTTTACTCATGTCAAGAGGTATTGGTGAACCTAAAATGCATGGTTTATGAGGATGCATGATGTCTTATTGGTAATGATGTACATGCTCCTCACTTTTATTATATTTTCACACATGGTCTTTCCTCTCATGTCATGGTATTTTCATGCATGGGGATTATTCTTTAGACCTTATCACGAGGTTTATTATTAATGCACAAACAATATCACATAAACCTATACACAAACAATTCACTCATCCACGAACAGTCACGAGCGAATCACGAGGTAGGGGTATCCTGCAGAAAAGTGCATATTCAAGGTGGATCTAACTGTTCTCACCGGTCTGAGGCCCCCAAGGTGCCCCCATTATAGGGACCCAATTCCTCTCGTCGTAAGTCGATGGAAAGCTCCAACACACTGTCGGACTTGAGTTCATGGTTATCACCTTGAGTGATGCTTTCTGACAACGGTCTACGGGCACCTATAGACCCATTCGACAACCGGCCGTACTAACATCCACTCCCTATGGCTTACCACTCACGCCCCCGGGTATAGAGGGAACTTTTGTGTGCAAAGGTTCGTGTGCAGTTTGTATTTCAAACAATTGCGAAAAATTAAACAAACAACAGTTATTAAAGCCAAATAGATAAACATGTTATCATACAAGTGAGGGGTAACGAAGTAATTTTAAACTATTATTTTAGAAATAATCCATCACTAAATGGGACTGACTCTCGAGGCTTCCCCAGTGGAGTCGCCATTTGTCGCCACCCGTCGAAACGGACCTTGGCAATCGCGACGATGGTCATGACTCGTTTTAATGTTTTGAAAAGTGGTGGATTGATAGAACGACTTATTCTCAAACTGAGACCTTGTCGAGCTACCAATTTTATTAAATGATTCACCAATCCATATTAATCCCAAGCGGGACCCTCTATGGATTAGTGGTTTTCGCAAAAATTAGGGTTCTTGGAGTCGCCACCAATATTTTACTCAAAACATTGGAAAAAGATTTAAGGCAATTGATTTTATAAATCAACTTTGGCCATTACAACCAGAGTTGGGTAAGGGAGTCGGTTACGTGTGGGGAAGGTGTTAGCACCCCCACAGCGCCCCATTAGGGTTCCCTATGACGGATTATTTATTAAATAATAGCGCAAAATTACTAAATTACCCCTATTTATTATAAGCGATTGTAAATTAAATATCTACATGATGATAAATTTAAATATGCAACAATCAGAAAGCGGTAAAAGAAGGGATTTTTAGAAAAGAAACCTCTTGAAGCGTGATTTTTATATATCAATGAAGTCTAGGAGGCTTTTTGGCACTCCCTCCCTCTACAAGCTCGCTCGCTCCTTCCGAAAAAATAATTTTTGACTATGGAAATCCAAAAGATTTCCCTTCGACTAAGTTCGAATCTCCAAGCTAAATGCTCGGAATTCCAGAACTTCGTCGGATCGACTCCCAGAGAGATTTCTAGGGCAGAACACTGCTCAAAAACCCCAGAATACTCAAGGAGGGAGTCAAAACTGTGTGGAAAAGTGTGGAATGACGTCCAAATGACGTCCTATTTATAGGGATGAGGCGCAGTACGGCCCCTGGGTTCAATACGGCCCGTATTGAGTTTTTGTACTTCAATACGGCCGTATTGAGCTCAGTACGGCCGTATTGAAATACAAAAACTTCAATACGGCCGTATTGGTTTCAGTACGGCCGTATTGTAGTACAAAATGTGCAGTACGGCCGTACTGAACTCCAAGGAGGCCGTATTGAGCTCCAAACCTCCCACTTTCTTATTTTTGGCTACTCTAAGACCTCTAAACCTACAGATAGTCATCCTATGGTCTTCTGGGAGTCCTTCTGGCTGACTTTCCTTTGATCTTTGAGAGTCTTCGAGTCTTATTTCCGACCCGGACAATTTTAGGGGTCTACAATTGGTCACCAAAGCCGCCACTTTATTGCTTTTTAGGCTAGTTTAATTTTTGTCAATTCTCTTGTATTTTTAAACCAATTTGTAAAGCTTGGAGGGAGTATTAAGAAGCTGGTCAGGTATATCTACATCCTTGATAGACTCTCACGTGTAGTACTAGTGGAAGTGGCTTGGAAATTTCATATGTTTCAAGCTTCCACTTAGGATATCCGACTAGTTGCTTAACTTGCTTCTTTTAAGTTTTCTTGTACTTAATTGCTTTACTTTGTTGCCTATAAACGTCTAGAATTGTGTAGTTTTATTTGCTCACGTTTAGTTAAGTGTCAAAAACAAACAAATTGTGAAAAAGCATACAAAATTTTTGTGAAAAGTTTTGAGGAATTGGAAATACCACAAAGGAGTTTAGTGATTTCCACTTGAAAAGGCTTGGTTATTAAGTGGCTCTTTGTAGCTCACCTCCCTTGATAGTGCAACTTGTACACTTAGACTTCCAAGTGCTATTTTCATTCCTAGAAAAGACCAAAAACATTTTATAACTTTTTGCATAGCATACAAATTCTTTTTGCTTAACCATGAGTCATCATTCTCAAGGTAGTAGTGACTTTGATACTCCTAAAAGTTTTGAAAGAATTGTCAAGGAGGTTGAAGCACTAAAACTTTGGAAAAATGATGAGATGCTTCAAAAACAAAAAGAGAAACTTGAAAAAGAAGTACAAATCATGGCTTTGGAACAAGAAATCCAAAAGATTAAGCAAAGAGAAGAAAAACTTTTAAAAAGTTTAAATAAAAATAAAAGTCTAAAAGGTTCTTCTAGGAGCTCAAACAAGAGCTCCAATGATTCTCAAAGCCAAGATAATGATGGTAGTATGCATATGGATGCTTACTATCAACCAACACCTAGGAGAGTCATTAAAGAACACAAAGTGAGGGAATCAAGGGTTGATCTCCCTTACTTTCATGGAAAAGATAATGTGGACACCTACTTAGATTGGGAGATGAAAGTGGAACAAATTTTCACTTGTCATAAAGTAGGTGAGGAAAGAAAAGTTCCTTTAGCCACCCTAGCTTTTCAAGGACAAGCCATGTATTGGTGGACATCCTTGGAAAGAGAGAGAAGACTTCATAATGATCCTCCCATCACTTATTGGAATGAGTTAAGGAGTGCTATGAGAAGAAGGCATATACCTTCCTATTATAGTAGGGAGCTTATGGATAAGCTCCAAAGACTCCAACAAAAGGGTATGAGTGTTGAGGAGTATAGGCAAAAGATGGAGTTATATCTCATGAGGGCTGGGATAAGGGAAGAAGAAAGATTGACCATTGCTAGATTTCTAAGTGGTCTTAATTTTGACATAAGAGATAGAGTTGAGTTACTCCCTTATAGGGACCTTGATGATTTGGTCCAACTTTGTATAAGGGTGGAACAACAAAATTTGAGAAAATCCTCTTTTAAAGGTAAAACTCAATCTAGCTCTTATGTTAAGAAAGACTACAAGAGGGAGGGTTACTTTGATTCCTCTAAGAAATTTGGCAAAGAAAAAGAAAAAGAAAAAGAAAATGAGAAAAATAAAAATATTGTCACTTCTAGTAGCAAAACTAGTGATATCAAATGCTTTAAGTGTCTTGGGAGAGGACACATAGCCTCTCAATGCCCAACTAAAAAAGTGATGATTTTAAAGGGGCAAGACATTTATAGTAGTGTTGATGAATCTAGTTCCACTACTTCAAGTGATAGTGAATCAAGTGAGGAAGACCATTCCATTGAAAGTGCATATCCTTGTGATGGTCAACTTCTCATGATTAGAAGGCTTCTAGGAAGCCAACCTCATGAGTCCCATCTTTCACAAAGGGAGAACATTTTTCACACAAGGTGTAAAGTTTTAGACAATGCTTGTTCTCTCATTGTAGATAGTGGGTCTTGTTGCAACTGTTGTAGCACAAGGTTGGTGGAGAAGCTTGGTCTTACTATTATTCCTCATCCGAAACCATATCAACTTCAATGGATTAATGAAGATGGGGATATTAATGTTAATCAACAAGTGAAAGTCAAGTTCTCTATTGGTAACTATGAAGACCAAGTGGTTTGTGACATAGTTCCAATGGAAGCTTGTCATATTTTGTTGGGAAGGCCATGGCAATTTGACAAGAAAACCATGCACAGTGGCCTTACCAATGAAATTACTTTCACTCATAAAGAAAAGAAATTTGTACTTCATCCTTTGTCTCCTTCACAAGTGATAGAGGATCAAGTACAAATGAAAAAGAAAAGAGAAGAAGAAAAAAAAAACTTGAATAAAAAAAAAAGAAAAGAAGGAAAAGAAGCATAAGTTTTCAAAGAAGGATGAAAAATCTTTTCCAAAAGAAGGAATTCAACAAGAACCTTTAAAAGAAACTTTGATTGTTGAAAAACCTTCTTACATTCTTCTTTGTAAAGGTATGCTTCAGTGTCATAATTTAAGTATTGAACTTAATTCTTTATCTCCTCAAGTTTCTCATTTATTAAAAGAATTTGATGATATATTCCCTAGTGAAGGTCCACAAGGCCTTCCTCCTTTTAGGGGTATAGAACATCAAATTGATTTTGTGCCTGGGGTTAGTCTACCCAATAGACCAGCTTATAGGACAAATCCTCAAGAAACTAAAGAGATCGAGAATCAAGTCCATGAATTATTGAATAAGGGTTGGGTACAAAAGAGTTTGAGTCCCTGTGCTGTGCCTGTATTGTTAGTGCCCAAGAAAGATGGAAAATGGAGAATGTGTTGTGATTGTAGGGCCATTAACAATATCACAATCAAGTACAGGCACCCAATCCCTAGACTTGATGATATGCTTGATGAGTTACATGGGGCTTCCATATTTTCTAAAATTGATCTTAAAAGTGGTTATCACCAAATAAGAATTAAAAAGGGTGATGAGTGGAAAACTGCTTTTAAAACCAAATTTGGATTATATGAGTGGTTAGTTATGCCTTTTGGTTTAACTAATGCACCAAGTACATTCATGAGGCTTATGAATCATGTTTTGAGAGAATGTATAGGAAAATTTGTGGTTGTTTATTTTGATGATATATTAATCTATAGTAGGTCTCAAGATGATCATTTAGGACATCTTAGAGAAGTTATGATGATCCTTAGGGAAAACCAATTATTTGCAAATCTTGAAAAATGTACTTTTTGTGTGGATCATGTGGTTTTCCTAGGGTTCATTATAAGCAAAAATGGGGTTCAAGTGGATCCCGAGAAAATTAAAGCCATTCAAGAGTGGCCAAAGCCTAAAAATGTTAGTGAAGTTAGGAGTTTTCATGGTTTAGCAAGTTTTTATAGAAGATTTGTACCTAACTTCTCTAGCATTGCTTCACCCTTGAATGAGCTTGTCAAAAAAGATATTTTATTTGAATGGACTTCCAAGCATGACCAAGCATTTCAATTACTTAAAGATCAACTTACTAATGCTCCTATTTTAGCTCTACCTAATTTTGAAAAGACTTTTGAGCTAGAATGTGATGCATCAGGAGTTGGCATAGGAGCTGTGTTATTGCAAGGAGGACACCCCATTGCATATTTTAGTGAAAAACTAAAAGGTGCCTCCCTCAATTACCCTACCTATGATAAGGAGTTGTATGCCTTGGTTAGAGCTTTACAAACTTGGGAGCACTATCTTGTGTCCAAAGAGTTTGTCATCCATAGTGACCATGAGTCACTTAAATATTTAAGAGGTCAAGGTAAATTAAATAAGAGACATGCCAAATGGTTAGAGTTTCTTGAACAATTTCCATATATTATTAAATTCAAGAAAGGAAAATCCAATGTTGTAGTTGATGCTTTATCTAGGAGACATACCTTGCTTGTGTCCCTAGGAACTCAAATTCTTGGATTTGATAATATTAGGGAATTGTATGAAGAAGATCTTGAATTTGGTGTTAATTATAAAAAATGTCAACAAAAAGCTTTTGATGGTTTCTATATGGCTGAGGGGTATTTATATAAAGAAGGAAGATTGTGTATACCCCAAGGATCCATTAGGAAACTATTAATTAAAGAGAGTCATGAAGGTGGGCTTATGAGGCACTTTGGTGTTGATAAAACCCTTAGTTTGCTAAAAGAAAAATTTTATTGGCCCCATATGCGAAAAGATGTCCAAAGGCATTGTTTTAGATGTTTAGTTTGTTTACAAGCTAAGTCTAAAGTAATGCCTCATGGAACATACACACCTTTGCCAGTTGCTTCTTCTCCTTGGGTGGATATTAGCATGGATTTTGTGCTAGGTTTACCTAGAACCCAAAGGGGAATGGATTCTATTTTTGTGGTAGTGGACCGTTTTAGTAAAATGGCTCATTTTATTCCATGCCACAAAGTAGATGATGCAAGCAACATTGCAAAACTCTTCTTTAGAGATGTGGTTAAACTTCATGGGCTTCCTAAAACTATAGTTTCCGATAGAGATACAAAGTTTCTAAGCCATTTTTGGCGTGTCTTATGGTCAAGACTAGGAACTAAACTCCTCTTTTCAACTACTTGTCATCCTCAAACAGATGGCCAAACTGAGGTAGTGAATAGATCTCTGTCTACTATGCTTAGGGCAGTCCTAAAGGGTAATCACAAATCTTGGGATGAGTTTTTACCTCATATTGAATTTGCCTACAATAGGGTAGTTCATAAAACTACCAATATTTCTCCTTTTGAGGCTGTTTATGGGTTTAATCCTTTAACTCCTTTGGACTTGATACCTCTTCCTAATGTTGAACATTTCATTCATAAGGAAGGGGCTTCAAGGGCTGATTTTGTTAAGAAACTTCATGAAAGGATTAAAATTCATATTCAAAATCAAAATGAGAAATATGCAAAACAAGGAAGTAAAGGCAAGAAGTCTATGATCTTCGAGGAAGGTGATTGGGTTTGGCTTCATTTAAGAAAAGAACGTTTTCCAAATCAAAGGAAGTCTAAACTCAGTCCTAGAGGAGATGGTCCCTTTCAGGTCTTACAGCGTATCAATGATAACGCCTATAGACTTGATTTACCCTCTGACTATGGAGTCAGCACCACTTTTAATGTCAGTGATCTTAAACCTTTTGTAGGTGCTAGTGATGATGAGGAAGAGTCTTCAGATTCGAGGACGAATCCTTCTCAAGAGGGAGGGAATGATGGAAGAGCATGGGCTAAAGGCCCAACCACTAGAGCTATGGCCAGGAGGTTACTTGAAGATTTGACTGCTTCAGAGCTTAGTGGGCCCAATGGGCTTGGTGGGCCTAGGGTGCTTCTTACTTGGGCTTAATTGATTATACACCATGTTTAATTGTACTTTCTTAGTTTAGGAATCTATTTTCATGTTGGTCTTGTATTTTGACCATAGATTAGGGTTTAGGCTAGTTGGGCCTAGTTTTGGGTTTCATGGGCCTTTGGGCTTTTGGTACCCAATATTGGGCTCATTATTTTCCTTGTAATATTTCCTATTGATTGTATTCATTAGACCATTGTATTTTGGTCATTAGAATAGGATTATATGAAGAAAACATTAATAGGAGAATTAGGTTTCATTTAGACATCATTTAGAAGTAATTTGAGTTGAATTTGAGTCACATGGTTTGCATGGGATGGATCCGGCCATGTGAGCTCCAAATTCACCTCAAATCACTTCTAAATGACTCCTAAATGAGGGTAGCATCTGAATTAGTCACGTTGGAAGCCAAAGTTTGAATTTCAAATTCAAACTTGAAATTCAAACTAGGCGCCAATTTGGTTGATTTGAAATTGCCGCCCAAAGTTAACCTAATTGCTTCCTATAAGTGTATCTTTTCCCACCTTTTGTAAACACTTTTGAATATATGAGATATCTGAATTGAATTCAGCCATTCAAGAGTCACCGAAATTCCAAGAGAGAGAGCTTTAGAGAGTGCCTTCAAATTCCTTAGGAAAACCTAGCCTCCTTCCCTTTGAAGTGTGCAATCCCTTGTAGCTTGAGCTTGGATACTTCCTTCTATGGATTAGGTCTTCTAATCCGCAATTCCTCTTCCATTTTGAGCTTCCATTCATTCGGTCTACATCTCCTTTGAAGAAGATCCGTGCCTAGAAGAAGCTTGGAGGAGTTCACATCTTCATTTCTCCTACTTCTTCTATCATGATGACCCTTGTAGAACTAGCTTCTATGGAGATAAACTAGGTCAAAACTAGGCCACACTTTGAGTAAAAGAAGAACACAAATAGCCAAGAGAATTGAGGCAAAACTAAGACAAGAATGGAGTATATGAGTAGACAAGATAGATGAGCAAAGAACAAGGAATTGGCTAGAACAAGAATGAATAAACCTAGATAGGTTCTAGAATGGAATAACAAATCAAAACACTCAAAAATTATAAGCTGAAATATATGATAAAGAATTACACACAAGTAACCGAGATACTACACAAGTCAACCAATCTCCTTTGTATGGCATTTACTTTGAAAAAAAAAAAATAGGTTTAACTATTTTTTTTTTATCTTTTCTTTTGAATTTTTGTTCTATAATCCTTTTTTTTATATCTTTAGGAGATGCCTTTTTCCTTTTAAATTTTGAAATACAAACTCTCAGTCACTCTTTGTCTTAAGCACAAAACCGTTTTCAAATTTGAAATTTCAAATGGCAAAGAAATTAGGTCAAAATGTAATGTAAATTTAACATGCTTTTGTCACTTGCTTATTTTTTTAGCACATGCCACGGTTTTGGCTCCTAAATTCAAATTTCAAATGGATCTAAAAAAAAAATTTTCAGCAACTAAAAATGACACAAGATCAAACTCACGGATTTAGAAAAAAAATTTGTAAGACATTTTAGAACATAAGAAACCTAAAATCTAAGAAAACTACTAATGATTGTAGACACCCAATTTCGTCCGGGGGCATACAAACAACAAGATAGGACATCAGAGGGCCCAAAAGTCAAATACACTATTTTTAGTGGCCCGGAACAGGCCGTTCCAAAATCGGAACGGGCCGTTCCCAAGTTCAGAACGGGCTGTTCTTGAATTGGAACAAGCCGTTCCGAGGCTCCGAAAAGGCCTAAAAATTGTAGGTTGGAACGGGCCGTTCTAGACCAGAACGGGCCATTCCAAACCAATCAAAGGGCCTAAAAAACTTGACTTGGAACGGGCCGTTCCTAGACCAGAACGGGCCGTTCCAAAAGGTTAAAAAAGGCCTAACAAACCAAGGTTGGAACGGGCCGTTCTGGAAGGGGGAATTTAGTATTAATTTGTACCCCAGAACGGGCCGTTCTCATTTCATAACGGGTCGTTCTAGGGTTCACAATTAATACATAACGTTCATATCCGGAACGGGCCGCTCCGAATCCAGAACGGGCCGTTCCGGCCCACATCTGATGCCTATAAATAAGAAATCTCGGGCACAGTTCAGGGGATCTCAAAAATTTCGTCTAAAACTCCCTAGAGCTCGAAATTTCTCTCTCCCTCTCTCTTTTGTATTTCTTGAGTTTTATGAGGCTCATTGTAGTGTGAAAGGTTGCCACAAAGCACCTAAATCTCTATATTTGAAGATTAATAGAGCTCGTTCAAGAGGTATTTCCAGTTAATTTTCTTCTCTCTTTTATTCCTTATCTTTGATAAATATTGTTCAAAATAAAACCAATCATGTAGACATTTTAGGGTGTATAATTTAAATTTCAAGCATGTAAATAGTTATTAATAAAAGGAGATTTAATATTTATATTATTATTGTTTATAACGCTAACTTCATCATAGGGTACCAATTGAGGGCGTTTTAGGGGTGCTTAATACCTTCCCTACACGTAATCGACCCCCAAACCCAATTCTGGTTATCAAGGCCATTATTGAATTTTTAAAAAACCTTTTCTTTTTCCAATGTTTTGAGTAAAACATTGGTAGCGACTCCATGACTCATTTTTCAAAACCATTAATTAAGGATTAGTCTGGTGTCCTGGCATTCCTTAATTGATGAGATATTTAAAAGGATGTCTAAACCATTAGTCGCGAGATCGAAAATTTTCGGATTGCGACAGATGGCGACTCCACTGGGGACGTTTAAAGAGGGTCAGGCCCATTTAATTGATGAAGTTAATAAAATAATAATAATTTAAATATTTTTCCCCTTTATTTTATTTATTTTATTTGTTTGGCTTTAATATCTGTTTGTTTGCGTATTTAAATTGCGCACTTGTTGAAATAAAATTTTACACAAACTTTTGCACACAACAGTTCCCCCTACACCCGGGGGCATGAGGGTATTAAACATAGGGAGTGGTTGACGTACGACCGACCCAAGTTTGGCTTTGGAGCCTGCGAGCCTTGTCAAAAATCACACTCAAGGTGATAACCGGTTACTCTAGCCCGAAATACTGCGACAGACCTTAGAGTTTGTCAGGTGATGGCGACAGAGATACCGGGTCCCTATAATGGGGGCACCTTGGGAGCCTTAAAGACCAATGAGATTAGAACCGTCCCACACAACGCACTTTTCTTGACAGGGACCACAGACCAAGGATTTGATCATGATCGTTCGTGGGTGTACGTTGATTGAGCATATGTGTGTGCATTTGTTTGTATTATTTTATTCCAATAAGATGGATTGGAATTTTATAATAAGCAAACAATAAAGATAATAATAATAAAAATAATAATAATAAAATTTTATACCCCTTTGTAGATTCTTAGGTCAGCATTCCATTAACATCATATAGGTAGTTTCCTTTTTGTAAAAAAAAAATCAATAAAAGAAATCTCATCTTTACCATGCATCATTCCCCT